>NC_137505.1:22805000-23195000 GCF_041902795.1 Electrophorus electricus | reverse complement strand
AATAACTGGACATTCAAGGCATGTAACCCAAAAACTACAAAGAATATTTTTGCATTTGTTTGGTGTAGCTCAGATTTGATTCATTAATTTACATCCCTCTTAAGCCAATGTTTGTCTTCCGCCCATTGGTACATAAAAGATGGGAGGAGTAGGCAGAGAAATGAATGGAAGCCTTTATAACTACACTGATGTTCTGGGATGAGGCGATCGATCGATACAGAATGCTAGAAGCAACATTGGTAATGAAAAGCCATTACTCATACCAGTAGGATAAACATTACTGCTTTATGCTGCTGCAATAACACACACAGATATGTCTTTAGGTTTTGTAGTAGCTGACACCGCCATGAAGGACAGTTATACCTCTAGCTCCAAACATAAACAACACACACATTCAGTGCACCAGTTAGATTTACAGGGAATTGCATCGCATGTTTACACACACACACACCCACACCCACCCACCCACACCCACACCCACACCCACACCCCATTTCCACTCCATCTTCGTGTACAAACTGAGGCCTGGCTGAGACACCTACCCAGTTCATGGGGCAGCTCATGGCAGAAAACTGCAACAGATGTACTGATGCCTCCTGTTATGTTGGCACTAAAAGCAGCACCTGTATGAACAGGAGGGGTGTTGGGGGGGGGGGGGGGGGGGGGGCATTCTGTAAATTCTTTGCAATGGCTCCTCTTAAGAGAATCCTTCTGATTCGCCAGTGGTGAACAGATAACTATAGGACTTGGTCAGGCTTACCAATGGCTAGTCCATCGCTGAAGTTGTGCATGCCATCGCCCATGATGACCATCCAGGCAATGCTGGCTATGCCAGCATCCTGCATGTCTTTGTCTGAGTGGCAGTGCCCGTGGTGGGAGTGCCCGTGGTGGGAGTTCCTCTTTGCCTTGGCCTTCCTGCCATTCTCCTTGACAGCCACGGCCTCTCCCTGGTGGGCGTTCTCCATATCCGACGTGGACAACGAAGTCTTGCTGGGGGAATCAGGAGGCTGGACCTCGGTAAGCTGGGTGTCGTTGTGTGAGCCTGAGTGCAGAGAGGTAAATGTCACAGCTCTCCTGTTTCTGCTTTTCATGTTTACCCTTAGTTAAAAATAACTTGGTTTATTTGACCATTTTGTTCATTTTACTGCTTCATAATCTTGTACAATTTTCTGAAGAATGAATAACGTACCCTCAGTCAACGGTCTCAAATGCATCCACTCAGCGTCCGAGCGCCGGTTTAGCTTGTGATCAGACAACTTCCTCCCAATCTTTCCTTCCTCACTCTTCTTTTTTCTTCGACAGAAGCGACCCTGTAGAGAACATCAAGAAAAAGTGTCTGCCAAATGCTGTAAATGTAAAAAGAAGTCATACAACTTGGCACCACTTCTACCTAAAGCTCTATACCTGTTACTGGTCAGTTTGTGAGTGGGGTTGGATTCCCACCTCCAAGTTGCCTTACACTTCCTGGCTAGTTTGCTTGTAATTAATAAAATTCCCTTGGCTAATTTATTTATTTTTTTTGTCAGAAAGGAAGAGCTCAATTAAACATTCCAACATGGGTAACAATAAATAACAGGTACTGGTCACCAATTAGTAATGTGAATAATGTCATTGGTGGATTATGGGCTCTTATATTAACATTAGCATGTTTGGTTAACCATCCCATTTAATAGCCTCTTATGTAATGATATTACTGTATTGGAGCATTACTCACCCCTTGGTCTTTGTAATGTTTGACCATATTGATGCAGTGCTCAATGATGAAGAGCAGGTAGATTCCTGCCAGCGCGGTCAGTCCCTTCCACATACTGTCGAACTCCGTGAGCAGGTCCATATCTTCTCCCTCAACTCTGTGCTCCCCGTGACTGTGGTCGTGGCCTCCTTGAGACTAGAAGATAAACCCCAGAGCGCACAGATGCAGACACTTCATGGGTACACAGCAAAACAGAGTGGGACCCACAGGCGAGGTGCTCACCACCTGCCTGCTCTGGAATGGGCAGCCGGGATAGCATATGTGCCAGCTGCCGCTCAAACCTGGATCCCAAACGTAGGAAATAACAGCTGAGCCGTGCCTGAACTCCTTTCATCCTGACGCTGATCTCTAGAATTCTCTATGGAGTATAGCATATAATATATGCATAATATATATTATAAATGTACAAGTATAAGGTGTTAAATTATACAGTGATTACACTCACCCACCAATTTATTAGAAAGACCTTACAGGTGTACATCCATCTGTCTATTTCTATTTCTATACAGATGAGCCTATACCCATCTGTTGCCATGTGTTAACATGTTATTTTCTGATTACAGGGCCACTGTTGGCATGGAGATTTCTGGATGGTGAACTAAACACAACCCAAAAGTGATCCTGATGCGTGAAAACCCCAAAAGCACGTCTGTACCTGATCAACTCGTACATGTTCAACACCCACCCACTAGGCGATTAGCATGTCAGTGATGCTTCTGTTTTGGGAATGGACTGCTAACCCAACTAACATCTGGTCAGGAACAAGATAGAGTGTCCTTGACAAACTGTGTATGTCAACAGATGGGCCAGAGCCTGTAATTATACACAGCCTCACCTATAAGAGATGCATACCAAATAAAGAGACCAGTGAGGGTACGCATGAGGTCGTAGTTTCCCAAAAACCTGCCAAAATGAGTGTAGAATGCTGTATGCAAAAATTAAAATAAAATACTGGATGGTAAAAATGATGAGCACAAACTATACATACAGACCGCACTAACTAATGCACACTAACCAGCTTCTTCAGGGAGACACGGGGAATTAAATGGGGCCTGGCGGCACTCACATGAGGCAGCAGATGGAGGAGGGCGTCACCGCTCAGAGTACCCACAGCCAGCGCCACCAGGAAGGTGAGCAGGAACTTGAAGCAGGCCTGGTTGAGGACGGGCACCAGCACCACGCCGAGCAGAGACAGCAAGCTGATGAGTGTGATGGACACAAAGCCACACACCCAGATCCACACTGGTGCGGGGGGAGAAGAACAGCAGTGCCTCAGTCCTCTCCAGCAACAGCAGCCCTCCAACAGGAGTGTGGATGTGGAGAAAGTGGAGGCTCCCGTTGGGGACGCCGGCACAGTTAAGCACACAAATGTGTTTGACCCACACGGCACTTTGTTTGAAACTACATGAAGCGAACAGTTTGTTTTTTGGCACGTAGGTTCATCATGGACAGTCTTTGTGGCTCGTGGACTATGGAAACGAGCAATCCAGACACAAAACACTTCTGTGTTTTATTGCCGAGTAACAGCATTATTCGCACAGTAAAATATGACCCTAGAGCCAGCAAATCACAGTTAGGAGAGAGTGAAGTGGGCTGTTCAAAAACCTAAAACCTGTTCTATCACAATGAGCTGTAACAGCTGTATCGCAGCATACAGCCAAGCTATGCATGTTTGCACAAATCGTGCAAGGTCAAAAACAATGCACTTAATTTACTAAAATGAATTAAAGCCAACAATCTCAGATTTCTACTAGATGTTGTAGTCAGTGCTCAGCCAAAACACAGTCCTAAAGCTTAGAGTTGTTCCCACTGATTGTGCTTTGACTGTATATTAAGATACACATCAGTCACTGGGAACAATTGATTTGAGCAATCATGATATCCCTCAGAGTAATCTCAATTAGCATTTTTGGCCCAAAACTAAGGGGCTCTGGCAGACACGGCAGACAGAAAATTAAAACCCATTTTAAAAAGGCCTGTAGACAGTCCACACCCTTCTTTGGAAAGCTCAGTCTATCCCAGGGGGACAAAGCAATCATAATCAGACACAGTGCTAATTATGTAGCTCTAATAAATAGCATCCTCAGGCCTGTGTCCAGTGAATCGAAGAAAAAAAATAAAAAATACCACACTTCCTCATCCCCTGATGGCAGAGAAGGCACAAGAGTATGGCTAAATGTGGCTAGTGATTAAGGAAGCAGGTGCCTTGTTAACGCAGATCAATATTCTATGTCCATTTTATGGACTTGGATTAAGTCTACTCCCACACCAAAAGACCTTTCTGTGAATTCCTATCCTTACTGAGGACCCCTACTGAGAAACAGTCACTACTGACCATACAAAAGTTCCTAATGAAGGTCTGTCAGATTGAAAACTAACTTTGGGGTCAGGGTCACCTCTGAGTGACTCCTCTCTATCTAAATGCAAGTCAAATCTCTATATTTCCTACATTAATGACTTTTAGAAAAGTTGCAAGAGGCCAGCATTCTCCACTATTCACATCCACAAAAACAGTGTATAGGGCACACAATCTCTTTCCATAGGGAGACACAACCAAACACAAAATACGGTGTTTACTTACTTCTAAATTTTATTCATGCCAAACAATTATTTCTCCCAAGGTCATTCTGTCAATCTGGTCCTACATTTTTTTATTTATTTTTTGCTTTTTTTTGTCTTGTCAGCAAGCTGATAGATCTTAAACATTGATACAGCGACGCAGAATTTGCTGCATGTTGCAGGATTACTGAGTAGGTGGTGAAGGTGTTTGGCACAGGGTCACGTGTTCAGGATACCTACTACAGTACCACATCATAGGTTCTGCTTGCTTCACTTTTTTGGCTTGTTCAAAGTCAAACTTTATTGCAGCTAGTTACAGCATCTTGATAAAGTGGATATACAGGAAATTCAGAAACATTTCCAAAAATCTCAGCAGGACAACCCAAACTTCTGGCTATGGTTTTATAGCACAGTCCCATTTGTGGTATACATTTTTTCCAGACAGCGTTGTAAACCACTGAGCCAGCAAACACTAAACTACATTTGGTCCATTTTTAACAACCTGTTTACGTGGTGTAGAGGATTCCATCACACATTGGCCTCAGATGTCAACAAAGCTGTTCAATGAATTGCTTGCGCAGTAAAAGGTTTTTGTTGTAGATAACCCACGTGGGATAAAAGCATGTTAATGTTTTCCTGGGCCCATGTGTGTGAGAAAACTGCAAATCTAAGAACTGCCTTTCAAGAACTCTAATAACACAGCCACCTTAAGGTAACATGTCTGACAGATCATGTAAGTTTGCCCAAGCAAAAATAAACAAAGTACATTTCCATTTCTATTAGCATGTAATGGTACCTGAGAGCGGGGGGGTTTCCTGAACGTCGACCTGGTGGTAATGGCGAATGCACAGCCGGCTATCTATCTGATAGAGCAAGGCTGGACACAGGTACGTGAACTGAGATGGGGAGATGAGCGAATCAGGGCTCAGGCCATAGTGGTGCAGTAGCTGGGTTAGGTTTAAACACTGTGGTGGAGAGAGAGAGAGAGCGCTAGGTTAGGCTCAAACACAGAGGAAATAACCAGATGTGGACCTTAAGGTCATAGCGCAGAACCAAAAAAAGACTAAAGAGTAATGTGTCATGACTTATTGGTGAAGTTTCTGGTCACATGAAAAAAAACAAAAAAACAAACAAAAAACTTTGTATCATGTGTTACCTCCTCATGCTGGTGCCCCATGTCCTCAAAATGTACAGCCAGAGTTGAGATGTTTACACTGGTCATCTCTTCTGGTATCTCCCTTTTCCCCTTGCGTGACTGACTCTGAGAATGGTCACCACGGTCATGGTCATCATGGTGATGGTCACTCCCGCTAACGTCGACCTCAGGAATGACTGTAGCGTCAGGCACATGGGAAATTTTATTTCGATTGCGCCGTCTATCTTTTGACAGCCTTCTGGCCCCCTCGGTCATTTCAGCAGGTGACCGTGTGTAAGTCAGAGACTGGGAATCAGGAGTTCCAGGACTTGGGAGCCTGGACACCTGGGTGGCCGGTGTAGGCCTGGTCTGGTCTGCGGTGTGTGGAGTGTGGTGGTGGTTGTGAGGGTGGGGGTGCTTGTGATGGTGGTGATGGTCATGTAGATGAAAGCGCTGTGTTTCATCTACAAGCTCACCGTGGCTGTGGGAGCCATCTAAAGGCATTCCAGGATCATGGTCATGACCGAGATCGTTGTGTTCTTGTTTACTGTCATTGTCCTGTTGGTCATGGTCATGTGAGCGGTCATGGGGGTTTGTGTGGTCAAGCTGTTGAGGCTGGTAACCGTCTCTCGTAGGGTCAGTATCGTGTAAGTGCTCATAGCTGGTGTGCGTGTGGTCATGGTCAGCATTTCGGGTCTGAGCGAGGTCCAGTTCATGCTCGTGTCCGTGATGATCATGGTCGCTGTCCTTGTCGAGATCATGACTGCGCTGTTCATGCGACCTGCTGTCTACAGTGGGTCCAGCTCCACCTGAGGAGCTACAGGACCCCTGTTTGGTGGGCTGTGCCCCTGGGTCCTCTCCGTGGGAGTGCTGGTGGTGGTGGTGGGGGGAGTGGGACTTTGGGTGTGGGTGTGTATGACCAGCTGAATGAGAGTGAAGGCCTTCTTGCACTTCCAGCAGGTCCAGGTGGGCCACGTGGTCGTGGCCCAGGTCCTCGTGCTGCAGCCCGACTAGCCGTACCTCACCCAGGCCCAAACTCAGCAGCAGGTTCTGGAAGCCACTGAAGTCCAGACGGTCTTGCTGACCGTATCGCCGGAACAGCTGCTGAATGTAGAACAGCTGCTCATGCTCAGCTGCCTCTCCCTGGCTCTTGGGCGCCGGGTGATCCAACAGGCCCGTGTAGGACGCCTTCGATATCTGGAGATCGCTGTGCACGCGGTCGTAGTGCTCGTGGTTGTCATCATGCTGCTGGTGGTGGTGGTGGTGGTGGTGGTGGTGGTGGCTGCCATCATGGCAGTGAGAGCACTGATGGAACAGGAGGGTAAGGACACAGAGGAAGCAGAACTTGGTGTGCGCGTGAACTCTCATCGTCTTCTCGCTTCAAGACCCCTGGGAGATACATAAAATAAAAAAAATTGACAATGAATATAAGAGGTGCCATGGCAGAAGAAGACTCCCCATGGAATGTACCAATGACAGCATAAGAATTCCAACAATGTTGGGAAAAGCCACAACTTAAGTAATTTTTATTTATACAACAAAATCAAGAAATCTCAATAAAGGTAATTTTGGAAACAACAGAGCAAACCACAGAGGACTTGATCTTTAGAAGACCGTTACCCATGTATGGGTAAATAAGACGGGTTTTAGGTTTAAAAATGTCTACTGTTTTTTTTTTTTTGTTTCTTACTGTAATCTGCTCCATAATTCGGGGGATGCCCTAAAAAAAAAAAAAGATTGCCTTTTAAATCACAAACAAGTGCAGAGAATATTTACATGAAGATGTAAAATATGTTAAAACTCTACTAGTGGAAAGTGGACAAAGGAGGTCAGAAATATAGCCCAGACCCATGTTGTGAAGAGATTTCAATAAAAAACAATAAAACCTTAATTTGTATTTTGTACCTAAATGGAACCAGTAAAAGGGAGGTTAGAACAGGAGTGATCATTTCTATTTTCTTGGTTCCAGTCAGAATTCTACCTGCTACTTTTTGGACCAGATCCAAGTGAGACAGGACTGACTGACAAAGTCCTAGATAAAGGGAATTACAATAATCAATACATGAAGAAATAAAGGTATGAATCATCATCATCATCATCATCATCATCATCTCCATATCCTTATACGATAGAACAAGTTAAACAATAGCTCAGCTGAAAAAAATACTACTGCATGTACCTGCCTGTCAAATTTAAATCAAAGTCAAAGATAACGCCAAGATTTAGTTATGTAAACAGTGTTACTTGATAATGGTCCCAGTTTAACAGTTATGTTAGTGGTTTCATCATTACCAAAAACAGTCATCATTTAACTGAAGAAAATTCTTGGACATCTAGCATTGGTACAGTGGTTAGCATGTTTGCTTCTCAGCATTATGGTCTTGGGTTCCCTATCTGGGTGGAGTCTCCATGTTCTCCCTGTGCCTGTATGGATTTCCGCCAGTGTATCCAGTTCTCTCACAGTCCAAAAACATGGAGGTTAGGTTGATGGGTTAAAACCAGGACCACCTTCCCTTTCCCTGTACCCAGTGCAGTCCCCCAGGGGGCTGTGGTTTCTGATCAAGAGTATGCTGTGAGCAAATTGGCTATGCTTCTCATCAGGTGTGAGTGTGTGTGTGTTAAAAAAAAGAAAGTGATATTTGTAAAAAGAGACCCTGAGTTTGAGAAAGGTGCTATATAAATGCAACTAATAATAATATCTCAGGCAAAGAGGCTCTGGAAAAAAAGCCATCATGACCAGGTTTCAGTAGAAGATACAACTACAAATCATCTTTTAAAAGATGTAATATTTCTGAAAGATTGACTCAAGGGTTATCACAGAAATTACAACTGGACCCAAAACAGCACACCATAAGTAAATCACTGTATGGAGAAAGGAGCATTTGATAGTATAATTTCTACTAGATAAAAATTGTTAAAGCAAAATCCTCTACTTCAAACATACAATCTTGCTGCGCAGCAACAAGTGGTTAACCAGATGGTTGGAATATGTGCAGCAACAGTGTTGACATATGCAGAATTTAATTTGAGAGCCACAGTGAACATAACAAGGGCGACAGACAACACTGAGCTGGACACACTGTAAATTTTGGGAGGCAACTGAGACTTAGTCTTCAGATGCAACAGTCCATGCGTTGAGTAAACAGGTGACATTTCACTGTACATCAAGGCCCATCAAGGACAGATTGCGACCATGCCCGACATAAGTTGTTTAATGTATAGCTCCAAGGAGCACAAAGACAGTCAGGTACAGAAGAAACATTCTGACTTAACCATTCCCATGCAGGCAAATAAGTATTAGCCTGCAAAACACAAACCCATATAGTTTGTGGCAACAACAGATAGTCATGCCAGATTGTCTTGCCACTCAACCAAGAAGATTCAACAAGGAGGCACATAACATGTCAGCACAACTTCCTCTCCCTCCCCCTCCCTCCAATATGCTGAATGTGCAAAGGATCCAGCATCTAGCAGCAGGATGCAAGATGCTGGCAGGGAAAGCTGAGACACAATCCAGGAGCAGAGATCAAGTACAGGAACATATGCAAGGCATATTAGCTCGACACCCCCCCACCCCCACAAATCCATATGAAACAAGCCAGAGTGGTGGTGGGGAACTACAAAGCTAAGATTCAGTGGGATCTCCAACAAACAAATGATGGTATACCAACCAGATTATATTATTAATCGATAAAAAGAAGAAAAAAAAGCAGTTGTAATAGATTTGGCAAAAAGCGATGGAAACATCCAAAGGAAAGAATATGAGAAGCTGGAGAAATACCAGGGACTGAAAGAAGAAATAGAGTGAATGTAGAAAGGTAACACAAAAGCATCCCAGTGGTAATAGGGGTACTTGGGGCTGGGGCCCCCAAACTGGAAGAAGTGGCTCCAACAGATCCCAAGAATGACATCTCAAAATTAGTTTTAGCTCATTTTATTAAAAAAAGACACAATTTGGACTTGCATCTTGAGAAGCCTAAACAGCAAAGGACCAGGAGTAGCAGCATAGTTCCGGTAGGGTGATCTCCAGGCATTTTCCAGGGGGCCTGATCGGCTTGGTGCAGGATGGGAGAGAGAACATTCTGACCTATGCTGATGCCAGAGCTACTGGAGTGAGCCTGAGGGCAAGAGCTCACTCCCTCCACAACCCTTTGCAATCAGCTGGACAGAGCCTGGAGGCAAGATCAGAGGCTCCCTGTCTCTCTGCTGAGAGGAGCAAAGAGGCAGGCATGAGAAAGACAGCTACTGCAAACGAGGTTGTGGAATGCAAAATTGTATATGCAATGTGGAATTTGAAGCAGCAACTCAAGAGCTTGGAGAGCCTTGCAACATAGCTCTGTCCAAGAAAATTATGGATGCCAAAATGATTAAACTAGGTTTCTTCTGCAGATCTGCATTTCAAATTTGCTGTTTTGTAGCCAGGTTTGAAGCAAAGGGACATTGGGGGGGAGGGGTGATTATGAAAAAACCTACATTTATTTCTAAATTCAGTAACTACCAGAGCAAGATTAAGTTTTAGAACCCAACCTTGCTTTGGTTGGGAGATGCCAACTTTTTAGAGCAGGTGAGGCAGGAGAGAGGGCTTTAAGAGATCAACACAACTGTGAGATATCACTTTAAAACTAGCAAACACCCTCCCCAGCTTGACAAGATTTTCATATCAAACATTCATAAAGAGCAATGAATAACTCAAAGAGCTCAAAAGAGGAACAAAAAAATGACTGTCTTGCTGGTTTACTGTGGAAAGATCTTGTGACCAAAAGGGTCACAAGCCTTGCTTATGAAAGACTGCAATAAAAAGGAAGGAAAAACACAACAGTCAGACAGTCAGACATGGGCATCTAGTTAAATACAACAGAAATTACTCAAATGTGTATGCGTGACAATGGAACTACGTAGTGAACTACGGAACCAAAACCTTGAGATTTCTTTGAATGAAAATCCTAGTAATTTCTTGGGAAAACAACAAAAAGGCCATAGATTGCAGGCAAGATATAAATCATGAAATGAATAATATCTAAACAGATTTATGATTTATGGTGCAATATCTCTATGGGAGTTTAGAAAGGCGTTTAGAAGCAGCACAAGGTGTGAAAGGTCTTCAGTTTATCATCTGATCATATTTGTTCATTTGAACTTCCTTGTAAAATAGTATTTACACAGCAATCTCTATACCAGTCCAGAAAATCTGTACATTTCTAAGATAGATTTTATTTTAAAAAGCTTATTTATTTACAGGTTATAGTAGAGCATAACAAATAAAACTGACCATAAACTTGTAGAGCTCAGCAAAATCTCACATGCTGCAAAAAAGAGTTTTAAAATTTCCAGGGATCTGATAAACCGCCCAACTTCAGAGCACCTCTCCTGACGGCGCACACAAGTAGTACTTACGCCAGCCTTAGACTGTGATTCCCGGGTGCTGGGTTATATGAATACCAACAAGTGTGACAGTGGTCTGGGTTCAGGTTTCAAGCATAAATGTAATTACAAGCCTTCCTCTGAGCTCTCGCTGAAAGTGTTTATAAACATGCAACTGGAATGACCTCTGAACCCTGGACGAGATAGGATAGGGCAATAACAGAACCCATTTTAAAGTTCTCTCACAAATAAGACTGTGTTTCCTGTTCAATGCACTCTTTGTTACTAGCATGACACTTTAACCTTCCCATCTTTTTAAAAGGATATTACAAAACTGCCAGAGTCATGTGTTAATATCATGAGACAATTTCAAACAAACTGGAATCTGTCCAGACTCCCGGAAAACTGGTTAGTGCTAAAATGATAGCTGAATAAACTTCCCAAATTTCCCAGTGGAGCTATGTAACTACTGTGACATTATGGCCATTTCTTTTTTGCATTCACTTAACCCAGACATGCATACCATAAAAAGCCTGATAGCTGAATCCTAGAAGTCTAGACAGTAGGCTGCAACACGCTTATTGCAAGACTCCTGATGCATAGAAAAATGCAGAGCAGGCTGTGTGTTCAGATGCAGATCATTCAGAAACACTGTGGTGGGACACATGGGTCAAAAGCTCGTTGCATCCAAGTGCTGCTTCTCTAAACTCAACTGCAAATCAAAACAGGGGTGTGTTCACTCACACCTCCCAGTGACAGACAGGACAGATACACAGAGACACACAAGAAGGCTGGGAATAGAAGAGCCTCGGGCTTCTCAGACAGGTAGGTGCACATTAAAGGCTGCACAACCACAACCTGCATAATGCAGTTAGCTGCTTTAAAAAGGGCAACTTCTGCAGCTCCAACATACAGAGGCAGGCTGAAAGACAGCAGTAGCTGAAACCACAGACATTTGCTGAACTCCTGTTAACAGAGCTTAACATGCCTTTTAATTACTATAACTGCTTTGATAGCCAGATCTGGAGACAAACATCTCCTGAAACTGTTCAAAATTAAGAAAATGTATTCAAATTTAAATTATCTGCAACACACATATAGTTTAGACAAAGACCCATGGATGTCACTCAGTCCTGATCCAAGTGAGGTTAGCATTTTCCTTGGCACTTCACTCTTATTTTAACTTAAACAGAAACAAAATGTGAAAAAATACTTTTGCCCAACCTTCTACAGTCTGCTTTTTCCTATGGATGTCAAGTACAATGTCCAGAATCATCAGAAACATTTCTGGTTAAGCGACACTGACCAAAAAGCATTCTGATTTATGAGGAATGGTCCTATTGTAATAAATAGGATGCAACACGGCAATAAAGCATGACATCATTTCCCCATTTACAGCGACATTAGACAGCGACATGCAGAAGCTCCATGACGTGCACACAGCTGATGGCCAAGCTTTCACATAGCCATACAGGAGCAACGGAGACGTTGATGAGGACGGGACCTGGGTGTACACAGTGGGGCAGGACGGGAAGTGAGGGTCATTTGGGAATATCCAGCGGGAGGGTGCTTTCCTCAGGTGCAGTTGGCCAAGAAGTGCGCTCATCTTCCGAGGGAAAGAGTGCAAGGCGAGTTGAGGGCACCCCTAAGCCGTTTCACATGATCCTCACGTGGTCTCGCCATCACTCCTGCCTTTGTCAGGCATGAGTGTATCGGCAGTTTGTGCCTCAGCAGATTATTCCATGCATGCAGAAAACTTATGAGCGGAATGACACTTACTGTAACCCAAACAGAGTTTTAGACAGAGTTGGGTTACAGGAAGGCTGCTTATACTAGCCATTTGGACCATCGCATCTTTGAAGACCTCTTAATTTTTTTCTACCACCACCAGCACAGTCAATAAAATATCAAATATACTGAATTGCCTTAGTTGTGAACTTTTAATACTCGAATTCAGAAGCTGCCAAATGGGAATAATATTTTAAGCAAACTATGATAGTGCTATCATGACAGGGGGAAGGGAGTGTTATAATGATATCTGATGAATTTGTAAGGCCTGGTCCTGAAATTTGAGTTGGCAAATCAGATTGTCAACATAGTATACTTACCCAAAGCTTTTGATAATTCAAAAGGTTCTGCTCAAACACTGTGATCCTGCCATAACATCCTGCACCACTCTGAACAATTATCAGAGTGATAATTCATTAAATCAAATTTCCAATGATGGCATACTACTGTATGCAGTTCCATAAGCTGTGTGAGGAACCAAAACAGCTTTAATTCATCCGCCCTGTGCTTATAAGAAAACAACGGAAAAATATTGCAAAATTCTTGGTTATATAATTGTTAACCAATGTAAATTGCAAAACTGTATTTTAAAATGTAACTTTTTCATATAAATCACCTTTCATTCATCTTTGTTTGCACAATTACCACTTTCATCATCCCCCTGGATCAAAAGAAAACCAGCTGCTTATTCATTCTACTTCCAACAACAACTCTGCATCTTCTGTGTGGTGGCAACCTCAGGCCTTAAACCTGCATGCATGTGCTGGTATCTGGCCATTTGCCAACCTTAGCTTTTGTGTGAACAAGAACAATACATGTTGTGCACGTGCAGTAAACACACAGAACAGAGGCCCTGTGCATGAGTGAAACAGACAAGCACAGTCTGAGCAGGATCACTTCCAGCTAACGCGACACCAGCCTGGAAAAACCATGTAGCTGCCACACACAAAGCCAAAGTATACAAGTGCTTTTTCTAAATGGCCGCTCTGCTCTGCACACGTTAGCAAAGCCCTTGGGTTCACGAGAGATGAGCAGATGACAACACATCGAGATTCAGCTCGGCAGATGGCTGTGAGAACACCACAGGGTGTGCATGGTCAGGGGAAACTGGATGAAACCAGGAAAGGAAAGGTGTGCAAGATGTCCTCAACTGGCTAAGGCTCTCCTGTCACATATCGATATTCAAGATTAAAATTTTACTAACCATATTTCTCCATAAAGATGTGATAAAATTGGTCGTGCTGGATGAACTGTGCTAAGGTGACGAAGGGAAAGCTGACAGGATGTTGTTAAACTTCTCAAATGTTCAGTAAACTGGAGCATATGTCTAGAGCAGTGCTAAATGATGTTCAAGCAGTTCATAATAAGAAATGGCTAATGCCTGGGGAGCAGAGAAACAAAGACCAGATAACCATGACCTCTCAATCCAAAACCAACACACACACGAACAGGCATTCCTACCTTTAAAATAAACAGGCACACCTATCTAAACAGCCAGTGCCAAAAGAGGAGTCCAGCAGCAGTATGTCAGTGGGTTCAACTCCTGTTTTACTGCACCTTCAAATGGAGGAAAAAATGTATAAAGAAAACACTGAGATCTCACAGAAAGCACTCGTTCTGAGTGTTTTACTCAAATAAAAGTGGCAAAACCATGGACATCACAGACATTAAGCTGCATCACTGATCAATTCTTAGATCAGCTAGTCTTAAATTCAAAAGCAAAAAAAATGATGGAAAGGATTTCCATATCATTACCTTGAAGTAACTAGGCTGCATTGACTGAACCCATTTCTTCACCTCTGTGTTAACATCATAGAGCAACTGTCCCATACCTCACAAGTAAAACGCTGATCTCAGATGCAGGCAGCCAACAGACGATGAAGTCATCAGCACGACAAACAAGCCAACGTTGTTTAGAATGTAAACACAATCACATGATGTACAGAGTCAGCATCCCAGTCTTTAAGAACAATGAAACTTGCCCATTAATACCAATCTCATGAGGAAACACCACCTCTCCCTTATGACATTAACTCCATCTATAACACTTTGCCGCTCACCTTCAATTTGACTTCTACAACCCTCTTCACAAGAACAGGAGTCTTAATATGAAGGCCACACACATAAGCAGTAGATCTGCAGGTTCACCTGGGCGAGAAGCCAGGGAGGTCCCTCAGGCTGGCCCACACATCCCACATTCACAGTGGCAGAATCAGATGCGGGGGGGGGGGAACCGACCTGCCAACTACCTTCCTAGTGCGGCATACCTCTAATCCAATGCCCTGTGTGGACAGGGGCGAGAGGACTGTAAGAAGAGGAGGCTGTGCTGCTCCTCTGAAGCGGTATGTAGTCTATAAGTCTTGAGCCCTTCTGATCCAGAGATTTAATGCATTTTGGGTTCTAAAGGGAGTGGTTGTGCTCCATGTGCTCATGAGAGTTGGGTGGGGGGTGTGCAAGAGTGGGTGGAGGGTAGGGTTTAAGTTAAGATAATCAGCTACCAGTGGCCAAATACGAGAGGGAAAAGCTTGCAGATATGTGTGTACTGTGTATGTCTACCATGAGGACTCATTAGGAAGATAATTCAAGTTTATAGAGTTGATTAATCATGATTAAAGAGTGCGAAAATCCAAAAATGTGTAATTGAATGGGATTCTTTTTACAAAAGCAGTTTTGGGAAATTTAACCTGCATTTTCCTGGCTCTGCAGAACTAGGGAAATGAACTAGCCCTGTCTGCACTGTCATGAAACCCAGTGTTTGGATAAGGAACTGAATACTGAAACAGGCCACTAAGCCTCAAAAAGTCACTGATTCAACAAGATGGTAAGATCCTGTAGTGCTGGGAAAATACAATATCATGCGGAAATGGAAAGCAGTGAGTACCAACACCCTGGAGTTCATCACACTTTCTTAATGTCCAGTCATGATGCATACACCACTGTAGCAATCACTGGCCCATTGAAAATTCCTCAAATGTGGATTGTATGCACTTCAAGAATCCCATACAGACCTATGCTTTCACTTAAGACATTTGTGGACTACGGTTCTTCCACACCAGCTATCTCAATTTTCTAAGCACTATTATTAACAAGCCATTTCACAGAAAGGCTTGCCACCCATCCAGTTTTTAGGCTTTGTCTGCATGTTCCATTTCGAATTCCATTTTTCCATTTATTTGCACTGTTCTCCCGAATCGCAGGGGAGCTGAACACACAACACAATCGTACTTTTCAGTTAATGTCACTCATAACTCCCCCCCTGCCAATTTTAGGCCAATCAAAAGTTGGCAGGCAAAGTCAAAATACAAAGTTCAGGTGGAAGACACATTATGGAAATCTAATGGAACAGGAGTGCCTCATTTTGGCTTGTGGAAAAGGTAGCAACCCTATTGACAGGTAACCATACTCTATCAGAGCACAACTTTCCCACCATCTGCAACAGTGGCAGTCTACTGTGAGGTGATACTGCCCAACTCATGTTAGACTATAAACAGATGAAAATATGTTTACTTGCTTTAAAATTTGAAAAGTAAACTGGTAATTTTTGCAACAGACTAGAGTTTCTGTTTTCTTACTGAGGAACCACCTACATTCTTCAAGTTATTGTTTTTGATAGGTAATGAATATACAACAGGACAAATACCTGGTGAGTATCTGGACAAGTCATTTGCTGTTCATTGTTTTTTACTGATATTCCTGCACCTCATACTGGAACTGTAGTACCATACTTTAGGTGAAAAAGTGTTTTTCAGTCTGAGCTTCAAGAAAATTAATCAGCTCTCGCGTGTCTATATAACCTCACACAACCCTGGGAGGGGACATCTGTGCAATAAAGGACCTTAAAACACCTTGGACAGACCAATCGCATGGATTGATGAATGATGGTTTCTTTTCCTCCCCAGGTCACATGTGCCATATTACAACGCCACTTTAACTTGCTTATCTTGTTCACCAATCAGTCTTTTTCGACCACATTTACCATAGTGTGCTGTGAAGTACTCACCAGAACCTACTACTGGATTTAACCTGATTTTCTCTCACAAACGTGCATAATTGGGCTAAGTATCACTTTACAAAGGTTTGTGATGGCCTGTGCTGTGAATTATGATGGAAAAAAAAAACAGGAACAGGACAAACAAATAAAACAAGTTTGATTGATCTAATAATACCCTTTATATGAATCTCATTAATGACAAGTATTTTGTATTGTTTATATTCAAGATGTATTTATTTACTACTTTTTTTGCAGTGATCAGACATTAGGTGGAAGAGAGGTGAGCAAAATTGGCATCATTAATTCAGATGTAGGTCCACAAATCTAACAGGTTGAAAATCACCAATAGTTCATTAGGTATGTCTCTCTGATGAGTTTATTCTGATGTGTAAAATAATAAAACTGAAGCAGTAACTCTAAGTGGACAAAATATAGATGCAGAAGGGCTCAGTTACATGTGCCATGCATGTTAGTGTCACAGCACTCTGTACACACACACACGTTCTGCCGGTCTAGCACTTACTGTCAGAAATGCCCATCAGATTTCTTTATACCCAAAAAGCCCTCAGTGCAAACAGCCGAGGCTGTGTTGGCTCTGAGTGGCCGGGCCTGACAATATTTGCGCGTTGAACGTACTGGAGTGATGAGACGTGACTCCTGTAATGACAGATGCTTGACTGCATCTGAGCCACTGTACCTATATGCACACAGAAATCCTACAACTTTGTACCACGTAGCACATGTAGATTGGCTTCGGTAAGGAAATCACTTTGCTTCTGTAAGTCCAGGGCTGCAGGGCCCCTGTACAACCTCATTCCCATGCTCCAGCTAGAACGTGTGCACCAACAAACATGCATTATGAATCGACTTTACGCATATGACCAGGCTGATGTGCTTATTCCTTAAGGAGGAAAAAAGCCAAGCTATTGAATGGTGTGTTTGTTCTAAACTAGAGCCTATTCTGCTACCTTGCAAACCTGATTGTACCACATTAACATTACCAACATCACTCTGGACTGTTGTCTTTATGGTTTGCACTGCTCATATCTAGTACAGTTTTAATTATACTGGATATGCAATAAAATTAATACAAAGCATATTTTTGCCCCTACTCTGGTGCTGAAGCCTGTAGTAAGTAGGCAAACAAGCTCCAGCTCAGCATTTTTCCCTCTTCCAACACACCTGCTAAAAGTAAGACCAGTTAATCAGGCTTTATTAGCACAGGTGTGCTGTTGCTGCCTGGCCCAAGGCTCACCAAAATGACAAGGCTTGAAAAATACTTATGACCAACTTAATTCCATATGTACCAACTACAAATATCTTAGACTTAATGGATTTAGGCACAGATGCAGGACACAGTACATTTGTTTATGTAAACAAACATTCTTCTAAAATAACTGCAAGTTCATAGGACAATCACCAGTTGTTTTTTTTATTTTATAACCCAAATGGTACTTAACATTGTTTTAATACTTAATTTTATAGCTAAAAATTATTGACCAACTCACACAGTAAGAAATGAGGGGCAGGGATTAAGGAGCTCAATTAAGATGTTTACATATGCTTGCAAAGATTTTATTCGTTTAGTTGTTCAATAGTAACGGTATGAAAAAGAAACCAAATGAAAGGAGGAAACGGGGAGAACACCACAGTAAACAGAAGAAAAAAGAAAAAAAGGAAATGTGGGTGTCAACCAGGGTACAATTCTGACGATATTTCAGGTAAGATTACACGATTAAGGTGTGCAATAACCAGGGGTTTTGCTATAGTTTGATTGCCATCAGACAAGAAGCAATAGGGACAAATTACACAAAAGCAGAGGTTCAAATCATGTGTGGCTGTGTTTAACTGAAGTGCCAGGTTTGCAATCAGTCAGAGCTCGAGTGGCCACTATTTTTCCATTACAAAACACTTTCATGACATACATTTTTACAAATCTATGGCAACTAGCCACAACCTTTTGATGTCTTGAAGTAATGCCCTTAAAATAAAGTGTTATAACTACAGTTAAACATACTCAGGATCCTCTAACGTCCACATTAGCATGATGTATGTGCCCCATTTACTGATGACTTCATTAACTGGATTGACTAATGTCTACGTTTTAGACATGTGAACCTAGATGTCCCTTGTTCCTCATAGTATCCGATTCAACTTCACAGCCTTATACTTTAGAAATGATTTCACCTAGCCAATTGCTGAACGTTTGTAATGAAACAATACCCACAATATAACCTGACATTGCTTAAACGGATTATGTTTTCCCAAGTTTATTTTATATACACACACACACACAAAACAATTTAACAAAAGAGCGAAGACAAATTTACTTTTTGCCTCAGTGCTAAAACTTTTCACATTTTCAGCTTCGGATCACCAAGATGCATGAAAAGCGGCGTTAAAGCACAAAACGTGAAACACACCAATTCCTCTGATTATCCAAATGCAATAATTCTGCCCCCTGAACGAGAACAACGAGCTAGCTAGTTAATTAACTCATCTCTATATCTGCTCTAATTACTCGTTAACTCGCAGCATTCAAGTTAAAGCTGGATAGCAATTTTTAGAAATAAAAAGTTTAAAATAATTAAAATTCACTCCACAAACATGCGCAGTAAGACTGGAGAACTTCATCCGACAATTAGAAAACTTATGAGTGGCATTGCAACACTAACCAAATTATTTATTTGCAGATTTGTGCGAGGCAACCCCAACGCACGTTGTTGTAGTTCTGGGCTTTAATTATACACGTGGGTAAAACAGCATGAAGATGAACTGAGCTAGGTTAGCTGTATTTAACCAGCGCGACACCCAGAACTGTTGGCGTACTGGCTCGTATGATACCTTACGTGTTGTTACTCTTATTTACCTCTAGCTAGCTGTTATGAGGGCAACTGGGACGAGTCAACGACAAACGCCATCCATGGTGGAGAATCGTCCGTTATTAAGGGTTAGCTAATGCAAAAAATTAACGGCAGCTGGCCAACATTAGCTTTACATCTTGTTAAACATGCGGAGACAACTTGCCAATTTCAAATGGCCCCGTAAAGTCACACCAGAGCAAGAAGCAAACACAGCTACACATACGTATGACCCCCACATTAGCTTTACTGTCCTTCCTAGCACCATATCACGGGCTATATGACACTAGAACCAGCCGCCATGTAGCCCATTAATCAGCTAGCCTAGCCGCACTGAGAAGAGCAAAGCTAGCGCGTGCTAGCTCGCTAACGCTACTGCCATAATACGCCACACAAGAAAATGTCTGCCTTAACCGAGAGCACACCAAAGCCTCGAAATTACCACCACGTATCGCTCAGATTTACGCTTCAGAAACCACGACTACAACCGAGCGGTTGGGTCGCCCGGGTCCATGTTTGTGGGAGTGTGTGGAAACAAACGGCGTTTTTTATACCGTTACCTCACGAGCGTGCCGTGTGCATCCCCTCTCCGCGCGCTACTAAAACTCACTCCGCGCTCAACCGGCCACGCACAAAAAAAAGGCCAGTCAGGACGCGCCGTTCTCCAAGCGCTTTACGCTCTCGGCGCGGCGCAACTGCGCGTTCTAGAGCAGCGGCAGCGCAAACTGCGTAGCGACGACTCGCCTGCAAAGATGACGTATGCTTCCGCCGGTAGCCCGTCCGAGGCCTTGCAGTGTTGTCTTGTAGCGTCGTTTTCTTTTAACAAACGTAGAAAGCGAAGTGTATGGCCAACTGTTTAAATAGGCCTAATTGTGTTGTATCGTGGGTTGCTTGAGTATATAAGGAAAGAGCCTGTGTCGTAACTCTTTGATTCAAGTAGGTGGAAGAAAACGTACTGTTTTGGTTTTTAGCAGCTACTAAACATCCGAAAATGCCTGCGAGTTTGAGTGAACAACTACTGAATCCTAACAATTTTTGCCAGTGTATATATTTTTTACGATTTATTTTATGAAATCACTTTGTTATTGGAATGATTCTTCTTCTTCCTGGATAGTGTTGTCTTATGTCTAGCGGTATTAGCCTAAGAATAAGAACTGTGCTTTAGTCTTCTTGACCACCGTGGAATTGACTGATCACCATATTGGTTCAGCTACCCTTCCCATTCTAGTGTACTTGGTATACTTTTTGTGCTAATGATCTGATATGATGATGATGATGATGATGGTGATGATGATGATGGTGTGTGTGTGTGTGTGTGTGTGTGTGTGTTTGCTTTGTGCATGCATGCTGTACTCAAACGTATTACAGAGTATCTGGGCCTAAAGGTTAACAAAACTGGTAGCAGATCATATCAACATACCTCTTGTATATAGCATTACTTGACAACCTACTAATTTTTCCATTTAGACCATTGTGCTAATGTAACATAATATAAACAAAATACATTTCTCTAAAATCACACAAAAAAAAACCATTGGTGAGTGCTCCTTTCTTATATTATGCTACCTTGCTGTCTTGCTGAACTAGAAATACCTTTGTCAGGTGTTGCACAATACTAAATCAAGATGTAGTTTTCTTTTTCCCGGTTCTGCAAATTCCATTTTGTAGACATGATTAATATGAAATGAAAATATACTCATCTGACATGTATTAAAAATGTCTGGCCTACCTTCTACCTGCCTTCACTGTGCGATTTATTAGGTACAGGCATAGAGGTGCATTTTATTGGTGCACAGTAACAGGCTGTAGCACACATGGTGACTTCATTCATCAGTCATCTTATACCCTGTTCACCACTGGTCAGTTTCTGATAATAACTGGATAATATCTCTGCGGTGGACCACTCTCAACATAGCATTCAGGCTGGTCATGGCCATAGTGGGTAATGGCCAGCTGAATAGTTAAGTTTATCTGATATACTGCTGTATTGAAAGCAGTCTACCACCTCAAATCATCCAGCCAGCAGTGCTTCTATTTTCAGAAAATCACCACTGATGAGGCACTGGAGTAAGGCTAAAACTGTGCATAGCATAGGCATAAGTGTAGAACTAAAAGGTGTTTCTAATAAGTTTTCCTAATGAAGTGGCTAGAGAGTAAAGTTATATATTCTAAAAATCATGGATGTCTTGAGTATTATTCATGCTCTCAGTTCACTGAGACAATTGCAGCTGTTGACTGGTCAGGTGAGAGGCACATTAAGATCTCACTTGCTGACCATGCTTGAAGATGAACACAACTCCTTTATTGCACAATGCCAATATCAGGTTTTCTCTGTGTCTCTGAAAAGAAAAAGAAAAAAAGATTTACTGAGCATTAATTTATCTTCTATGTTAAATAATCTGTGGTTCTTAAACTAGCTTTTACTTTATAAGTCTGTCTTTTCTGATATCCATGAAGTTTTCCATTTTGTTTAAACACAAATGTGTTTACATAAGTCTCTTACATAAGACATATGTTAACATGGCACTCAATTTTTTAACAAAAACATTTATAGGTCGGCACCCTCTGTTGCTGGTTAAAAAGCTAATTTGAATTTCTAGTCATGTAACCTGTCAGTCTCCACATGTGTTTAGCCATGCTTAATAGGTACACAAATGTTCCAGATGCATTTTATAAGTTACATATTGTGGCTCATTTTATGGCATATGGAATTCAACAGTAACTCAATATCCCATTCATCACTGGCCTCTGTGTGACCTCAGGACCAAAGCTGACTGAATATTTTTTGTGTGACCTCTGGGTCATTATATTCCTGAGTTTTATGACAGTAAAGTAAGTCGATCAGAAAGACTTCATGCTCATGCACTTCACTGCTCACATATTTAGCACATCACTAATGCTAAGAGCTAGCTTTATGTCCCATGTACAAGCCATGCAGGTAGTGAACTATATACCACAAGGAAGAGGCACTTGGGTTCTTTTTGCTCAGTTGGTGGTCTAGATATCTAAGGGCCCAAGGGAAGTATCCGTAGTGACAGTTTGTCAAAGTTCTAAGCATTAATTTCATTCATTTGGGCAAACATTTTGGGTGAACTACACCTTTTTTTTGCCAAGTTTTAATCATGCTTTAAATGAGATGCCACAGGGCCCCACATTCCCTCACGTTACTAAGTCATGGTCACGCATTATTTTTAGTAACATGGGGCGTTACCCAAAAGCTGAGTTTTTTCTAAACTAAGTTAAAGAGAGAGCTTGGATTTTTCTACATCCAAGTTGGCCAGGGGAAGGCACCGTGCCCGTATCCTGTGAGATCTGATATCTCAGCCAATGCTATTATAGAACCAGTCGATTCTTAAAAGGAACTGTTAGCCAAACTGATTGCTTTGAAATGGGTGCCAGCCCAGTTTCGTAGCTGATGACACAAAGCCAAAAGCATCCCAAGGACCAGATCCAGACTCAAGAACACTGCATTCTCCTTAAGTCTCTCTGCTTGTACATACCTTTGACATGGATGTTGCATGCCCACTGCTTACTGTGACTGACATGCCTGAGTAAGTCTTGGAGGTTGTGTATCTAATGAATAATGAACACCCTCAACTAGCTGAAGCCCTTTTCTATTATGCATCACCAGGGAGCCTTCACAGATGCATAGTGGGAACAAAATTTCAGTGTCATTTAGCATCATGAGAAAAATATCCTCCATGTCTGATAAAATGACTGCTCTGTACTGTATCTCTAGTATTCATTTACCATTAATTTAATTTTGATTTTCTTGAAAGTAGAAATGATTGAACTATACTGGGGTTTGGCACTATCATTAACAGATAAAATATTTTCTTTTTTTTTTTTTCCATGTCATGGATTTAGTAACAAATTTAAAATGCTTGCAACTTCCAGTCAGTGTCAGCCTGGGCATTAAAAAGGTAAGATGATAAATAGCCTAATGATAATAATCAGATGTGTGTCATGATTAGTCCTTATTCTGAGAAAACTCAGTGGTGAAAGTTTAGTTTTGGATTACTTAACTATGATTTTCATAGATAATTACACATGGCCTCACAAATACATTTACAGAAACAAAATTACTTGGGACTTGTTTATATTTGCAAAATTATATTTGGTGATTGTGTCATACATCCTGTTAAACACTTTATTGCTGATAGATAAGTAGATTATTTCCTGTTGCTAGAGTGCTGGTTAGTGTGTCCACTTTTATAACCCCTAAAATGGGAACATACAGTGGACAGGCATATGACACTACATCACACAAAATTAAAACCATAATGTATCTATCTAAGAGTAGAGCCGAACAAGTCGATATAGAACATCTGTATAAATTAATGTTTTAATCACCAAACTTGGCACCTACTTACAGTACTTAAGTCTGCCATAGTGTGCACAAGGCACAAAATTAATCACTTCTGTTTGAAAGGAAGGGATGTGCTGACCACTGAGAACTGAAGTCGTTTTTCTTTTTGGTATTTTCACAACATTACAAACATTGTACTAACCAATGAGAATTTGGAGTGCAGACTTTCTGCAGTTAGCCAGTAGGTGAGGTATAAGGCTGACTGTTAAACCATTTAAACAAAGTATTTACTATGATGTATGTGACTTAGTTACACTCTAAAATAATATTGATCAGTGGAAATAAAAAACTAATCTCCAGAAGGATGATAAATAGCTGTCCATCCAGGTGTTCTGTTGGACAGAAGCCAAGGAGCTGGAAATCTACACTGTCCAGCCTAAACCCAGATATCTGGCCACTCTAGTGCTGGGTCCGGTAGGCTTGATAAACTCTTCAATCATAGCAAAGTGACCTCAGAAGAACTTCTTTTCCTTGAGAAGAATTACCGAGTCCAGGACTCCAGAGGTTTCCTCTCCTCTCATCTCGTGGATGTGAACAAGGCTCGAGAGATAGAGTCACACCAAACTGTCCTAAAAGGCTTCCCTTTGAAGACCAGATGGATTTGTGCTTCTGTGATAAGTTCAGACTGTGGCAAAGAAAATTAGGATTCAAAAAGCTCAGGGATTTCATCTATTATGAACATCACACTGATGGAAGCTGGGCATCTTAGTGGATAATATGAGACTAAGGGTAGAAGACTTGAAAGATACAATGTGATTGTACTCAAACATCATTTTTTTGGTGACCTAAATTATACTGTCATATGAGCTACCTATACAATATATATTACAGATCGGAAGTGCTTTATAATAAGGTGATAAGATCTAATTGAATTAATCACAGTCTTATTAAATACATGCACAAAATGAATAGTGCCCATTTAATGACATACTAGGTTTTGTTGCTTTTGCTTTTTTAGCCTGATCAGGAAGTCGTGTTTACATTATGAGTAAATATGTTATTTTAATACCCTCTAACATGGCAAGGAATTGAGTCTGATCTATCATCATAGGTATAAAAAAATGTATGCATGAAAGGAAAGCAATCAAAAGGAAACAGATAAGTATGGAAGTATGCTTGTAAAATGCTTACATCATCTTTTCCATTCTTCTTTCCATGCTTAGTGATTTTTTTTTCTCACATCGGTCTGTCTGTGTTCTGTTTGACGACTCAGACTCCTGAAACTTCTTTAAAAAACCCCACCATGTTTGCTGTCCCTTTCCATCTTCATTTGCTCAAGTTTGGCAACCCAGTCTGAACTTTCCTGACTTTTCCTTCACCTTCCTATAAGACCAAGTTGGCAGAGGACAACTCTATCCTAGTTATGCGTTCATAGGTACGGCTGACCTGCCACGAGCCATACCATTTTGATTGACAGGTCTTTGATGATTTTGCCAAGTTAGGCTTTGTTGTTAGAACTCATCCACCACTGATCTACAGTGTAGCTTCTTCTCAAGCTCACATTATTCATGTGGAGTGTGTCCGTAGGTTTAAACGTAAATATGCCAAGGTGTGTTGGGCTGTGATAAAAAGCAGGCCTAGTCATAACCCCTGCATTCAGGTCTGGATTCATTTGGTCTCATCATATGTTATATTCTGAGAGTACCCTATGAATTAGAGATCTAAGAACCCCGTGGAAAATGGCCATGTAGAATTCTTTATTTCTCCCAATTTTTTTAAAGAGAAAAAAGTAACGCAGTAAAAGTGCCTTGCTGAGAAATATCAACCCACCCCTCCCTCCACTGACATAGAAAACTATCCAATCTAATTTTATAACTTGCTTAAGTTGCAGTGACTGTAAAAGTTTTCATTGAGTAACTTGGGACTGGATTTTAGAGTCCTTATTGCCACATACTGAAAATCAGCAAATGCACTTTTTTCCCTATGCAGTGTTGCCATTTCATCCCAGGTGGCATCAGTGTCAGTTAATCCAGACTGAGGCATCAAATCTGAAATGAGATAATCAGTGTCAGTTTGACATTCGTCACAGATTAATCACCTGTCAGCCTCTGACCATTCCTGACAAGCGGGAACCTTCTAAACCTCCAGATGGCACCTTCTCCCTAGCTCATTTTCACCATAGGACGTTGCAATGGTCCGCTTTGCTGGGGAACTGACACAGAATTATTTAGGAGTGCTGACACTCACTGGGGTGAAATGTCATTCTTCATTTGTCCTGTTTTCTACATATACAGAGACATGTCTCCATCCATATACCCATATGCACTGCACACTAAAATGAACTTTTGGGCTTCGAGTTCCCAAACAGCCTAGCATGCTCATGTGTTGGCTACCTGCTAATGAGGAACAATAATATTGCTATCATAGTTTGGTGCCTAATTGAAATAATTTCCTGCATCATTGGGTGTGTTACATTGGTGTAATTTCAGGCTAAGAAACATATGTACATTTAGTTGTTTTGTTGTAAATAATCATAATAATATCTATCGCCTTTTATATATTTTTGTGAGCTCTTGTTTGCTGCACGTAATACATTCCTGCATGACACAAAGAGCAAAAATTGTCATCGTTCTTAGGGAACACATGAGTCAAACGATCACAGAAATGTGGGTGTGGGATTTGACAGGAAATATTACGTAATAAGGCAGTATCTAGATGGTTTAATCTGGAGCTGCTCCACCAGCATTGCGCCATGTGGTAGACAACAAAGTGAGTGTGTGACCTTGGTGCGGTAAGAGTGGTGTGAGGATTAGTAGAGGAGAGTGCACATTTATTATATACAAAAGAGAACATACAAAAGTCACAGTAATTCAAGATAATTCCATCAAACTTATAAGACATTAAGGTCCCTACTTCAACTTTGAAAAAGAAGGGTAATGGACTAAACCAAATATCTCCCTGACTCCCCTTGCAAAGTTTTAAAAAAATGATAGAATAAGTCATGATGTTTATTACAAAATGTAGCACATTATGTAATCAATTAATTTGAAAAAGTTAAATGGGAAAAAAATTCATAAATCCATTAATCAAAGTAGGAATAGAGAATGTACAAAACCATATAGGCAGGTTTCCTGAACGTTTCTTTCTCTTTACATTTATAACTATTTTTGCTAGTCTACTGGGGTGTGGAGTCACTACTTGACAACTCACACTCACTCTTGACAAAGGACTTGACAATGTGCAATTGTACCTCCCCTCTCACCAGGATAGAAAGGTCAATAATAGAAGCTCTGTGTTCAGTGGAGCTATTCAAACCTTCTGGCATTCCTCTCTCTCTTGACACACGTCAAAGACCAAGCCTTTTAAAATCAGCAGTGGCTGTCCAAAGTGTTCTGCTTAGTGCTGTTCCTTCTTAAGATACAATGTTGTCTTTTATGGTTGCAGCATCACTATGCAGATGTTATGCAGTACAATGTGACAATGTGAGTCAAAACATGGCCAAAAGGAAATGTATTTAAAAAGTTTTCTTTTTCATTCCAAGGCCACCATCGTTGGCGCTCTACTGATCAGGAGCTATTGGAATAATGAACTGATCACCTTAAAATAAATTCATCACCATGCAGTTAATAACTTAATTCGAAAGCTTGCTCTCCTGGCTCCTAAAACAATAATATGAACCTGATCAGGTAACACGGTTGTAACCATGAACCCCAATTGATTGGCCAACTAAAACAACATTAAATTTCAAAAGTTAATCTTAAATTGATTTATGCAAAGAGACCCAATACACTGAGTTGACAAAATCTGGAATATAGTTTTCACATGCACACCCCCCCCACACCCCTTCCCTTTGTGGGTGGGAAAAAAACTTTTCACTTTACTAACATTATTTATGGCACTGGTTAGCACTAAACCATGAAGCCCAGTAATATTAAGTCAGAAAATGTTAACAAAGTAATTAAAATTATTTGAATTATGGAAACCAAAGGTGCTGTATTTCCATTTCATCACCGTTTAGCTAATTCTGTAGTCATAGACTCAGTGGTGGTGGGGACAATAGGGCTTGCTTTGGTGTGTGTCTGGACTGGACCGAATTGAACTGAATACAAGTTTCAGTGCAGTATCTGAAATGGTGTTTTCCATATTTCTGATATTAAAAGTGATACAGTTTTTAACTATGGGAAACATCAGTCTTTATCAGTTGAGAAAACCAAAACCCCCCCAAAGAAATATTTGGTATGCCAGTTGTTTTTTTCTTGGGGAGTCATATAATACCTGATACCCATTTCTGTTCTACTGTCTTTGAAGAGCTGGGAGCAAGAGGCTAGTTTAAATAAAAATCAGAAGGTCAAAAGGTCTGAATGTGTACTACATACCAAACTATCCAAATTCACCAGTTACAGCAAATATGAGAAAAATACACACATGCCTGAAAAATTAAGGATATTTATATTGCCATCTAATAGCTAAAAAGGAGTGAAAAGAATAGATTCTGCAGAGCTTAGATTTTAGTGATTGGTTCAGCCATAAAGAAATTGCATGAAGTGTGGGTGCACAGCAATGTGTAAATGGTAAAGAAAACCGACGCTAATTTAACTGTCTTGGTGCCTTCAAACTCCGCTGAACTTGTGACTTCAGTGGATTCTTATGGAAGCATAAAATCGCACTGCTCCTCTGAACCACCTATGTATTGTTCGCTAATTATATCTATTTGTCACGTTGAACGTCACTTTTGAGGTTATCCTCTGTACCGATCTGTCGTTGAGTTCTTCTGGGAGGCCATGCAGCACATTCCGCGCATTGATAGATACGGATTTTATTACCCTCCCATCATTACCATAATTTCCCTCTGGCTCTCGGTACCATTCTTTATCTAAAACTGTATTTCCGGCGATTAGAAGGCATTTCTCTTGACAGGCAAATCTGGTTTGCCACGTGCGGTGCCCAATCCGTCAGTGTAATTTGAAAGAGCACAAGTGTGCTTGGCTGCGAGCGACAGCCTGTTATTGAATTAGAGGACCATGGCCCATCTCTACCTGTCACAGTTAGCACTGGTGGCCGCAGAGCTGGCATTTCCCTGCACAGACCCCATCACCCACCCAGCTCACTATACAGATTGCAATCAGGCAGGCCAACTGGAACGACGGCTCAATGCCTTAACTCTGCAGCTCAGTGCCTTAGTCAAACTTGTAAGAAACAACTGAAAATGATCAATTGAGTATATCGCAGGTAGTGGTTACAATACACATATTGTTCATATATTCCTGAATAAAATGGTGCTCACTTGACTTACATCACAACATGCTGGGGCTTCTAAAGCAACCAAGAGACTTCAACCTGTTCTTTTTCTCTAGGGAACTAACTCCATGGTTTTACCTCCCTTCAAAAACACTTTCATAACACACACACACACACAGACACTCCTACTCCCCACACATACACACACAGCAGAGTCTAGAGTGAACAAGGTGCTTATCTCCCCCAGGTTTGTGTTGGCGTCCATCCCCAGCAGGGGAGCAGGGACCTGGACTCGTCAGGCTGCGTTTCAGCCTGGCTGCACTCCACAGGATAAGTGTTTGGCCGGCAGCATGACTCTCTAGCACACTGGCACTTCCCACCCAGCACTGGGTCACTGTATTCTCTTTTGTGCATGGATGAGAGAGAGAGAGAGAGAGAGAGAGAGAGAGAGAGAAAGGAAAAGAGCAATAAACTTACAGTGATACTCTTTATGTATTTAGCTATAACTGTGTTGTAGTTATATCAAGCCTTGATATTTGCTTTTCACTTTGGCATTTACCTCGTCAGTTATCCAGTTTTAGTGCGTGCGTGTGTGTGTGTGTGTGTGTGTGTGTTAGAGAGACTGGGGCAAAGAAAGAGAACAAAATCTGTACTGAATTTATTTAACTGAAATAGGTATCAGGATTGTTGTCTAGTACAGATTTAAAGGTCCAGAGTGCTCAATGACTGCATGGTTCTATACAGGTCAAGCTGAGTAATAAATAAGAACATTATACACTGCCTGGCCAAAAAAAAAGTCACCACCTGGATTAACTAAGCAAATAGGTAAGAGCCTCCCATTGGATAATTACTGCATGGGTGATTATGTTTCAGCTGGCAACAAGTTATTTAACCCTAACTGATGCAGTGAGTAGCTTCTCATTTGTTAAACAACCATGTCGAAAGACACATCCTATGGTCATGGAAAAGATGTTAATCTGTTTCAGAAGGGTCAAATTATTGGCATGCATCAAGCAGAGAAAACATCTAAGGAGATTGCTGAAACTACTAAAATCAGGTTACGAACTGTCCAATGCATTATTAAAAAGTGGAAGGAGAGTGGGGAAACATCATCTTCGAGGAAGGAATGTGCTCAGAAAAAAATCTTGAACAATCGTGATCGGCAATCACTTAAATGTGTGGTGAAATCATATCACAGAAAAACAACAGCAGAACTCAGGGATATGTTTAATAGTGAAAGTAAGAGCATTTCCACATGCACAATGTAAAAGGAACTCAAGGGATTGGGACTAAACAGCTGTGTAGCCTTAAGAAAACCACTTATCAGTGAGGATAACCGACAAAAACGGCTTCAATTTGCTAGGGAGCATAAAGATTGGACTCTGGAGCAATGCAAGAAGGCCATGTGGTCTGTTGAGTCCAGATTTACCCTGTTCCAGAGTGATGGGCGCATCAGGGTAAGAAGAGAGGTGGCTGAAGTGATGCTCCCATCATGCCTAGTGCCTGCCGTACAAGTCTGTGGGGGCAGTGCTATGATCTGGGGTTGCTGCAGTTGGTCAGGTCTAGGTTCAGCAATGTTATGTGCCCAAAGAATGAGGTCAGCTGACTACCTGAATATACTGAACAACCAGGTTATTCCATCAATGGATTTTTTTCTTTCCTGATGGCACGGGCATATTCCAAGATGACAATGCCAGGATTCATCTGGCTCAAATTTTGAAAGAGTGGAGCATGAGACATCATTTTCACACATGGATTGGCCACCACAGAATCCAGACCTGAACCCCATTGAGAATCTTTGGGATGTGCTGGAGAAGACTTTGCGCAGTGGTCCAAATTTCCCATAATCAATACAAGATCTTGGGGAAAAAGTAATGCAACTCTGGACAGAAATAAATGTTGTGATATTGCAGAAGCTTTTGGAAACAATGCCACAGCGAATGCATGCCATAATCAAAGCTAAAGGCGGTTCAATGAAATATTAGAGTTTGTGACCTTTTTTTTTGGCCAGGTAGTGTATTTTTACAGGAATCTTAAATTAACAGATCAAATGAAGCATAAACTCATCATCCTCCCTTAGAGGAACATCAATAGCTCCACACTGAGAAATGTTGAACATGCTGGAGTAATCATGACTAAAACTAATGTTATTTAACTTATATTTTAAATTATTCTAAGTTGTTTTACTCTACCCTCATATGGAAACAAAACATTTTTCATTTCCTTTAAGGTCAAGCATTTGGCAGACACTCTTGTCCAGAGCAAATTACATATTTCTTCCCAATGATGGTACTTGCATACTTGCATTCAATCTGTGACCTTGGTGTTAGCAGTATAATGCACATCCTACCCTAACAGGTGATCTCCAATTCAAGCATTGCTTAGAGTGTGTTTATTAAGGCAAACCACTCTCAACACAGCAGCTACAATGACATGTAAAACTCCAGTGACTCTGATGACACTGTCATACTAGCGCAATGTTGTGCCATTATATTAGTCTCATTACTGTGTCAAGAAACAACACCCAAAGGATATCTGGTCAACAGAGGCACTGCTGTCAGAAATAGACCTTGGATAAACAAACTGCTGCCAGAAACTGACCTCGGACAAGTAACCTCTGGTCAGAAACTGACCTGGAATAAACAAATTGTGGTCAGAAATGTATCCAGAATAAACATACTTTGCGTGGCAACAAGACTGCAGTCTATACCTTTACACTTATAAAATGCACCTATGAAACAGGTGTACCTAATAAAGTGGCCAGTGTGGTGAGATAAATTGTACTCCACTGGATTGACTCATTTGAAATCATATATATCTTTTTCTATGAAATTAGCAGCCAATTTCTGTTTTCTATGAAAGTGGCAGACAAAAATGAATGCCTCGGACTGTAATTGTGCCTGGGGGCAGACTATGTCATTTGACACATTACATCCCTAAGCAAGCAGAATGACCTTCACCTGCAGGTTACACTCTCTCCTCATGGCCTATGAGTCAAGTGGGAATAATCCAAGTCAATGGCGAATTTATATGCAAACCTCATTAATAGTCCAAAGTGAAGGCACCGGATAATTGCATACCTCGTCCATCACCCATAACAAGGCCTGTCATCAATATTTAGCAAGAAACGCAGGTGTGCTTTATATGCCAAACATGAAGTCACAATGAATTTGCAGGTTCCCAAGATGGCTGAAGACACTAATGGCTTGCTGTAATCTAATGAATAATATATTCAGCCAAGGTTTTTCCCCAGGGAGTGAGAACAAGAGACAGAGAGATAAAATACCAACAGAGGGGGTGGTGGGAGACGAACACAAACAATAGTTACCATAATTGATTAACTTGAGATAGTCTCTTACTTTATGTCATAGAGTGGGGGGATGTGGTATACATGTCCTCCTATGACTTTGTTGGGAAGAGCCTTACAGAGGTGACAGAAACTATTTTTTCTGTCTCTCTCCCTCATTGGTGCCCGGTAATTAAAGTTTGTTTACATATCGAAGCATTCTGTGAGACATAACTGTGGAGTGTGGCGGAATATTATATGATCAACACATCAACACAGAGCAAGACAAAGCAGAGCACAAACAAGTTATGGGCCAAGTCAATGAGCTGATCACTGCTGCTGGAGGTAATGTTGTGATCAGCGCTGAGTGAGGCAAGGTTGTGGTTAGTACTGCAGGAGGCAAGGTTGTGGTTAGTACCGTAGGAGGCAACGTTGTGGTTAGTACCGTGGGAGACAAGATTGTGGTTATTGCTGCATGAGCCAGTGTTGCGGTTAGTGCTAAGTGAGCCACTGTTGTGATTAGTGCTTCATGAGGCAGTGTTGTGATTAGTGCTTCACGAGGCAGTGTTGTGATTAGGGCTGAGTTATGAACTCGCAGGAAGTGGCGTTGTCATTAGCTCTGAGTCAGGCAGTGTGGTGAGCAGTGCTGATAAAGGCACTGTACTGGTTAGTGCTGCCGGAGGCAATAACATGACTAGTGATGCATGGGGCAGAGAAGGAGTTACGACTGGAAGCCTGTGTGTTCACTAAGATGTTATGGGAAGGGAAGGAGCTTCCTACAGTGAAGGCCCACTAGACACTCATCCAGTTATGAGATGTGCCAGCAGTTGTGCATGCCACATGGCCGTGAGGAAATCTGGGCTGTTTTGGCTGAGAGCCCAAACATATGGAGGAGAATCTATGCTACATTTAAATACTGTTGTACAATGCAAAATCTGCTTCTCGCAATGACCTCCAAAACACATCCAAAAGAAAAGCAAAACAAAATGTTAAGTACCTCACTGTAATTCATTTCTCCAAGTGTCACAATTACTCTGCATTTCAATTAACACCACAGGAGTCATAAAGTCACAGGAATCCAGTCACAGTGTTCAGTGGAAGTAGGTGCATGGTTTAGTAAGAAGGCCATTTTGGAGTTGCTATAGGAGTCAGGGGTGTAAGGGGAGCAGGGTAGGGAAAACCCTGTTACCTTCCTCCGGTTCTATAGGACTGTGATTGAACAGTCACTCTACGACCTTTTAGCATAACCCCTGCATTGTTGGTTGAAATGTAGCACATTGGTTAACTTTGGGACTATGCAATGAGTCCTAACATTTCACTTTAAAGTTCCACAGTGGAATGTAGTGTAGCTGCATTTGAAAGTGGACTGTAGTGACTTATGGCATGCATTCCAGATTTAATTATTTTAAAGTAAATCCCCACATTTCAAAGTGGGCTGCATTTAATTCTGTCATAGGTTGGTCTTTTCATTCTTTAGAAGCAAATCCCCACATTTCAAGGTGGGCCGTGTTGAATTCTGACATTGGATCAGCATTTAAATCTTTTCAAGTGAATTCCTAAAGCACTTGAGTTAATCTCTCTCAGTCACATTAGCTGCCACATCTATCAAGCGCCTGTGTGAAGAAGAGTTCTGGTGCACCCCATGTTAGCACACAAGAGCTGATACTGGAATATACTTCCATAATGTTTCTTGATTATGCTATAGCACCAGGTGCAATCCAGCATGGGACACAAAATTGTATTACGATCTGATAAACGTATTTTCCAATTCAGCATAGATGATGTTTCCCCTGCCCTTTTTTGAAACATAATATTATCGCCAGGGCTATGATCATATTAAACCACTGCTCATAACTCCTCTCTTGATGCCCTAATTCACGCATAATTCTCGCCAGTATCAAGTTGAGTATCATCAGGTTAATGGCCCCATTAGGCAACAAATCACCACCCTAGGCGGCCCGAACTGCAGCGTGCCTTCTCAGACCATATTTCATCATTTGCCACTTCCACCGAACGAAAATATCGCTGAGAAGTTCTGGTAAATAGATTGTTCCTGGCCTAATGTTGTTGTGCTTGGTTATTGTGGCTAATGATTCAGCTTGAGTGTTTATAAAGCACAGAGTCAGTGACTAACATTCTGCGCCCTCAACATAGCTAAAACAAATGTAGGCTTACGCTGGCAAGGTTTCTGAAAGAAACCCAATATATGGTCAATAAAGTGGCAACTTAAGTGGTTTTTATAAGAATGTATATGGTTGTTTTCACCATACAGTCTAAAGGCATTTATTAGATATAAATGTCTCACTTGTAAGCATATTTACAATGTGGAAAGATTTGTGTTGGGATATTCCTGAATACTTCCTGAATAATCAAACTGTACAATGTCACTGTGATGTCACATTGGCTGAACCCAGCGGCACTCACAGATACTGAAGAAAATGCTATTATTTTAAAAATCTATCAAGATTCTATACATTTTGCCAAACCACTGTTGACCAGAGGGCAATCTGGTAGTCAAAAACCCTGTTCCCATATGCCACAAACATAGGCAATCTTGATTATGATACAGGAGGCAGCAGCTGATCCTAGATCAGCATTCTTACTGACTTCTTACTGACCAATTATCATTACAATCCATTAGGAATGATAAAATGTTGGATTTGTTAAAATAAATAAATAAATAAATAAATCTCGAAGCACTACAAGATGTGCCTCTTTTATATTCCCCTTAACGGGCAGTGAAATCCATTGCCACAGTATTACTTAGCATAATGTAAAGATCAGAGGAGGCTTTTAAGGAAACTTGGTTGAGCTCTGTGCTGCAGGCGAGAGCAATCCGTAAGTGCAACATTAAGAACAAGCCTGAGTGTTAGCCTGAGCTTCCAATACATTTTTGAGGGCCAAAATTAGTTTAGCTGCATTTATGGATAGAAACCTTTTATCATTAGCCCCTTCAAATGGTAGAATATAAAATTATTGAAATCATGAGCATACGTCTTCATAAGTGGCTTTATTGCCTTACCATTCTCTCTCTTTCTCTCTCTCACTCTCTCTCTGTTTTTTTAAGGCACATTGGGGTGCAGAGACATGGGCATTGTGGGTAATGGCTGGCATCAATAAGGCTGTAATGTGATTGGGAGACACGTGGCAGCGTGTAGAGGGGACAGCAGAGAGAGGAAGATGCAGGGATGGCAGGGGATCCTATCATTTTTTATAATAATTTTAAAAATACATCTCTCTGCTATTAATATTATTTCACTTTGAAAAATATCTAGACTGGTTTGGAAATGGGTGCATTGGCAGCATAAACATCTATCTGAAATAAATTAATCAATTTAACAAATTATATTAAATCAAATAGATATTAGATTTCTGTCCATTTAAAGCTCTCAAAATGTATTACTGATTACTTACTCTCGAATAAGGAACTTGAACAGAGATTTTAGTTTTACCTTCTCTAGATCTGTAATAGGCTTCAAAGAAATACAGTATAAGATCTTTGTAAATTGTAGGTAGTAATTTGTTCCTACATGGTGATTGCAGTGAGATGTCCATGGTACCTTAGTATTTTTTAAACACATTTCAGAGCTTTTATTGTTCATTTAGGAGAGTGGCACAGTAGAGTTTTTGAGATAACTTGCTATCTTAAGCAACCCTTCACCTACGAATGTTTGTATCCATGGCAACAAGTCTGGTTGGGAAGACTGCAACTGGGGCCATATCATTAAGGCGCATCTTACCAAACAAAATTCCATTAGCCATAAAAAATAAATAAATAAAATAAATAAACATTAAAAAAAATCAGTAAACAACTTTCAAGGACTCAGCATGCAAGCAGAGCTGCGTTGTCCTCTGTTTCTGAGTGAGCCACCTGCCAGAACTGCTGTTACCTAATGCACAATCACACCATCAGCGTTGACAGCACCAGCAGGTTCCAGCCTTTGAGAGTGGCAGGAGAGGGATTTTATAAAGCACTCCCCTAGGTGTGCTTGCTTGTGAGTGTGTACAAAAAAAGGGGGTGGGTTGATGGGTGGGTTAGACGAACTGTATTTTAAAGGCATACCAATTCATACGGCAGCTACATAACAGCTGTGGCTACCTGGTACAGGCAAGGGTTACCTATGCTCCGCAGACGTGTGTGTGTTTGCTCCTATCACATATGCGACTCCACCCACAGAAGGCTTGATTATCTGATGAGCTGAATATTACAACCCTGAGCCAAGCAGAGGAAGAGGAGGAGATGCTTCATCATCCATCCCCTTGTCCTTCTGAGCCTCTGTTTATTGCCCATGAAACAACAGCTACTCCCCACTGGTCCTCCATGTTCATGCGAACTTTAGAAAGGAACCGTGGCCCTCCGCTGAGTCTTTGTAAAGAAAAATGGCTTGTTGGCATGTCGCTGCTCCTAATGAACTACATATCACCCAGAAGAGTGATAATAAGGCTTCTCTGAAGCCTTCCCCCTGTCTGTCTCTCCCAGGTAATCAGGACGGGATGAGAATGCCGCAGGACGCTGTCATGCTGGGGTCGTTTTACTCTCACTTGCTAGTCAAACAAGCCCAGGAAAGCAACGTCTAAAGAATCTATTGTATTGCACTCATTGTATTAATAATAAGCAGCATCAGGTTCTGTGTTGCCACCGGTGCACTGACGCAATATAAAAGCATTGTGCAATGTATTGATTGTAAAGCTTTTGTGGGCAAGGCGCTATATAAATGTAACTTCATATCATATTATTGTAATATTTCAGTACCTGTAATATTATGCCGGAAATGTTTAATGAATAAAAATTATCATTATTGATTTATGAACACGTTTCAGCGTTTTAGATTTCTAGACTCTGTGTTTCTGTTTGATGTTTATATGTGAACCATTCATCTGTTTACTGTCCACAAGGCAAATAAACATCTAATTTATTTATGTTCATGTGGATTAACAGAAATCTGTATGCTATTTCAGCAGGTGTGACCCAAGTATAATAATTTTAACTAAAATTAATCAAACTAATCAAATTAATAAAGTAAATGTTAAATTTTCTGAAACATTGTAGGGAGTAATATTTAATGAGTAGCTGTTAGACATCATCAAAAATGGAGACAAGACTAAAATGGATCAAGTTCCCCTCTAGCTACCAATTACCTAATTAATATTCTCAGGACAACAGGTTTCCAGAATAAAGATTGGGATGTTTTTATACCCAATTAACTTTATGATCAGGATAACTGCACTGAACAATAAAAAAACAAATGGAATGAAATTGATATTATTTTGCCCCTGGCAATGTTTATGCTGAGTTAATTTTCTACGATGTCAGAATAAAGCACCAAATTCATTATTAATTTGGTTCGACGTTTATGAGCTTGTTATATTTGTCGCATGAAAATAATTTCTGACTATGATTACAATTTATCCAGATGGCATGAGTGAGCACTGAATTCAGTTTCAAAAGCCATTTAGTCAAATTGCAGATTTCAGCCTATATCTAAGGAACCCGTATGATGCGTGACTCAGGGCTGCCTCTGTTTCCCAGTAACCGTAACACCACTCCCTCCCAGGCCCCGTCATGGATTTGCTCTGCCCCTCCTCCCTAAGCTTGTCTGTGAATTTACTCTGCCTCTCCCTCCTCGGTTCATCAGCGCATTTGTCCCGCCTCTCTGCAGTGTTGACTGGCTAGGCGTCATCTAATGCACCTGTTCGCGATCTGTGTTTTCTATTAGCCTTCTGTTAATGCTGTTGCATTTGACCTTGCACGGTGGGTAGCCTTGACACTTGTCGAGTGCATTTTTGAGTCTACTTCTTCTCTCCTGCTGTGTGTTTGGATTCTGCACCATTTTCCGCTTTTTGATGTATGCCTTGAAATGATCCTTTTTTGGTTGCATACATAAAAAAAAGGTGCATCCTAGTATCAGATATAACGTTCAAGGTCTTGCATAATTGTCTCAGACACATCCCCCACACCAGCACACACACTGTAATACCCTTATCTCTGTACCTATGAGTTGTACTAACTTAAAATATGTACCTTTCCATGCTTTACCTTCTGTATCTTTGTAGCTACAGGCATGTTTTATTGATCAAGAGCACTAGCAGGAGTTTGCATGCAGTTCAGTTTGAACAAATGATGACACTTCCTAAATCACTGCTATGGTTCTGGAATAAAAACACACGGGCGTTCAACATTTCCAAATGGCTGAACCTTTATGCAGTTCCATCCCATGCATCATTTCAAACCTCTCACTCGGTTCCAGCTTCTGAGCTTGGTTCACTGGCTACCTTTCCTGACCCGTGTGCAGATAGAGGCAATGTAGGCGGCCTTGTCAAAGGAATTCTGACAGATCGCTGTGCGTGCCACGCCCTTCTGTGTCTGCACATGTTCCTGTGTGTAGGAGAGAGAGAATGATGGAGAGGGAGAGAGTTGGAGAGAGATGGAGGGAGAAGGAGGGTGCCCCTCCTGCTGTAGGGGCACGGGGGGAATAAAACACCACCCTGTCAGGCACAGGTCCATGCAGTGGCCTCCCACTGATCAAGGCTGCATCACAGGACAGTTGGAAGAAGCTTGAGCACATGGAGCTATGGACAAGCTGGGCAAGAGAGAGCAAGAAGAGCAGCAAGAAGGCCAACACAGAACCTGTCCATGACTGCTAGCTTAAGGAAAGTGGGGTTCCTCCATCGATGGAGCTTAAAGAGAGGTGGTGAAATTGCTGTGAAGTGCTTTATATTAGCTTTTGTCCAAAATGGCTGAGGGGTACATCTGCATTTCATATATATACACACATACAGAATATAGGTCCTTAATCAGTTGTGAAAGACCTACATCCTTTGCTGCCATACGCTACAGTTATCAGTTATGCAATTACTCTCACATCATATCTTCTTTATATATATATATATATATATATATATATATATATATATATATATATATATATATATATATATATATATATATATATATATATATATATATATATATATATATATATATATATATATATATATATTGGCCACTTTATTAGAATAATGCAAATCTCTAATCAGTCAAGTTTTTAGGCATGTAGAAATAGTTAAGACGACCTGCTGAGGTTCAAACCGAGAATCACAATGGAGAAGAAAGGTGATTTAAGTGACTTTGCACATGACATGGTTGTTGGTGCTAGATGTGCTGGTCTGAGCATTTCAGAAACTGCTGATCTACTGTGATTTTCATGCACAACCATCTCTAGGGTTTACAGTGAATGGTCCAAAAAGGAGAAAATATTCAGTGAGTGGCAGTTCCCTGGGCTAAAATGCCTTGTTGATGCCTGAGGTCAGAGGAGAATGGCTAGACTGGTATGAACCAAAATTGGACAATAGAAGACTAGAAAAATGTTGCTTGGTCTGATGAATTTTCTGCTGTGACAGTCAGATGGTAGGGTCAGAATTTGTTATAAACAACATGGATCCATCCTGCCTTGTATAAACAGTTCAGGCTGGTGGTGATTTAATGGTGCGGGGCATATTTTCTTGGAACACTTTAGGCCCCTTAATAACAATCATTTGAATATGTGAATGATGAAGAGTAAAGGATGAATTGTGCATAGCCCTCGTCTTTTGCTCTGTCATCACTTTCCTAAATGAATCTCTTTGCAGTCCCTCTGGACTGCAGTGACATATGATTCACAGGGATTATTTAGCATGTGTAATAAGATAGTAACTCTTGTTACAGGTTATGTTACAGTTCTTACTTTGCAGTCTTTGCATTCAACCCATTTCTGGTGCTCAGTTACTTGTTTATATGTTTAACTGCATTACACATTCTTGGTCTTTACATCTTGATTTCAAGCCAGTCTCTTTGAAAATTACTATGGATTAGATATTTCATTATAGACATTAGGCATGGTTTGGAGTGTTTGACAACAACACTGAGGTTGCTGGGGTGATTCTAACAGATGGGGTGACAATCTCATTCATTTTTGATCTTGGCTGCTGTGTGTGTTTTCAAAACATATTAAAGCATCCATGTACAAATTCTGCCATTTACCATTTGAATTCACTGACATAAATCAGTGTTTAGGAAATGTAGCTAATATGGCTAATTATCGAAGAGCAAATTTACGGGTACTAACTTTTAAATTTTATTCTTTTCTGCAGCATTGAGTCTTTTTTCCTGAAGTACTGCTGAAGGTGGGACAAAAGGACATTTCTAGCCAATGAGGGCTTGCAGATCAAGACATTTTTAAGTGACCAATTACGGAGGACCCCTTTTTGCCTCCTAGACTTCCTTTTCCCCGATCAATAAAAGCTTAGACAGCTTTAATCATGCAAAGCTCATTTAGAATGTCAGACTATACATGTGGCTCAGGGCTTTTCTGACAGGCACGCTGGCGTCAGGAAGTCATTTGCTGAAGCCTAAAAGTCACACGGAGAACCTGCTGACAGGAAGTCAAAGTAAATGCTCCGTGCGAGGTAATAAAACCTCCCTCATACACACTACAGACTTAGCCGCAAAGAAGTTATGCTAATATGGAGTAGGAGCTATTTTGCTGTGCCAGACAAGGTTGCCTTATTATCTGCCACTTAAATAATAGCTGTCTGGAACTCTGTTTTGACCTCACAGCAGACATTTACCTCCTTATCAGTCACCAAGTCATGTGACCTTTCATTTACTGCTGAGTTTTTTGTCAGGTTGCCTGTCTTTACACAATTAGCCCAAAGTTACAGGAATTTCATCATAAAATCTAGATTTTTCAACATTTTCTTTTCAATTCTTTCAATTTGTGCCACTTTTGTTGATCAACTTAAAATACTTTTTTTGGTACATACAGATCATAAAGTGTAACATCCACATTCCTAAAATGCATCGTATTATATATGATAAGTCGTGATAATTTTTAACCCGTGAGTGTTTGCATGACCAAACTCATTATTCTGCAGTGACTGCATTTCTCAAAATTATAATTTTATAATATAATCATATAATTTTGTAATACTTCGTGCAAAAACCGCTGAACAACACACTTAGCAGGAGGGCAGGAGGGCAGGAAGCCCGGTGTTGTGCTCAGGCTGTGTTAGCGACCCAGGCATTTCTTCCACTGTTAGTCACCTTAGTATTGTGGGCTAACGGTACCTCCAGATGTGACATTAAGAGCTGTGCTGAATCAGATTAAAGAGCCACAGTCTTGACTGATAATAAGGTGAGAGGCATTTGTCTCTCTATCATTCATGCTACAGTTCCTCATGGCGAGCAGGCGCTGCCTTAGTGCTGCACTTCAGAGTTCAGTGCTCAGGAAGTCTGTTGAATTGCTGCCCATGATGAGAATATTAATGGAAGGAAAGACTGGGGTCAGTACACGGTCAGAACCGCATAACCTAACTGCATCCCAGAAAACTTCAAAAGCAATTGTAATGTGAAAAATTCTGTTGTGACATAAACATATACAATATATGTGCTGTGTTGACCTATGTTTTGATTCAGGGTTATTCGATTATTCACTGTCACCTAGGTAACTGATAACCTATGTAATTTTACACAATTAAATTGCATATGGAAATAGGGTCGACAAGTTAAATGAAAGTGACTTTTTTGTGTACTGAAAGCTGTTTTATAAATCATAGTCAAAATACTAATCCATAACATCCTGCTATTATCAGGGAATTCCACTGTTTGACCATTGGAGTATGACCAGATGGCTGACAAGTAATGGCTCATATTTTTAATTCTGGCACTACAGAAGTCCATATGTACAGATGTGACAAATGTGGTAAGTATGAGCTATAAAACACTGTCTTTAGTGTCTTTAACCTAGTGGGGAAAAACAGGTTCTATTAATGTTTGGTCTAGTAAGAGATGAGTCACAAAAGGAACAGTGTTTTCTAATGATGACGCCTTTCTATACAAGTTCTCAGTAATGAGTCAAAAAGGACTGGTCAGCCCAGTCAGGTTCATAAACAACAAACAAACAAAACCCCATATTCAGCTCAGCACCCAGATCCACTGTGCTACCACATCATTGTTAACCCCGGCTTGAGAATGGCCTGCTACCTGAACATTATCAGGGTTAGGAGTGATCCTGTTGTCAGATTTTCATACAGTGACTAACGATAGTAATGAAGAGGATGAAAGCTTGCAGAGAAACTAAGCAATAATTAAACAGAAGGACTACATTCTGGAACTACCCATTTATAAAAGTGCACCTACAATATATATAAAATTAGTTGTTTGCTACACTGAGAGGATGAACGTCCAAAGTCTGGCGTTGGTTTGAAACCTGTGCACATTATGTTGGCCTTTTCTGATTTCTTGTCCTGAAAAAAGCCTACAGTGGGAGGCACGGCAACAGTCTTGCTTGTCTCCAAACCTGACAGAGGCAGCAAGAGCACCCCAGAATAATACGTGTTCTCCCAGCGGTAGAGGATTATGCAAACTCTGAGGCATGTATCTGTCTGTGCAACATCACTCAAGTCCAGCTCAAGGTGAGGGTTCAATTGTCTAGCCAGAAGTCTTTTCTCTCGGGACAGATTAAAGTGCAACAAAGCAGTGCTTTTTAGGTGGTCATTGTACTGTCAGTACTTTACAACACTATGTTAGTTTATAAATGACTTGCATATGCTTCTGTTTCCTGCTATAAATTCCTGTACCTGAATTAACTAGCCACTCCTGGACATTATTATATCCTCTCCTCACTAGCACAGACGTTTGAATGCTTTCCTCGTCCTGCAGAGGGAGCTGTGGTACCTCGGGACCATAAAGCCTCTTGCCTGGTTGGCTCTCAGGCAATTTTTTTTTTCCCAGTGTCTCTGACATTGATGGCAAAGTGGCTGTCAAAGGGCACAGAGGGGCACAAGTGTGTACATCAGAAAGATCTGTGGCTAAAATAATCACATTATTTTCATCAACAGAAGGATATTTGTCAAAAAAGGAAAGTGACTTCAGGGCAACCAGAAGGCGAGTTGTCTGCATGGGCAGGATGCTGATCACCTTGATGTGATTTTACAAAAGTCCAAATTCTAAATGAACTTAAAACCTGTCTGAGCTTTGCTTCTTGCATTGTTTGTTCCCTTGGTAGTTTTACTGTGTTCTCTTGATAGTGTTACCGTGAATCAGTGCCCATAATGTATTGAACTGCATGTGAGAACAAAAGAGCAAAACGTGGAGAATTAAGATATGAATCTTGCCCTTGTGGATTAGCCTCTTTAACATTAGATAGCTGTTATGCATGTGCAGAATACTTGATGAAGCCAGCAGTGGTCATCTGTGATATCGGTCATCCATGACATTCGAGGTTAGTCATCATTAGTCTGAATGCACTTTCCTTAAACAGACACCATCAAATACAAACAGTTCAGCTGAGATCATGTGGACTGTGTGTATCTGTGTGCATGTGAGATAGAGGGAGTGAGAGAGAGGCAGAGACTGAAAGAGACCGGGAGTAATTGAGTTTGTAATAGTTCTGTGAGTGTTTTCTAAGAGCTTTGAAAATGTGTTTCTTTTGTTAAGTTCTTTGTCTGTCATGGCTGTAATACAATATGAATTAATTTAATAGTCTCAAATGATGAAGCTGCTAGGATTTTTAATACCCATGTTTCATTTTTGACATGTATCAAATTATCATAGTTACTCCAAAATCTGAGACTTTGCTGTATGTGATTTTAATAATTCTTCACCCAATAAGACTATCAGTGCAAATAATGAATTTAAACCGGTAGGCGCTGGTTAGCGATATGCTATATGGATCAGAGCAGCTGTTCTCCAGTAATCTTCACTCATTATTTGTTCCCACAGTGTTTGTGGGTGAGGTGAACCTTGATGGAAGGCGGTAAGGAGGAAGCATGAACTATTAAAACACAAATCTATGAAGAAAAAAAAAACAAAAACAAATTAACAAAAAGGTAAAATCAGGCAGGAATGAAGCAAACCAGTGCCACACCAGTGCCAAACCAGTGTCAGTGAATTCACCGCAAAGGGGTAATAGAAGATATTTCAGCAGCAACAGTTCACCTCTGTTAAAGCTGCTATTCCTACATACCTTGTTAATACTCATCTTTTTTTGTTTTGTTTAATACTTGTGTGATATTACATTTTGCTGCACCTACATTTTATGAAATGACATCATAAATCAACAGGGCCTGAGTTTGTTGTCTTTGCTATTACTGTATGTTTAAGAATGATTCAAATGTCCAAAGCAGGCTCAGGATGTTTGTGGCTTTATGAATGCTGTCAATATAATGAAACTTTAATTTTTTTTGGTTTTGTTTTTCTTCTTTTGTCAATCAACTGAGCATGTGCAATTCATCAAGCTCCTCCTCTTTATTGTGCTTGAGGCTTAGCCAGTCTTAGGTGGGAGACCACGAACAATGAAGTCATCTACAAGCAAAAGAGACCTTTCTCACATCACAGCCTGTCCTTGGACCTTCTGCGGCAGGGGCCATGTCAACAACAGCAAGGATAATTCACTCCTGGAGGTCTCTTACGCTAACAGGTTTGGCACATTAGCTGCTAGCCACCAACCACTACTCTCTCCCTATGGGTGTTAGAAGGACAGGTGAAGGTGGCAGGGAGGATTATGGGAACCTGCTAGCAGCCCCACAGTGTCCTATAAAGAGTAGTTAATGGCCTGGACAGGAGTGGGAGGTCTCCTGCACCACCGAGGCAATGAAAGGCAATGGCTTTTACAGCGTGCTGACCTGCAGCTGCATCTCTGCATGTCTTGGTAGGGGTGAAAAGGACTTTCTTGGGGACTTATGGTTAATGTACCACTGTTAATGACACAGCCATTCTTAGACTGGCCATATGTCATGGACCTCCTCCGTATGAAGCCCCACCTCCTGGTTGACCTGAATGCGGAGTAGTAAAAAAAGCATGAATATGGTGGTCTTCTGGAGGACAGGGAAAGATGCCACTTCCAGGCTGCGTTTGGCCTGACTGCAGCGCTGACATTGCTCAGTGTCCCGCTGTAGGGAGGGGAACGAGAAATGGCCGTAGGTGTTGAAGGGTTCACATCTCGTGGGCACTGCTCTGCGGACAGCTGTGAAATGTGTGATAACAAGGAATAGAGTGAAGAAGCATGAGGAACAGACAGGCAGGGAAAGACTTGGGGCCTGAGAGGACAAACATTTATGGCAAGTATGTATATTCAGTAATAATAAAACATTAGTTTGACTGCTATGGTTAGGATATGAACACCAGACTGGAGGTCAGACTGTTGCAATCTTATGTGGAACCTGAAATGTTTTGAACAACAAGTTAAACGGTCTTATTTGGACCATCTTGGTCTTAATGTTACACTGCTGCAGTAGTTGCTTCTGGCTGTGGTTGGCCATAAAAAGCTAATGCACCATAGACTAGTAATGAGTGGAGGATGTGGAACTGTCCTGTTCTACTGAAATATTACACAAGCCTCAGTGCTTAATGAGTTTAAAAGAGTTCTTTCAAATTATCATAGTTACACCAATATCTGACTTTGCTGTATGTGATTTTCATATTTCTTCATCCAATAAGACTATGTGTGGTAATAATGAATTTAAACCAGTAGGGGCTGGTTATCAATACGCAATGGGGATCAACTGTTTCCCAGTAATCTTCACTCACTGTTTGCCACTGCAGTGTTTGTGGGAGCAGTGAACCTTGACGAAGGCACTAAGGAGGAAGCATCAACCTTTAAAACACAAATCTATGAAAAAGAAAGGTCAATTCAGACAGAAAAGAAACAAACAGCACAGGAGTCAAACTGAGGTCAGCGAAAACAATAAATAAAATATGGTTCAGTAAAAATGTGTGATGCAGTGTACCAAATTTACTGTTCGGCCAGTGGCAGTAATGTCTCTTTACCTCCCCCATGTTCACAGCCTGTCCACTTGTTCTTTGATACTCATTTTCACAGTTAAGCTACAAGTCTTTTCTATTTGTCTGAAGTCAAGGCGCATTTCATAAGCAAACACTGCTGCCATCCACGATCATAACACCTGGCAGAGAAAAATAAAACAAGTATAACGGGCACAGCACCACAGTAAGCACATTGATATTACCACAGCCTTGTGTAGGGCCACTAGCCATGGTGATGGAATGTGTATCTTAAGTTCCAAATCCTTCCAGAATCCTCTCTCTGGTCCCGACTGCAGGTTCCTCATATTTCCTGCTGCAGTCACACAGTTAAACCCAGCCTTGCTCCACTGCAGAGCTCTAACCTTTTCGCCCTCGGGGTGGCACACACGTAAACGATAGCAGTACAGCAACAGCTCTCTCATTTATTGTGAAATTACAGTGCCGTAACAGCCAAGGCCTCCGCAACAAAGGCCGCGAAACAGGTAGCGGAAGCCCTAGATTAGCTAAGCAGGGGCCCAGCCATCTCGCCTGACACGCACAGTCACACCTGAAATACGGAGGCACCCTTGCTTCAGCACTTTCAGTGGGGTGACAAAAGGAAGTGAGAAAGCTACTTTAAAAGCCCTACTGTCAATAAGACCTAAAACATGAGGGGGGGGGGGGGAGAGAGAGGGAGAGAGAGAGAGAGAGAGAGGGAGAGAGAGAGAGAGAGAGAGAAACAGCGAGAGAGGTAGAGAGAGAGAGAGAGAGAGAGAGAGAGAAAGAAAGAAAGAAAAAGAAACAGAGCGAGAGAGGTAGAGAGAGAGAGAGAGAGTGGGGAAATAGAGAAAGAAAGAAAGAAAGAGAAAGAAAGTGGTAAAGCTGGAAACTGCTGTTTGTATTTGCAGTCTATTTTTCCACACATTTTAAGGTTTCATGGTACATCATAAAAATATTTCCAACCTACCATTAGTATTCTCTGGCACTCTTTTGTTGATGAGAATGTCTGGAGTCCTTCAGTGTTAATCAGTTTGTCCCCAAAAACTTATGATGGAGCTAGAATGACTCATGACCAAAGTTACCAAAGCATCATCTTCAACCACAGAATGAAATCTTTTCAAAGAAAACAAAAATCCCTCAGTGAACAGGCAATCAGAATGGGGCTTCAAAGGGGCTCTAATACGTTGCTTTTGGGCTGACGTTCTGTGGTGAGCTGCATCATTATCCAGTAAGGAGGAGGTTTTAGGCGAACGTGGAGGGAGGAGAATCAGAGCTGTTCCTCTTCAGGCTTCCACTCATGCTGTGGATGCCATCACCTGTTGGTATAATGACCATCTGTCCAACACGTCTGTCTGTGGCAGCTTCTTGGAGCACTGTCATAACACATTCATAACACCCGACACAAAAGCTCATAATCTTGCACTCCACCATAGAGGGAGGTGAAAACCACGCTGTTTACACACATTACATTTATTCCATGATGTGACATGCTTGAATTCAAATAATGACCAGGTAATTCCAGTCAAGCTCATCACTGTTCTAAATACTATATATATTAGTCAAAGGCAATATTTTTAAATTGATAAAACAACATCAACAGACAATTGATAGGAACTTTATGTCAGACTTTGATTGGCTGTATCCATACACTGGCTACAATGTAACTTTGATGTGAGATATGGTGTAGATAAACCTCTTTATTTCAAAAATAAGTGGAGGTTAAAAGAAGAAACAGCACTAGTAAGGGTACTGTAGAGTTAGCAATAGGAACAATGGTAGTGAAAGTTTGGGCCATATGCAAACAATACAAACTAATGACAGGTAGAGGAACGTAATACCAAAAACAAAATTTTGATTTTGATGTTTTGATTTTCTGAATCAAAACTTGTACTATTATGGCTTCATAAATGTGTGGATGTAGTAACCATAGTAGATGCAGGTTGAGCCAATCCAGGGCATTAATACACTCTAACAGGGCAGTTGTTTACTTCGGACAGTGCAGCTCTCTGCTTCAAACAGGGTGGTTCTCAGCTTCAAATGGGGCAGTTTTCAACATCAAACAGGATATGCTTCTCTACTGTAGACATGGTGGTTCTCTGATCTGCAGCTGTGCAGGAAAATCATATAATTGTGTTGTTGTGCTAAGCCTTACATATACTGGTGGTACGTCTGCATGACGCACACACCACAAATTCTGTTTAAAGGGTTTATTAGCTGCAAAAAGTGAAGTTGAATGTTGAATTCTTTTCTGCTTCATCTTTTGACTTTGGGTACTTTTTGTGGTTTTCTCTGTCCAAGGGAGCACACACAGCTTCAGTTATACTGAGTGTGTGGTCCTGTTCTGCTTAAATTGTAGGTCTTATTTGCTTATTTACTTATCATAAAAGATTTGCACTTGTATATCGTATATTTGTATATCATATATAAATATATGTATATTTGTGCCATGCTGCGCAGGCAGAAGCAGAGTCCAGTACAGATTGAGTAAAACAATATACTTAATGCTAAAGACTGACAAACCAGTAGGACAGTTGCATAAACAAATTACTGGAAACAATGGTCAAAACCAGTCAAAGCATTCATAATGGGAGGACAAATCAGACAGAACCAAGGCAAAAAAAAACCCACAGAGAAACCAATAATCCAGAATCAAAGTCAAAAACCATAACAGCAAAACAACCAACAGGGAAATAGCAGCTCAGCACACTAGCATACACTACGCAAATGGCACAATGACAAAGACAAACAGAGGGGTTTAATTACACTGGGGATTAACAAGTAATTGACAACAGGTGGAACTATTAGACATTTGAACTGGAACAAACAAAGTCAACAGAAGGCTCATGGGAAATGGAGTCAGTTCCACTTGTATTGGGTGAGCAGACATGATAATTTGTATATTGTATATTTGTGTACTGTACAATTTCCACTTAGTGTACAGTCTGCTGGATTGGGGATGAAACCCTGTGTGCACCATGAGGAGTTTTCTTGTCTTAATGTCAGTGGCCTCTATCTCCTCCTTAGGCCATTCTTCTTCCTATTCAGCTGACTTCTCAGGACTTGCCTCAATCTTTGTAGGTATTTGGCTGTAACTGCTTTCCTTGTGGCCTCTTCATGATTCCCAATTGCCTGTGGGATTCCAAGGTACTTGCCCTCAACATCTGCTATGTTACCTTCTGGTAGTGTGAGCCCCTCTGTTCTAGCTACCTTCCCTCTCCTTGTAATCATCCAACCACAGTTATCCCATCCAAATGACATTCCAATGTCATTGCTGTATATCCTGCTGAGATGGATTAGTGAGTTGATGTCTCATTGACTTCTGGCATACAGCTTGACGTATTCTGTAGACAGTGTCCATAGCCACTCTGATCTCACTAAGGGGGTTCAAGCACATGCAGAACAGCACTGGGTACAAGGAATCTCCTTGATGGACTCACACTATTGGTATGAAGTTTGTCTTCTAGGGTCATTTTCCACAGCCCGACTGAGTTCTTGATGAAGGCTCTAGAGTCCCGCTGATGGTATAGAACCTCAAGCATTTCAGGATCCATGTGTGGGGCATTGAATCATAGGCTCTCTTGTAGGCAATTCAGGCAGTGCACAAGTTGTTCTAGTCTTACAGTCTCGAGTGACTGTTTTTTTTACCAGTAGATGGTGCTTAGCTCCTCTGGTGTTCTTGCCAATGCCTTTCTGGGCTTCACTCTTGTATTGAGCCATGTGCCTACAGTACTGAGCTTAGCCACAATGATGCCTGACAGGAGCCACAATGCCACAATGATGTCTTCCATGTTGTACAGAGGTAGGTTATTGACCAGTAGGGTCCATTAGGATCAGATCTGTAAGGCTTGGTACCAGGCTGAGGCCCTCTCCCCACCATAGGGAGGCCTCGAGTCAACCACATTACTAATCAGGCTTGATGCCCAACATCTGGGCTAGCTCTATAAAAGCCCAGTGACCCAGTCATTCAGTGCTGGGTCTTAGCTAAAGTTTTCAGCCAAGCTCCTAGCTGGTAACTTCAGGCATTGAGGTCTGTGAGCCCTTGTGCTACACCTCATTTCTACCCTGCGAGGGTGTTGATGTTTTTACATGTCCCCTCCCTTCTCCAGTTTTCCCCTCTCAAGTCTGTCTCTCTCCCGAGGCTTCCCTTAGCCATTAAAGTTCCTCCCCGTTTTCTGGTTTTGTTTGGGAAGTTTTAGTTTGGTTTTCCCCAATGCATCAGGGTTGTCATTCTTCCCATGGTGTCCTTTGTTCTCCCTTTTTCCATGCTCGGCGTGGTGTTTAGTTTTTCCTTTTGTTTTACCTGACTAACTGTTCTGCACACGGACCCACCATCATTAGAGCATGGTTACTCAGCCAGTCAGCTGTCAGTGTCATCACCTAGCTGACCCGGGTTTGAGCCCACCTTACAGAAAGACCCAGCTCAACAGTTAGATATGGAACAGGTAAAGGTGGCTCTGACTAATCTGGGAGTGACTGTTGGTTGACATAGAAACATCTGAGGTGGATGTTGGTGCAGTTCTGTCCCAATGGTCTGGAGAGGAAAAAAAAACTGCATCCCTGTGCTTACTTCTCTCGATGTCTGTCCCCAGCAGAACGGAAGTATGACGTGGGCAACCGCGAATTACTGCCGGTCAAGCTTGCGCTCAAGGAGTGGAGACACTGGTCTGTTGCACCCCTCTCATCTTTCACTCGATTTTATCATGGGGCTGCCCCCATCCAGGAGCAGCACTGTGATTTTGGTGGTTGTCGACAGGTTCTCCATGGCCAGCCACTTTGTTGCACTGCCAAAACTGCCATCTGCAAAAGAGACAGCTAAACTATTACTTACCCAGGTTGTCCGTCTTCATGGGCTGCCTAGCGACGTCATGTCAGACCGCAGGCCTCAATTCACTAGTCAGTTCTGGGGGGCCTTTTGTCAGTTGTTGGGGGCAGAAGCCAGCTTGTCCTCTGGCTTCCATCCCGAGTCAGAGACTGCGAGAATTAACCAGGACTTGGAGCACACCCTCCACTATCTGGCTTCTTTCTGCTCATCCTCTTGGTCTGAGCACCTATTATAGGCAGAGATTGCCCACAACACCCTGTGGCAACTCTCTTTAGCTTTATGCTGACAAGAGACAGTGACCAGTGCTGACCTATCAGCCAGGAAAGTGGGTTTGGCTATTGGCCAAGGACCTTCCTCCACGTGGGTGTCCTCGCAAACTCGCTCCTCACTACATCAGGCTGTTCAAGGTTCTTCACCGCATAAACCCTGTTTCCTATAACCTTGCCCTTTCCCCGTTGTTGTGGATCCACCCCATCTTCCACATGTCTCGCCTTAGGCCTGTGTTCGATGGGCCCCTCCGACCCACCGGGCCCACGCATGGTGCACGGTGCACTGGCGTACATGGTCAAGCGTCTCTTGGACATCTGGTGGGTTCATGGTGGAGTCCAGTATTTGGTGGACTGGGAGGATATGGGCCAGAGGAGCGGTCCTGGGTCCCCTCCCGTCACATCCTGGACCATGAACTCATTCAGGCTTTTCAGCGGGATTGTGCGGCTGGCCTTGGGACATCAGGAGTTGCCCCTTCCAGGGGGTGGTCCTGTAAGGATTGGCACCAGGCTGAGGCCCCCTCCGGCCACCAGAGGGAGGCTTTATGTCAACCACACTACTAATCAGGCTTGATGCCCAACTCCTAGCCACTAACCTCAGGTATTGAGGTCTGTGAACCCTTGTGCTACACCTCATTTTCTTGACTGGGAGGGTGTTGGTGTTTTTACACATCCCCTCCCTGCTCCAGTTTTCCCCTCTTGAGTCTGTCTCTTTCCTGAAGTTTCACTGTCATTACTGCATGGTTGCTCACCCAGTAGGCTGTTGGTGTCATTATACTGCTCTTTGATGATGTTCATCTTGTAGCAAAGCATCTCAAGTATCACAGTTGCTGTGGCATATATATCAGCTGGTTGGTCACAGTAGTGATTATCAGCGGCATCTTCCAGCAGCCTTTCAGATACCTCACTTGGTTTTGTTAGTCTGCTACGGCATGGCAGTTAGCCCATCTTAGCCATGATTTCTGGTGTTGAGCTTGGTGCATGGACTCATTGGGTCTTGGTTCAGGTTGTGAGGATGAGGATGATATCTCCCCTCTGACCTGTCGTCCTGGCTCCCCCTGTCCTTAGCATTTATATTGTACCTCATTGATCTCTAGTTGTGACAGCAGCTGCCACTTGCAGATGTTGGAAAACACACTGAGCTACTAGTTGTTCCTAGATATATGGGGTATCAAAGTAAATCCAAGCAGCCGGATAGCTCTTTGGATTGCACCACTGACTCTGGTACAGACTTTGGGATGTGTGTGTGTGTGTGTGTGTGTGTGTGTGTGTGTGTGTGTGTGTGTGTGTATGTATGTATGTATATATATATATATATATATATATATATATATATATATATATATATATATATATATATGTGTGTGTGTGTGTGTGTGTGTATATATTTGTGTGTGTGTGTGTGTGTCTGCAAAAATGCAGATAGTCCCCATTAATCAGGCTTTAATATAGCATTCAGGAAAGTATCAATAAGAGTTCTTACATGACTTTACAGCTTTATCTGAGCTTGATTTTTATCAGGTTATTCACATTTTTAAACAGTAAACACAACTAAATCTGTATTTGACCATAAAGAGCGTTGTGCTTCTCTGGATGAGTTTTTTTGGAGGTTTTTTTTTTACCTCATGTTTGCCTTTTCTGTGAACCCTCCCTCATTTCTGCTCATCAGTGGGAGATTATTATTACTATTATTACACACAGGGACTGCAGGGACGGGGGAGAACTTTTCAGTATTAAAGGAAAGTTTGAAAAGTGCCATGAAGTGATGAAGGCTTATCAGATCCCCATGGTGATGTCTGGATAGACTAATTCCTTATCTTAGCTGGTGAAATGACATTTTTGCATGGGTAGCCACAGGGCAGCTTATCCCCTTTGAGCCTACTCCATGCAGCATACATATTTAATATCACTGATACATATTAGCTTTTATAATTTTTTGTGAAGGAGAGTGAGAGAGCGAGGCAGACAGAGAGAGAGGAGAGAGAGAGAGGGAGAGGGGGAAAGAGGTTCTTTCCAGTGTTCAGAAATGGGAATGCCAATCTTCTTCAACCTGGACACCACAGGTTCTTCCTGCCAAGGAAACCACAGAATGACGTTTGTGTAATTAATGCCACATGACTCCGCTCCACGCGGTAGGTTTTGTATACTCCAGGCTCCTTATGTGAAATTCAGCCAAGCACTTTGACTACAACATGATAGCATCTGGGCAAGAGGACCGGAGCATGTTCAGCTTGCCTTTCTGCATTTTGAAACCTTTCCAGACCACTATCTACCACTAAAGTATATATATCATACAGGATGGTGGTATTCAGTCTAAGCTCATTGCAGTAGGGAGTACGCTAGATCCTGGCTCAGCCAACAGGGGAGTGTGGGTGGCCTTGACTAACTCTCACTTATGTGTTTTGAGGTCTCTAGGACACTTTAATTCATGGTTTTTTTTTTGCAGTCAAATAATATAAAAATGCATAATTAATTTTACACATAAAAAGAGATATTTTAAACATACTCAAATGCTTACTGTGACACAAAGATTTGAAGCCCTTGAAGTGAAATGTCACTGACCTGCATTAATTGCTAGTTACTGTTGTCTTAAACATTCCAGGTACGTAAATGCTTTCCTGTACTGTTCGGCTCTTTTGTGGTCTTTGCTTTGCTGTCTCAGTTGTTTTCTTTGCGTCCGTGCGTCCTGGACCCCGTGGGGACTGCAATTAATCCATTATCGATCAGCTGCTGTTCAGCAGGAGGCCAAGCGGTTTGTAATAACCATGCATCGTGCTGCTTCCACATGTGCTCCCAATTCATATTTAATCAATATTCCATTAAACTTGTCCTGGGGAGAAGCTGGCGAAATATGGAAGAGTCTCAGCCGGGAGAGGTAGGTGGCCTGGTTTGGTGTCCCTCGAAGGATGTCCTCGTTCAGGTTCATGTTGGACCAGTCCTGGTGAAGGGTGCACCAGGACTGAGGTGACCAAGAGGGAAGGATCAGCCAGGCAACACCTAAAGTAATCGATTAGTATTACAACTGTGGCCACTGTGGCCTTTGTATGTCACCGGTGACAAATTAGTTGCCCTGTGGTAAATATCGTGTGTGGCTGCATAGCTAAGGGCCTTGCTTATAGAGGTGCAAGAGGTTGTTGCTGTTGGACTTGATTACTATTCGATATAAAATGCAGGGGAGTCCAGGCTACCTTAAATTGGCCTAATGTGAAGAATTACATTTTAATAACAATTATGTTTTAGCATATTAAAAGCAATATATTTTTAGCATAATAACCATACATATTTAGCATAATAACAATGCAATATTTTTAGCACTTATTTTCTTTTTTGCTCAAGATTTTGATTCAATAATTTGTAGAAAGATCTCAGTTTTGTCAGCTAATATTACTTTTCCCAGTCACTGGGTCTCATATCCGGTTCCAGTCCTCTCACTGAGTCGTGCTTTACCACAGGTAAACCTCTGAGGAGGAATCAAACGTATCTCTGTCTCATCCTGGTTTATTGTGGAACTTTTGTAAGTACTCCTGTCTCTGCTCTTGGTTGTCTTGTCTTCAGGTGCGGTAGCGGTTGTCTTTGTTGGGCTGTCTGGGAGCAGAGACAGCAAAAGAACTGAGTAGGTTAATGGCAAACGGCTCTACTGGGCAGAACAATTGAGCAGGTTTCTGTATTATGAGAGGCTCGTGAATGGCTCTGCACTGATAGGGGACATGATGTGTTGACAAATCTGAAATAAGGTTAATGAAAGAAAAGCATTTCATAAAATTTGACTTTTTTTTTCACAGATAATATTTAATGTTTTGTTTAGTGTTTTGCTTCCATAATTTACATTAAATATACTAATGGGTTGGCATTATTACCAAAGTTAGTAGTAATAATCATAATAATTTACATGATGAAGCTGAAATACTAATACAATAGGATAGAAGAAGATAACAGGAAAATAATTTGCAATAATTTCAAAAGTGCAATAATTTTTGACCCTATAACATATCAGTCATACCTATTTCAACTGCAGACATCACACTTCTGTAGGCATATGCATGCACACTATGTCATGGGAGAATTAGCAGTTCTAGTTATGTCACCCCATGTTCACACTGAAAGGTCATTTTAAAAGTTGTTAAAACTACAATAAGATGCATTAAGAGTTCAGGTGGGTATTTTCAACTTGTGAAATTGAATTTTACAACACTAATAAATTAATAAAAGCTCATTTGTCAACCATTTACACACCACCTAATAGATTATTAATATCTCCTGAATAAGTTACTAGTAAGAACATGGAAAATGGATATTGGAGGCTCATTTGCATTGTTTCAAGTTAGGAACTGATGAATGAAATGTCACTTATTAAAAAAGATGAGGGGAAAGACTTCAGTTGAGCTCATTCTTCTCTCAGGTGTCTTCTAAAGTCACAGCACCCCAGAAAAGCATGAAAAAGAGAGAGGGAGTTAGAGTTAGAGATAGATATGGGGAGAGAGAGCAAGAGAAAGGCGTGAGAGAAGAAGAGGAGCAGAGAGAGGGAGAAAGAAGGGAAAAGCGAATAAAGTTGAAGCATGTACATTATATGAACATTTCCTCAGGCCATTTTGTCACCCTGAAGATATTACTTCCCACCGGAAAAAAGAAAAAAATCTGGAGGCAGTGATGATGGAGCATGAGCAAGCGTCGAGACAGTGCAGGGCGAGGTGGAGCTCTGGCGGAAAAAATGGCCTTGGAGCGAACAGGACTGAGGAGTGAAACCAAAAGAATAAGCGCTTCAGGGAATGAGCTTGCCTGTCTCTCACTCCTCAGCACCCAGTGTCACCTTCTCCTCCGCGGTTCCATCCTTAATGTAATGGCTGGAAGGTGGGGGAACATCCTCTCTTCCATCCCGCATCGGTGCTGTCAGTTTGCCTGGAGGTTCGCGGGCCAGCTCTCCACGGGGAGGCTGGAGTTAATGTGCTTGAAATGTCAACGGAGCAAACTCGGACATATCTTCGACGGTGTCCACAGCGGGTGACGCTTCAGACGCTAATGAAAGTCTTACTCAGAGAGAGATCGGCTTGTCGGAGCTCGCACTCGCACCTCCCTGTCTCCGTTGGCCTGCTGACGTGTCCGGGTGGGGGGAAACATGCCAATACTCCTTCCTGCAGAGCACACGAAGCAGGCTGAGCTACCCGAGTCGTCATCTCCGGCATGATGGGTTTTTTTTTTATTTCTGTAACACTGCTGACGTGTGGCAGCATGACCCCATCAGGAATTATTTGGAATTAAGACATGTGAGTGTCACTTTGTCAAACTTCCTGTGAATGAGCTTTTAACAACCACCCTCTGTGCAAACCTTCACCAGTCTGAGACAGCTACTTGTTACAGCTACTTCTAAGAACAGAAGAAGAATCAAGAAACACCAGTTTGGCCTCTCCTTTAATTACCAATCATCTAAAGTCATATAAAATAGAATTTATATAAATATTCTATATCCAAACTATAAATCAAGTAGAGTGAGCTCTGAAATGAGCACCCTTAAATACAAAACTCTCTAAAATGTGATAAAATTGGCACGGTGACAACGTGTGCTTCTTGGGCTGATGCAGGGCTGATTTCATGACATTTTGAGTTAACATTGAAAAACTTTCTGGCACATTTATTGAAGTCACCCACACACTTATGTTTCTCAAATCACAAAATAATAACAGGGTTGTTTTGATTTCATGACTTGCCTTGAGTCACGACAAGGTTTGAATGATTAGTGGGCTGCCTAATAGATGACTCTCTAGAGCAAAGGGGAAAAAGCTGTGTGTGTGTGCGTGCGTGCGCGTGTGTCCTTTCCCCTCTGCAGGTGCCAATTAGCTTCAGAGATGACAAGATGAATCTGACTCAGGTGGTGGCTAAACTGTAGCGATGGTGGCTTAGCTTTGTTCACCTTTCCCTCAGTGTGTGTGGGCAGTCAGCCATCTCATTACAGCAAACTGACCACAGCACCAGCTTTCTCTCTCTCTACTTTCCCTTCTTTTCTCAATGCTCTTTGTAGTCAGTACTGTTTGTGTCTTTTACCCGTTTGCTCATGCCCCCCCCCATGCTCCACTCCTCACCTGTCTACCTGTCTACTGTGCTTCTATTATCCATGTTATGTTTGTAACAGAACTTTGCTTACTTTGTTTAGTTTATTTAACAGTTGCCGGCGTATTTGAGAATCATCACATTATCAAAAATGTGTTTGCAGTGTATACTGCTTTAAAAAGGTTGAAATTGTAAGCAGCTGTAGAGTAGAGTGTCTGCCGATTGGGCAAATGTAAATATAAAAAGGTGTGTGTGTGTGTGTGTGTATGTGTGTGTATCTGTGTGTGTATGTGTGTGTATGTGTGTGTGTGTGTATGTGTGTGTGTTTGTGTGTGTGTGTGTGTGTGTGTGTGTGTGTGTATGTGTGTATGTGTGTGTGTTAGTATGTGTGAGAGAGAGAGAATGATCAATCATGGAGGATAATGGGCTTAACACCTAAGAAGCAAAGCAATGTCATAATGTCTCATAGTACCTGCAGGCTTTTCCATCTCTAAATCAGGGTTCACTTTTTGGCTGCTACAAACCACGCAAAGTAATGACTCTCAAAAATCCCTTTGTTCAGCTGTTTTTCTACATGCTATATTTCTGTAACTTTGTGTCACCACCACTATGAACTCATCATGCTGACCGCATTAAATAGGCAGAGAAAGGGCTGCAAGTCCGAATAATACCACCCCAGCAATAAAACATAATGCAGATTAGATTACATGTTCACCACTGAAGAACAACGCTGATGGAATTTTTCTTTAGCAGAATGAAAACAACAACAAGTATCAGCACAACAGCATAGATATTTAGAAAAAGTTTCTGTTGTGTTACCCAGTTTTATCAGGAGCATCTGGTTGAAAGGACTGAAAGCAGAATTGGGTCAGTGCCGACAAAAAACATGCAATTCATCGTCAGAGTCGTCACAGGCTGACTGTTTAATCACTGACTTCAAACTTCCAGACATTGTGAGAAGAGACATACAGTCAATTACCGTGTAACAAACAGTAGCCTACACGAATGCACTGTCTGCTATTCTCAGGGCTCAGGGCTCTTTTGTTGTTTTTGAATAGTATTAGCCATAGAGAGAGCCCTGTCTTGTCATATCTTTGGGGCTGAGATGGCTAGCTTTCCGCCTGGATGTTCATTGGATCAATACAAACCCATCCAAACTTCACTACGCTCCCTAAGGGAGGGATCGTGGAAAGGAATGAATCCTTCTCACAATACATTCTGCTGGATGTCTTAAAGAGAAAGGGACCGATTCAGATACAATCAACTTTGACTCGCCAAGAAGCAAGCCAAACGCAGCAGTGTATATTCATGCAAAAATCAAATGAAACAAACTGAAATTAGTGTAGTGATACATTTCTGACAAACCATGACTTTATATCAATCGATCACATGTAAAGCAATATCAGGTGCATTATCACATCGTCTCATTGTTTTGCATGTTACTTATGTGTTCTCACTTACAGTTGCCTATCCTGTAATCCATCTTTTAAATGTATACATTATTATTATGTTTTATAGATCATTCTAATATCATGTCTTATTTACTACATAATACATACATTAATATGGTCATGTCATTACTGCCATCTGCTAGCATCCTCATGGATTGGCCAAGTGCATTCATGTGTCCTTCATTAAGCTTATACAGCAGGTTGAGCTCTAAAGAATACAAACATAACCACTGAGGCATCCGTGCTTAGATAAGCAATCAACCTCTGAGCGAAGACAGATGAAAGGACCCTCATCTGTCCTGTTCAGGGAGATACAAACAAAAGGAATGCTCCCTCATCTGGGAAACAAAAGCTGTTTAATATCTACAGGAGCCTTTCATCTGTAATTTGTTCCCCATGTTCCTGGGCTGTGGTCTTTGTGGCGCGGTGTCAGATGGGCAGCATGTCTGGAGCTGGAAAAGGGTCTGCTGTGGTTAATCCCCACAGCAGACCCCGGCTTTGGCTACTCACCGCACTTTGATGTCTGCGTTACACTGCCCGCATCACTCAGGTACAGCCGCAACGCCCAGTAAGCACACAAAGAACGGCTTGTTAAAGGGAGCAGAAATGGTCCGTGAACCAGGGGCAACATCATGCCATCTGGTCATCTGATCTAAAAGAGCGTTCCGTTAAGGAAAGTGAGAGATGTTAAGAACAAAGCATCTGAAATGTTAAAATGAAAGGATGTTTTTGCAGAGCTAATTTATATGTAAACCTGTTGTGTGCCATATGAAATAGCTAGAGATAAAATCCACTGAAACCACTGAAGGAGATGTAGTCTGGTAGAAGCAACTGTGCTTACAGATTTTCAGCAACACCCCCCAACATCAGCCCTCCATAAAAAACGCATCTGAACAACATTTCTCTGACACACCCAGATTAGGGCATCAAGAGAAGATAGAAAGTGCATCTTGGTGAGGTTTAGTAACTATTGGCAGATACATCTTTAAAAGCCTTTTGAACTTGCACTGATGTTGAATGCTCCTGTTTATATTTAGCTGATGCTTTTATCCAAAACAACTTACAATTATGACTGAGTACAACTTGAACAATTGAGGGTTAAGGGACTTGCTTATGGGCCTAACAGTGGCAACTTGGCCATGGTGGGGTTTCAATTAGGAACCTTCTGATTACAAGTCAAGTACCTTCACCACTGGGCTACCATTGCCCTATACATTTTTGCAAAGCATAAGAATAGTACAATGTTTATTTTATGGCATATTTTAATTCTCAGAATTTAGTTGTAGCCCATTGCCAATACATTAGAACTGGTGTTCATGCAAGTTTTTACCTTGAGAAGGGGGTTTACCTCTTTGCTGACTGTACATCACTATTCTATTATTCTAGTATTCTACAGCATGCCTCAGGGGGGCACTGCTGAGCACTTTATGCCACTCACAGGGATTATTCGATTTCTGACCACAGACTGGACAAGGCACAGCTATGACTTGAACCTAAATTGCAGCTAGAGAATTAAATTCTGTACTTCTAAGCAGTGCATTCACCAGGCATGACCTCTCTGGGAAACATTATTTCGAGCCATGATTGTTATGCTAGTCAGATACTGTTTAGAATATTCCAGGCAAGGTTATCTGTGAGCGGGTACCCTCAAGTGATTTTCTGTTGTCCTCTAAACCATCTGGTGGAATATAGAGCATCCACGTGGTTTAAATCAACACCTTTCCTCGGGTATAGAGAATCTGGCTTTGTTTGATGACTGAAATGGCCAGATCAAAAATCGAGACGAAGTACGGGGTCGGCAAACACAATTTGGAACCGAATCTGAAAAGACAATTTTGCACAGGTGCAGGCTTCTGTGTATGTTCAAGAGCTGATTTGTTTGCCGTCGGCAGAAAGAGGCTTTTGGGCAGGTTATTGCTCGTCGGAGCAGAGGGAGGTGCAGGGCCCAGGCAGTGGAGAGGAGGAGGGCGGTTAATGACAGAAGCCATGCCTAGTGGCATGACTTGGTGGTTTGGTGGAACAGGAGAGGAAGGGGATAGGAGTCTCACTCTTCTAGCTGTCACAACATCAGCTTCGGACCCAGAAGCTTTAGAACATAATGATTATCTTAATGAGGCAGAGTGAGAATTGTATTCATGTATGCAGTGATGACTCCCAGGGTTAATGGCATACAGTGATGATGATAATCTGTGACCTATGCCCCCTCATTCCAATCTACACATTTTTATCAGAAGGATTGCGTGAATGGACAATGTGGGCGTGGTTGGGGTTGGATGGGTGTGTGTGTGTGTGTGTCTGTGTGTGTGTGTGTGGTGGGTACAAAGATTCGTAATTAAAGATGAGACTGGAGAGAGAGAGAAAGAGAGGGAGAGAGAGCCTTTCTCAAACATCTGCTCTAGATTTGGTTTCACAGCCTGAATTAATTAAGCGTCTTGCATTTCAGGTGATCATGTTGCCGTATCGAGACTCTGCTGTCTCACCATGTCAGTTGCCTAGAGATAATGAAAGCAAATTGAAAATACTCAAGGATGAAAGTTTAATAAGAATCTTTGAGCTGCTGTTTGCTTTTGCTATACGGAGCATCTTTAGATCTGGGCCTGGATAATTACGTTCCTTGTTTTATATTTGTGTGGCAAGGTGGCAGCTGTGCAAGCACATTTGCCTGCATGGGACTTCTCAGTTCAGTTATTAACTGCGGCTACAAGCGTCAGGAAAGTATAACCTCTACCACATGCCCTTTCGAACTGAAACACGTATTACTACAAATGCCACAGCGCACATTTTAGTCAGATACCAGATACTGGAAAACTGGAAAACAGATACTGTGAAGGAAACTTCTTAAAGATGGTAGTATGTCTTCATTAGCCCTGAGGGTGCATTGATAGCACATTTACATCACAACTGCCTGATAGGGCAGGGTAAGACTGAAGCCATTTGTGTCTTTTAAAGATACATTTATTAATTTCTAAAACTAATATGAATTGCTTTTATTTTAGAGAATATGTCTCCAGCAGTGAACCCACACAATAGCCTCCTCACTGATGTAATAATGTAATATGTCTCTTTTTTCTTTCCTTTTTTAATTCAGTCAAATTTCATTGTGCTGTCATCTTCCCCAGAATGTGTTATTGCAAATAGATTGTAATACTGAGGGGGGAAATAGGTGCTTTTCTTTCCTGTGGTGATTGGACAGGTGGTGAAATACAACGTCTCGCTGACTGTGAGGAGAAAGTACTTTCTGCTAAGAAAGTGAAAAAAAGTCTAAAACTTTGTTAGCATGGGGTTGGTCTTTTTGCAACTAATTTGTAAATCCAGTGAAAGTTGCACTCATGTCCCTTGCTGAGCCCTTCAGCTGGCCGTCCTGAACCCTGGACTGTGGCAGTCTCTCCCCTGACTCCTTCTTCTTCATGCTGGATTGCAGTCAAGCACGCTCTGACCTAACTGGTGTTTGTGGTTGCATTAAGTGGAAAGTGAGCTCTGGCCAGGGCAGAGTGCTCAATTTGCAGTAATGCATATGCATGGTGATGTCAGAGCAACATTATGTAACCAGCAAGCGGCTGAGCGTAAGCTCTTGTGGGTTTTTGAACCTCTTCGCATTCCCCTCTTTTCACTAAATGCCAGTTTGGGTAAAGCTTTTAATCAAAACCTGAATTGCTCATTTAAAAAATTTGGATGAGGTTCAAATATGGAAAATGCATCCTAAGTCAAATTCATTATTAAAATATAAGTAAATCTGCAAGTGATTACTAGGGAGTAGTTATTCAGAAATGGACCTAGAAACTCAGTACATGATGCAAAACATGATGCAAATAAAAACCCTCTGTGCAGTTTGACCACCCTAAAGACCATATGTACTTCACAAGGTAAATTTGTTCATGTTTTAATCCCATGATTGTGTAAAACAGGCAACTGCTCAACGTGACTAGTTAATTTAACATCCTGGAGGCATAGCAGCTTTGGTAGCATGCATGCTAAGTTATCTAGCTGGCATATTTCATACTTGTGCTTCTTAGCCATGTCTGCTGGGCCCATGCACTGTGTATATAAGGACTCCTGACTTTCTGAAATTACTCGACTAAACCATTTGACCACTTTCTCCCAACTTTTATACCACATCTATAGTCCTTTGTCACTTTACACTGAACGGAAGTGGCCCATGTGAATGTATATGATACGTAGAAATCTTGGCTAGCTGTCCACATGGTTGTGCGCTTCTGTTCCCTGTGGTAGTAGTGTTCCCTGCTAGTATTTTGAAGTGGGGTGATTTTACTAGTTCACATGAATGTGGGGTCAAGCACTAGTTGATTAATTTCGATGTTTTTCAGCTTGGCTTTGCGAACCATTCCAATTCTGCCATGACCCCTATTCAGACTATGGTCTGTGGGGTGAGAAACTCCAGCCCCAGGAGTTTCCAGTGCTGAGGGCAACTTTAATAACAAGAACCTTGTTTCTCCTCCTCGGCCAGAGGATTTATAGTTTTCTATTTGTTTTAATATTTGTTCTTTTTTTTTTTTTGCCTTGTTCACTAGGTGTTTGCATGCAGTGCTCAGTACTGACATTTACATTTACAGAATTTGTCAGATGCCCTTGTGCAGAGCAACTTTGTAGTCTCCTAGTCTCCATTAAAACATATTCTCATGTCATCATAAATAGATTAGTGTCAAGAATGCCTTCACTTTACAACACTAAAGATTTTAGAGGGGAAAAATATATATAGTGATGTAGCATTTGATATTGGTCTTAGTTTCAAACCTGTTTTAGTTTAGCATAAGGACTAGAAAGGCAACCTCCACTAAGAATCAGTGATACCATAGCAACGACTTTCCCATTCACAGTTTAAAACAACTGCAACATTCTGAGCACAGAACACATTATGACAGTTTACAGTGTGTCGCAGTGTTGACAGGGGATATGTATTAAGTGAATACTGTGCACAATGGCATTTTAATGATATGGTGTTTTAGAAACTTTGGATATGCATTTATGGGTTTCTGTGTGCCATGCTGATGTTTGGACTCATGAGCCCTTCTAACCAACTTGGAAACCTGATTATATTTTGGGTCAAGTTTCCAGGTTACATATTTGTGTTCTGACAGATGGATGGCCTTCCCCCCACCAACCACTCCAAAAAAAAAAAAAACATTAGAAAAAACAATCCAGGTAGCTTAGCAGTCAGGACCCAGAACCTGTCAGGTCACAGTACCAGTCAGGTCATCATGGCAGTCATGTCTCAGTACTGGTCAGGTCCCGGTATCGGTCAGGTCATAGTGGCGGTCATGTCTCAGTACTGGTCAGGTCTCGGTACTGGTCAGGTTCCAGTGGCGATCAGGTCCTGGTAGCGATCAGGCCCAGCTCTGATCGGGTACAGCAACAGTCAGGCCTCGTCACTGTAAGAATGCTATTGTAACAGCTGCTGACTCTGTAAAGATGTCAAGGTTGTACTTGGAATTCCATTGTGAGAGTGGCAACCCTCAGTAGACAAAGGTAAACTTCAACTTAACGGGCAGTAACCCAAGCACTCAAAATATCACCTTGAAGAACAAAATAACAGTTGCTAACCCCAACATGCAAAACTAATAAGGAAACCCAATGTGAGCCCCTTTGCCTTTTCTTCGCTTAATTTCACAGGACTCAGGGCCAAATAACTTCCAATATTTCATATTGTTCAAATACTTCCTGAAAGTTTTCTGTTTAGTTTGGGTGAGGCAGAGACTTGAATTGGATGTTGGACATGGTTGATCATTTACAATATATCCTGTGATAATGATGCAAATATTTCAAGATCTGAAAAATACTTAACGTGCCAATATCTTACAGAATAAAATAATTTATTAATGTAAACAAATAGCTGTTTTGTCCTGAATATTTTTTTCCATATGAATATCAAAAATGGGGAAATTGTTTTTATTATACAGCCTCTGAATTACAGTGCTACTGCAGAGGCATTTGTTATCCACAGTGGAAACTGAATGTCTCTGAGATCTAGTCTCTCCTGACTGGCACTGTATGTGTCAACATCTGTGTCCAGCACAGACGCACCCCAGACGGTGACCTGAGCCTCAGGGACCTCACAGGCAAGCATCTGGCAGTGACATGGTAAAATGTCAGTCTGGCAGCTCTCACACTCTCAGAATTCACTTGCTGGTAATGTGTGTGTAAATGCATTTATGTGTATGTGTGTGTTTTTGAGAAGGGATTGAGAGTGCTAGGAAGAGCTGTAGGCACGCATCAATTTACCCATCATGCACTTAGTTAGGCAGCTTGAAACACACACATGCACGTACACACGCACGCACACACATACACACATGTTCACACACATTACATATTATATGTGAGCACTAAGCTGGGTTCAATTAACTTGCTATAATAAATATTGTGCAAATAAACACCAGCATATCTTGGAATAACTGCAGAATGCTCTCTTTATTGTCAGTTGTTTTGGGAGTAATCATTCCTGTTATCAACAGTATGTCACACGTGAACACACTAGGCTACTTGAAAACAGGCAGACCTCAGCCCTTCTTCAGGACCACGGAGAGCGACGATCAGGTCTTCAGGACCAGAGACCAGGACAGCAACCACTCAGCAGTGAATCAGTTGCAGCAGCTGATCATGCAGGGCTGACTGCTCATGAGTGATTCCAGCCCAGCACTAACCCCAGAGAACTGGAGTCAGTCTGGCCCAGGGCCAGACATAGCTGTACAAATATGCCGCTTCCTCTCCCTCATCTCTGGGTTCCTGTACATTCTTCCAGATGGTCCTCCTACTGGATGCCATCCCTGACAGCCCTGTCTGGTCCAAGGCCCCTGCCCAGGGCCCTGTACCCCTCCCTGGAGCTTTCCACACTATCTCTTGCCTTTCACAGAGTATCTCTAGTTGTAACTAAAATACTTCTTCTATGGGGTTTTAGCTTGGATGTCATCTTAAAGTATACACTGAACTCAAATTAAGTGCTGAGCAATGACAGAGAAGTGGAGTGTGGTGCTGAACAGACAGATGCTTGCCAAATGGTTTTCTGATAATGGTTTCTCATATAAATGCTTACATCACCTACCTCCACAATTCATATTACCTGTTAGTGTGAACTGTGTACTCCTGAGAATATGACAGCTGCGTGTCTGCATTTTCTTTTCTCTAGCAGCTGTTTCTTTATAGCTTTATCACATTTGACTGAAACATTAATACAGGCAGCAGACGATCCCACAGCTGGGACAAATAATTATTTTGTGATTTCTATGAAGTAAAATTTATCAAAATATTTTAATAAAGCTTTTGTTACAATTAAAGTTGTGTTCAACCTACAAACCCATGGAATGTAATTTCCCCCCCATACGTTTATACTATCCTGTTGCTATTTTTAGTCTTGCATATCCAGGCATGAAGTATCTTCAATAGAGACTTCCAAACGGACTTAGGACTTCTACTTAAACATGGAATTCTAAGCACTAAGGTTACCACATCACTAATGTGCATTTCTTGTATCTCACTTCATTACTCTCAGGTTTATGCATAATTGGGTGACTCATAGCTGTACATCAGTGAGCAAAGGTAAGCTAAGGTTGTTCTGATCCACTACTTCAGCAGATGTTGGGCCTTGGCACCTGCTAGCTGACAGTGTATTGACCTGATGTCACGTGACCGAAATCCAACAATGACACCCGCGTGAGCCCTGTCCTTCACCTCGCCCCTGGACACTGGGTTGAAATAGTTGCTGTGCAGGCAGCTGACAGGTGAGGTTGCATGCTCCGGTGTGTGACCCTCCATGCCCCAGACAGTGGGCCCTAATTATGATAGAAGGGCAGAAAGAATGCTCTCTCCCTCACCAGGATTCTGCTGGCACTTTGATGAGCTGTAGATGGAGTTTTCAGTCACAGGCGAAAGACTTTGCAAGGATCCCATTATCTGCACGTGTGGGGCATTATTGGTATTTGTTGTTGAAACGTAATTAAACAAAAGTAAAAACAAATACCATTTTTTTTTATTTAAAGAGGATAAATACAGTGTACTAATATATTTAAATGAAGAGTAATTAAAACTGAAAAGTAATTAACAGCTTTATGCATCGATGATAATCTCTATTAATTCCCAGATGCTGCAGCAGTAAGTATAATAGCTGCATTGTTGTTTTAATACCTTCAGACACACAGGATATTTTTTTTAATGCATGACATACAACATTATACAGCATTGGACTGTGTCCAAAATCACATTTTGGTACATTTATTAAACAGACTAACTGCATACAGCTTGGTGATGCATTGCAGTGGCTAGACTGATCAGTTAAAGGAAAAAAGGGAATTGGAGGAACAGGGAAATTAAATGTTTTTTAAAATTCTGATTTATGTTATGCATCCACTGAAACTACTTTACAGGTGGTATGATATACATTTTATATAACTCATTTGGGAAGTTTGGAACTGTAACAAAATAAAAATGAGAACTGAACATCATGTATTTATATAACAATCATGGTTTCTATAATAAAACCTGGTCTGTATAATAGTGGCTGAATAGTAGAACTCCACCTGTGAACTCCACCTGTTCTGAGGGTCAGCATCTTCCTCCATAGACCCTGACCATTTATAACATAATGTCTAATATTATAATATCAAAGTCCTTCCTGTGGTGTTAGAACACAATAAGAATTCGAAACATTTGTATATCACAATTGTCTGATAATTTGTCCCAAACTCCCCAAGATGTTGAACATTTTACAGCCCACCTTTAACATTTTGTCTGTCCTTCAGTGTTACTTGGGTACTGTTCTCAAGTCCAACTGAGAAACAAGAAAAAATGAAAAATAACACTAAGAAAGTTTTTCCCTCTCATGTCTGATCTCTATCATGTTTAGATGCATTTCTAAGATCCTCTCCACTCTATGTGGATACAGGAAATGCCTAGAGCTTCTGACAGGGAAGCCAACATATATGACCTGTCAGATTATGATCCTACAAATTACAATTCCATTTCCTGGAAACTCTGGAGGATCCTTAGAAATTGGTTTTACTGCATTTCTAAGTTTTCAAACTGCCTCACATGGAAATTTAACACTGTGCGCACGGAGCGACCTTTTCTTTGGCACCTTGTGCTTTCTGGAGAGCTGGGTTGACGCATTGTGAGATCAGACGGAGGATGACGCTCTTAGACTTCGAAGCAATTTTAATTTTATGTGTGTGTGATGCATGCCGGCGCTCTCCATCATTGTGGCTTCATCTGGACAAGACATCTAATGACATTCAGGATCTGAGTTTATGAGTGATTCATGTGTGCAAGGATTACTTTGTTGCCAGCAAATGAGTTCATTCCCACGAAACAGCTGAAGCTGGATGATTTCAGGGAATTCATCAAGCAGCTACAACACAAGACAACATGTCTCGCTGGAACGGGAGGAACTCACACTCACGGTGTTCCACGGCACGGCCACTATTTATCTAAAGTCGAACGACAACGCTTCTGCATCTAATCCTCGCCGCTTGCTAATTTGGGCTGCTTGAACTTCCCTGTGTGCTGCATCTCTGGTTTTAGTACAACAGATGGAGAATATATTTTGTTTACTATAAATTCCCCTGCCCAGGATTATTGCACTGCTGCTAAGCTGATAAATGTCGTGACAAAGCAGCATAAGCAAACGGTTGCAAGGTAGTGGAAGAGCCCAGGATGATGAAGAAAATGTAGGAGCCTCTGGAATATAAACCCACACCAATAACTAATTCATTTTTGTCAAACAGCTCTGTACTTCTAAAGCTACACCATAACTCACACATGTGCTATGGCGAGAGAGATCCAAGTTTGTTTAGTATGGCTAAAATGAAGGTTATTGTTTGTGCATAGACCACTGAATCTATTCTGTGTTCTGTGTGGCATTGGCTGTATATGTTTTCATTACTTATCTCTCACTGTGTGATGTTTCTCCACCCTAGTTTGTCTCTGGCACTTTTCGTAATGTCTCTCTGTATGGTCTGTGTACTCTGTGCCTGGGTAATTATGGGTATATTTGTTTCACTTGCACTCTGTGTTCTTTGTTTGTAGCGCAACCTTTCCACCAATAAAATCAATAAAGTTTGCCAGTTGTTCTGTTCCCCCGACTGTCCTTCTGTCTATCTGTCTAGACAATTTGCCTGCCACACTTCCATTCAATTCCTCACTCCCTCAAGTCACTTTCTCCTCTGTCTTTGGTCTTAACAGGAACCTCTGTTGTCATTACCTTACTCTGGGTCTTTCCGTAATGTCTGTCATACTGCTGTTAGACAGACAAGCCAATATTAACACATGAAAATTGGACAGGACCATGTTACGTGAGTGGCTCCTGGGTCTGTGCAATTAATGAATATTTCATTAACATGATTGAGATTAAGTTGGAGTATGTAAGGGCCTGCCAGTTATTAAAGTGGAATGCACTGCAGACACCAGTCTGGTCTTAGATGTCATATTATATATTTTAACAAGCTTCCTGCAAGCTGATATGAGAAAAAAGATCCATCATTTAAAATGGATTTGCCCTTCAACTGCACACTGGCTGCAGTTAAACTGAAATAATTCTCAAGGTCAATTGAGATATTGGAAGTATAGAGAAGTTTAAGTAACTATAAAGATCAGTTAGCATATTAGAAGTAAAGGGTAGTTTAGATAACTGTCAAGGTCAGTTATGATATTAGAAGTAAAGGGTAGTTTAAATAACTCTCAAGATCAATTAGTATATTAGACGTAAAGGGTCATTTAGATAACTCTCAAGATCAATTAGGATATTAGACTAAAACAGTTGTTTAGACAACTCTCAAGATCAATCAATATTAGAAGGAAAGGATATGCTTTTATATTCCTTTGATAATGCACCATAGGAGTCTTAGAAACCTTAAAGGTTTACGGCAATTGAGTCTATACAAAACTGAGGATCATGTCATAACAAAAAAATTACTGGTGCATTGACAGAAAGACTCATAAGGTAATAAAAAGGCCAGAAGCAGTTATAAATATAAATAGCTACCAACTTGCAGGATTGAGTTTGTAAACTAAGGTAGACATGTTGAGTCACAAAGTGAACAGAAATGGAAGTTCCTGAAGGCATAACAAAATTATATAATGCTAAAAGAACACATATGCCTAGGTATCCAAAAATCTATTTGAAACTACAAGCCCTATACAATGTGTTACTGAAGTTATTTTTCACTCATTTGACCTGTCAAAGAATAAAAAAGTTTAAAATTAAGCAATTACACATCTTAAAACTTCCTCATTGTAAATTGCTGTTTGTTGAGGTGCAAATGTCAGCTGCTGCATTGTTAAACACTATCCAACAGCACACCTTTCCTTGCCTAAAATCCCAGACACCTCTTCAAGTCAGAGCTAGAAGCTTTATCCCCCAAAGTTACCACCACACAGCTTGGCAGAGTGGAACTTTTAATGAGGTAGAAAAATATGATTCTGTCAACCTGTGACACGCACAGAAACTGCCAGGAATTCATGATCTCTTCTGACTATGGTTCACCCTCATGCCCTCTCTTTTATCTAACCCTTTCTTCTGTAGCTGACTGGCCCAGGTTTCAGAGAGCTCATTCTCTGGGCTTCTTAACGCTCCATCATACAGGAGAGAGGATCCCTGCAGAGCCCATATCAGGATTAGGGGCCCTCCGAAGACCTTGGCAGGGTGAAACTCAGATCTGTGCACATCAGAGGGAGAGAGTGTTACAGTGTTGACTTTCTGACCCAGGAGATAAAGCAGGGGGACCGAAGGCCTGTCGGCCCAAGAGCGTGAGGGATAATCCCCGTCACCCAGGCAGAGCAGCTCCCTTGGTCTTGGGTTTAATTAGGTTCAGAGGGCTGCCTGCTTCTCTAGGGAGGAGATGAGGGCACGGAGAATGTGGTGGGCCGTTTGTCTCTCAGTTTTGCTGGTGACACCCATGAGTGTTTGATGCGGGAGAGAGGAGGTAAGCAGAGTAAAACATGACAGCGACCGAAACCATTACTGGTGAGAGCATTCATATTGCACACTAAAAAGCAGAGTGGACAAAGTAAAAGTGTAACACCAGGACAGGAATATTCTTGTGTTGGAAGATGACGCAACACCTGTGTGCTTGAACAAAACATTTTGACCTGAAGGTCATTAGAGTCTGCAGTTTATGTTGCTAATTCATATCATAATTCTACATGCCAGAATGGCTAATTAAACCATTAAGTAATGAAACCAGTTAAACAGATACCAAACACATCCAACAGAACATGTTCAACAGGCATTACAGAACATATTGTATTACTTACTGGGTCCATTAATTTAGAAAAACAATGCTTTTTTACACTATTGTGACAGTTTTAAAAGTTTATATTGGTTAAATATTAAACATGTTGGTTGTAGCTACTGATTCCTATAGCTAAGACTTTTCTGATGTCTCATTGGACAATTACTGTGATGACTATGTTCTGTAGTGAGGCACATGTGGCAGTTCAGTAAGCTCATACCACAGATTCCAGAAGGCTCCATGTCTAAATGACCTGTCACCATGTTGGCATAGTTGACTAGAAATACTACAAAGAAACCTGACACCACTCAAAACACCATAGCCCCCATAATGTTTCTGATATTGTCTTAGTACTATTCTTTGGATAAAATGCTAATGAAGACACTTTCAGTTCTAATAAGCAATCATTTTGGACCATTCCTCATGTACACAGAGGCAGGAGGACATGAGTCAGTAAAGGCATCTGGTGTGCTAAAATTATGATCACTGGTCACACACAAATTAGCACACAGACTTTGATGGTGTGCTCCATTTAGAAAGGAGAGCTCATGTCACAAGTTTTTTTTTTTCTTCCTTTAACTGAGAACCAGTACTTGCAGTACTTGCAGTGCAATATTACAACATTACAAACTCATGACCTTGGAGTGGCTAGCACCACCCTCTACCTACACCTCCCACTACCTGCACTTCCCTCTACCTGCACCACCCTCTACGTGCACCTACCCTCTAACATCTCCCTCTACCTGCAACAGCTAGCACCTCCCTCTACTTGCATCACCCCCTACCTGCACCACCCTCTACCTATAGCACCTAGCACCTCCCTCTACCTGCACTTCCATCTACCTGCACCACCTAGCACCTCCCGGTGAGTTACAGGATGCCCCCTCACCCTTCATGTTCTAAGGCTAATGAAAGTCTCCATCGAGCTGCAGAAATGGGCTGTGCCTGAATTAAACACATGCCTGTATATTTGTTTTTCTATCACATGTCATTTTATAATGCAAACTCACCAGGCTGCTGACTACACTTCAAACACCTCTCATAAAAAAATCTTGCGATGATTTGAGGGCCCTGGAGGCAGGCTGCTAAGAGTTTGTCATGAGTAGAACAACGACATAAAAGACCAGCACTGCCTGCACCCTGATGGTTTTGAACGACACCATGTCCTCTGGTGTGAAACGCTCAGGTTCCAAGTAGACAGACAGGCAAGGACAGAGCGCATCTGTATGGGGATCCATGTCTTTCAACAAACCCGTCTCTTCAGCTGTTGTTGTGCTCAGTGCTGGACCACTCAGAGTGCCCGTTTAATCAATGTAGCGTTAAACCTTAGCAAAGCGTGATTTGGAGACACATGCCACAGATGGTGGTGCTTGCGTATATGTAGCTGATTGCTAGGAAGAAAACCTGCTTAATTACCGAACATTTGGACGCAACACTGGTCCACTGGCTCGCGCCATATTTCAGGCTCTGGAAATGATATGAGAGTTACATTACACATAACATGTTTCAGCAGTAGTAGAACTTAAAATAGCAAAGATGAAAGGAGAGAAAAGTAAGAAAAACTTCACACCCAACCTCAGTTGACACACGACTTTTCCAGCCATATATGAGCAAATGCTCATATTTGAAATAATAATAATAATATCAAACAACCAGGAATGAATAATTTATGGTATCTGCGTTAGTAAATTATACACCCATAGCAATTTGCAAAACAATAATTTACCTACCAAATAGATGGGTATTCAGTAAGTTCAAATATACTTTCAATGGCTTAATTTTGCAATCTGTTCAGATCGCTAGAATCCATAACATCTCGATTGTTATTTTGGGTAGCTGGCTCTATATAATCTCAGTTAGCTGTTAGACTATGATTAGCCATGTTCATAACATGGTGCTCTAACTTAAGCAACAGTGCTTTATGTTACAGAAGTCTAGAAACATTTGGAAGCTTATTTAGAATAAAACTTGGTTCTTACCAGAGCACTACTTGGAGGTCTAGATCCTGGGATTATCTCATTATCCATCACCTTTAGATGCTGAGTGCAAGGCTGATGTTATTGTTATCATGCTCCTCCCTTCTCAGTGTTTGAACACTGACTTGCTGTTCATAGCCATACAGTCCCAGGAGCCCACAGGCTCTTCAACTAAAGTCTCAGTGAAATGAGTAATTATTAGATGCAAACTATTATGTGAAAAAAAAGTCCTCATGGTTCAAGTGCTTTTTGAACTGAAACTAACAGCACAAAGACACACTGTTATTTTTATGCACTTTTACTGCTGAGTGAGACAATTTCAATAGGTAAAACAGTGAGAGTGGTGCCCATTACTCACGCTCATGTTTCCGCATATAAACATAGTTCCAGAAAATAATTTTATTTCAATGTTTTAGAAGTGTCAGTAATATTTTGAGCAGATGAAGATTTTTAATTGAACCATTAATTTGCCAGATAAAACCCTTGAGATTAAACAAAACAAAATAAATCAACAAAAACAAACAAACAAAAAACCCAAACAAACTTTTTCAACAGTAAAACACCCGAGGGAGCATTATTGTGACATACAGATTGAAATCCAGCCTGACATCTTTCTCCTTTATTGTTTGCCTCTCTTTGTTTGTAGATGTTGGCGAGGAGGTTAACGGAGGTATTAGTGCCGCTGCTAATCTCGTGGTTCGGTGTTTAGCATGCACGTTATCTGGAGTGAGTGTGCAGGACGGCATTTACTCCTGGGCCATCTGAAAGCTTTGTTGACCTGACCTCACACACTCTAATCTCTGCCGTCTGCCAGCACGCCTTGTGTTCCTTGCCTTTTAGCCTCTGTCTAGTCAACAGGAAGGCTGTCACTTGGCCCATCATTCAACATTTCAGCACACTGCATCCGTGACCCCACATAACATTCACTGCCGATCTCTTGTCACATCGAATTTCACAAGCCCAAGTTGCCATCTGATAGCCTGTGAATAAAGAAAGCATCTGACGATACATACTTCCCGAGGATCATCAATCTTGATTGTGGAGGTTACTGGAGTGAGGCATCAGGAGTGAGAAAGGCAGAGGGTACGGACATGGGCATAAACACGCAAATTACCTCTAGACAGCAAACCTTCCCAAGGCTGTCATCTTTTACAGAATTCATTCAAGGGTTTTGTTTTCCTGTTTTTGGTACATATAGCGGTTGAAGAGATAAGGATGTGACCTTCAGATTTTCATTTCACACACACCACAAATGCAAACACACACACACACATATACTCACATATATATGCATGAACATTCACACACCATACACACACACATGAATACACACATAGAAGAATGAATTAAGGCCTGCCTTCTGCAAATTAATTCACTGAACATAAAACTGATGGGGCACTATTCTGTTAGGGACATCTCCTGCACCCTGTATAATGACTTTTTTTAAAATAATCTCTTAAATAATGTCTGACCTTAATAATGTGCTGATGTCATTGAAGTCTTGCTTGGTGTCTTTCTGAATGAAAATGACCAGAAGAGACTTTAATGTGCCTCAAAGCAGAGTTAGTTCACCATGGCTCTTAAAAAGGAAGAAACAACTGAAAAACTGTTGCTTAAGTAGAATTTAGCAAGCTGACTCCATTTCCACCACGTTTCATTTATCACTGCGCAATAGATGGAAATTATAGCTTTTTGTTTTCTATGATTAATATTCATTTTCCACATTTTTCTTTATGTGGTAAAATTAGCACAAAAAAAAGGAAAAAAGATTGACCTTTAATTAGATGTCAAACCTTTTTTTTTTTTTTTAACAGTTTTTACTGCCAAATTTCTGTAAAACACCCTTGTAGGTTTGGTTTAAAAGCCAGAGCACATGAGTGGGCTTCAGATATATTGCGAGTGAGGGTATCCGAGGTTATACACAAGGTGCAGTAGTCCACTAACAATGCCACAATAGCATTACAGAACAACCTATCTATTCAATGTAATAGCCTTATTCAAACATTAAAAGGTTATATGAGTGCACATTTCATCGTGCACATGCACACACACACACACACATAAACTCATTTTCAAAACCACTGCCAAAAAAGACACCTGGGTAATGGTGGGATGCCAGTAAAAGAAACAATAATAACAATGTTGGAGGCACTGATGATGGTGTTTTTTAATCATATTCTTGTCCTTGCATCAACTAGAACAGACATGATTGGCACAAACACACACACACACACACACACAGATAAGGGATGTTATTTTTTTCTTACAGTAATGCACTTTTACTAAATGCAATCTAACTGTCTAAATGACAGATGTTTTGCTACTCTGGTTGGCTAGCTAGATTTTACAGCCTTGAAGACACCATGGTAATTGGTTACAAAAGAGACTTAGCTAACTAAGAGTGCAGGTTGTAACACTTGGTTCCCATAGGCTATACATTAGTAATTTAGCAGTGGAATGTTGCTCCTGAAAAACAGTATAAACATGAAATACAATCATGATATGCATTCACACACAACTGTTACTATTTCAGGGATGTTCTGAAAATGGAATCAAAATGTCCAGTTAGTTCTAGTGCAGCTAACAAAACCAAGCTAATCTAGTTGCTCCACACAGTGTAAGGTGTGTGTAAGAACATTTTCTGAATGGAGTACATTAACCTTATATTCCTCTTTTTTCTAAACAACATTAGCCTACTTTTTTATATTCTCTCAAAAACAGGCCAGCACATTAACAGATTATCCTAACTTTACTCCCCAAAATGTGTAATACCATGATCAGATTAACTTTTTTTTTTTTTTTTAATACACACAAAGTCTTCACATGTCATCACATGTCAGCAGATCCTCCCAGTATACCATGTGTCACCGTGGTATGATATGAATCACTCTGCATCTTGTTTGAAATTGCTAGATAGTGGTATGTCAACTTTTCTTAGTGGTGAACTGACAGTTTACACCATCTGTTCTCTGTGGGGTATTGTTTTATCTTATTTTGAAATACGAATTAGTTTTGGCACTTTGGCAACTTGGTATTTTGCCTAATATAAAACAGCTAACAACATACTAACAAGTAGCTGATTAGCATATTTATAAAGGTGGCTCTGATGAAATGACTGTTGACATTTATTACAGAAATGAATGTGAACTCAGGTGTTGTGAAGTGTGACTGGAACTAACTGCCCTTGTGTGATTCTTGGTTTCTCATTTACTAAATCCATTCTTGGGATGCAACTTCTTTTCTGTACAGAGTTCAACTTGTCAGCAAATTATCAATCTTATTGTGGGTTGAATTTGGCAATATTCTTCAACTGTGAATGAAACAACAGCTCCATTTATTTTCAGTCCTTCTACAGGAACATTTTTGCCATATGTTATTATAGATAAAAACACATTTACATTAGGCTTCATTTACACTCACAGACACTTATCATGAGAATCAAACGCATGACCTTGGGGTGTCTGAACATTAGCCATCCTAGCTCACCTGAGCATTAGCCATCCTAGCTCACCTGAAAATTGTGACTTCATGCAGATGTATGATGTTTGTTTAGATGTAAGATTAATATGTAATGTTTTGTCACATTTTTCATATATGAAACAACTCTCTTCTTTCTGTATTCTTCTGCAGTCCTGCTGCTGTGGCCATGTTTACGTACAATGACAATTCCCAATTCTTGTCTTTGGGACTCCATATATTTGCTCTGCCCTGGTCCCAAAGCAAAAATACTCAGTTTTAGCAATACAAAGAAAACAAAAAGGTGTGCTTATTCTACAAGACGTCTCAATTTTCGAGAAATTTTGCATAGTCATGTTATTTGCTATTTCAGACACCAATGGAAAGATTGGTTAATTGGTTTCACTACATTTAATTGTATACTGAATTGATACCAATCTAAGATCATGTTAGTGTCATGAACCTCTAGAACAGATCTGAGGCTGGTTGGAACCTCAGGATTACTCCTTCAAAATCAACAGGTCACTAATCAGAGTGAGTCAGATTAGAGATGCCACAGCTGGAACAATTAGGAGTGTGTGAGTGTACGTGCGTGGGTGCACGTGTGCGTATGCATGTGTGTGTGTGTGTGTGTGTGTGTGTGTGTGTGTGTGTGTGTGTGTGTGTACAGGTCTCAGAAGACTGAGGCAGCAGTAATTCTCAGTTCTGCTCTGTCTTTGAGATCAGAATGACAGCTACAGGTCTCTGAGGAAACAGAAGCACATACCAAGCTAGTTTCTTAGAAGCTGTTATGGAGAGAATAGCAAAGCACTGGTTGCTACTGATTACAGATTTGTGGTATACTGCACGCTTGTCTTACCTCTCTCGGGATCACAGGAGAGTTCATAAGCACCAGATTTGTGATGACACACAATGAATCAGAATTTAACTGCTTAAACCACTGTCCCAGAAATTGCCATCATTATTGTATAATCCAGAATAGTGTAACCAGGAAGGTTTGTGTCAGAATGGGCAGTTGTAACAGTAACCAGATCTCTGTCCAAGAACAACTATTTAATCAAATAAACAAAGTCTTATTTTCAAAGGGCCACTTTTAATGTATCATTTGGAACACAAGCTGCTCTGCATAATTGCATGCTCTTAAATTTTGGCAAATGATTTCCTGAAAAAAGGGAGATTTCAGTGAGGAAATGGGAAACGTTTCACACTGAAAACAAACTGAAAACAAAGTGGGTGGCTGCATGTTTTACTCGACTTTTCTCAACTAAACTAAATGGGTTCAGATTTAAAATGCTAAATTTAAACTTTTTTTAAATCAGGAATATTCAGATATTTTTAACTAATTATTTTCTGATAGATTTTTTGTTTTTTATCTCTAACACATTCATGATGCTCTCCTCTTAGTATTGCTAGACACTGTTTGATACTGTATAAGTGCCTTTAAAAATCATACACAGATTCATAATGGATCATCAGGAGTGTAATATTCTCCCTACACTTCCATTCTGACCCAGGCAAAAGTAGATCCAAAATGGCTGCCATCTCCGAGCCTGTTCCCAGCTGCTTCCTCAGATTAATCCACATTCCCACACTCTTGCGCCACCCTCGAGAGGCACTCACTCGTCCATCATGGCAGCCGCTCCCACTGTGAGGTGACACGTCACATTCCGCAGCTCGATGGGTAGCTGTTATGTCTGTGTTCTGTGCTGAACTCACACACTGTCTCTTCCAGCAAGGACACAGAAAAAGAAGACTCTGGCTCACTGTAGCGGCATATTAAAATAGTGTCCAGAATGCCTGGGGTTTGTTTAGACCATAGAGATAAAGTATGACAGTTACGTTTTACATTAAACATATATTACTTATTCATAAATAAGGCTGTTATTTCACTTAAAATATATACAAACTTGCTTCTAATATGTACAATGTATGATTTTGCCTATATTTGGCCTCAGGAGCATATGTCTTCATTATACTATACGTAATGACATGAGAAATTCTGAGAACATGTTTGGATTCAGCATGCAAAAATGCATAAGACAAAGGTATATTTTGCAGGAAGCAAAATCATTGTTGATCAGTGTTTTTTTTGCTTACTTGTTTATTCTTCTGTCTTAAAGTATTATTTAACAAATAACTAACAATATATATGAGTTAACAAACTCTTTTGGCCCTTCCAAACTATTAGTGGTGAATATAGCCACCCTACTTTTCATTACAAGCATGAGACAACTGTGCATTGAACCGGTCAGTTTCTTGAGCTGTTCAAGATCTATTTTAGCTGAGGCAAAAAAAAGAGGTGAATTAGCTCTACTCAGTCTAAATCTCACACTTGAGAATGGTCCAGAAGTTCTCAGTAGGATTTAAGTCAGTTGAATAAAGGGTCCGGGTCATCATTCTGTCATCACTGATGCTTTGCTGGCTGGTCCAACAGTGGTGTACCTTGATGTATGTGATGGATCATTCTCCTGCATAAAGACCATGGCCTTCTTGAATGCTGCAGACATTTTCCTGTTCCACTGCTTGAAGAAAGTGTCTTCTAGAAGCTGGCAGTAGGTCTGGGAGTTGATGTTCAGTGCAGCCATCTTTCACTCCATCTCGGACCTGAAAAGGTCCAAAGAGCTCATTGATCCCAACCTACAGCAGCACCCCTCTTCTACCTTGCTGTTGCCTCACTCAAACTGGTACTCTGTCCCCATTTGTAATCCACCTACAGGCTCACCCATCTGGTCAAGCTTGAGTCACTCTCGTTTCTGTCCATAAAACCTCTGAGAAATTGGTCGTTCTTTTTTTCAGGTACCCCTTGGCTCAGCCATGACACTTCAGCTTGTGAGTCTTATGGTGGTGTTTCAACCTTCCTTATCTCGGCTATGTCTCTGAGCACTTGACACCTTGGACTTTTGGACACTCCAGGAAGGTTGCTGTTCTGAAATTTGGTGGCACTGGAGGCTAACTGGTTCCTGGCAACCTCATGTTATATTCATCTTTAATCTGTTGCAGTCAACTTGTGCCTTTTCTTCACACATTTTTATGGGCCTGTTGAATGTTCATAACAAAGCATTTGATCGTCTGGTTTTGCAGTCTGCAGTGTACTGTATGCCTCTGATATGTATTTAATAAGTTTTTACTTTTTTGATCTGAGCTAAATCTCTTTCTTGGCCCAGAGAAGTTGCCTAATAATTCTGCATATCTTATATAGGGTGCTAATCACACTTTAAACCACCTGCTCCCTCATTGCAGTATTCAGTTGTGATGATACAAAACCATGGTTACTCAGCTTCAAGGCCTTGGACATAGTCATATCAAATAATGAACAGGACAAGAAAATATATTCAAAAATGTTATCATCAGTAATGTCTTACATTTGTACAAATGATTAATATTACAATATCAGTTTTATGGTGAACTTTTTTCTTTTTTGCACCACAGCAACATGCCTTAATGGTTTCAGTATGCCATGCTAACATGTAAAAGTCCCTATTCATAAGCAAAGCTTATGAATTACTAAAAGAATTACTAACATAAACATTCTAAGTTGATGCATTTTCTATAGAAATTATACATTTAAATACTATTTTATTCAGGGACAGAAAACAAAAAGTCAGATACAATCTACAGATATACTATTAATACATTTGAGATTTGAGAAATGAAAAATGGGCCATCTCTCTAGATGTGGTCATTCTGGGTGACCCATAAGTGTGTGCAGCTTAGAGCAGCTAAGTGCTCCAGTTTTGAGTCAGACCCCAGAGCTCTGTAACGTTAACAGGCATTCACCAAAGGCCTTAAGAGACATTCACCAAAGGCCTTAAGAGACACTCACCAAAGCCTTTAAGAGACATTCACCAAAGGCCTTATGAGATGTTCAACAAAGGCCTTAAGAGACATTCATGCCTTAAGAGGCGTTCATCAATGGCTTTAACAGGCGTTCACCGACAGCTTTAACAGGCATTCACCGATGGCTTTAACAGGCATTCACCGAGGGCCTCTCTATCCGCTCGGCAGGTTCGCCTCTGCTTGTGTCAGCATTTGGAGCCATTAACGGAGATAATTTCTAATTAGGATTCAGTGAGTGACAGGTGGTTTACTTGGCAGCTGTCCCCGAAACACACTGGCAATGACTCCTCATATTAATTACACAAGACTACCTATGCTTTTAAACAGGCAGCTGGCTAAATGAGTGGGGAAAGGGTTATCTAAGAGCAAAGATACCTGGGTTTCGACTGGGCAGGGGGTGAGCCATGAAGTTCAGCCAGAGTGCAGTGGTTTTGCTCACTAAATTTCCAGCACAAGCAGAGCTCCTAAAACCTTTACAGGTCTTGCACTTGAGCAAATCTCTTTGTTTAAATCTAATTTTATTAATCTTGCCACCGGTACATTTTCCTTGATCTTAACAGGACCTGTGAGTCCTAAAATAGACTGAAGCCATCATATGTTAGTAGACAGTACTATTATGTGTGTTAATAGGTGGATGTCTGTTCTCAGCTGTCACACACTGTGTTGTAGATGAATTAGGTGTTTGCTTAGGCTATGTAGACAGGCTTGCCAAATGGCTGACTTCCTGACATTATGCGATTAAGGCTCTGTAGTTGTAGTTGACCGGCCAGTCATGGATCTAATTACCTGATGTATTCTGGCTAATGTGATGCCCTAGTTGAAAGGGCATGTTGTGCTTCATAGGCCTTTTATAAAAAGCATGTTTGCTACTAATGAATTCTCCACCTACTTTAGAAGAACAAGGGGTGACAAAAAAAGCTCCCTTTAATGCAATCACAGCTTGTCAGTGCAGTGCGGGCTCTTGAGGAAGTGGCCCTCTACTGCGTCTGATTGTGGCGATGAAGGAAAGCAGCAAGACCAAACAACCTCAGGTTAAACCATTTTTGGCAGCCAAAAGAAAAAGCTATTTGTTATTATTATAGTCCATAGCACATGGCACATTCTGTGCACAAAAATAATTTCTATAATTAGAACAAAGGCCTCATATATGTATATTTGATATCAACATGTATATGGTCTTCTTGAAATTCTTGAAATTCACTTTGCGTACACTGAAGGCACAATGGTGGGGAAGGGTTAATTAGATTTCTTCTGTAGCACATATTCATTCAAGTCAGTTCACCACTCACCATCATACAATAGACGTGTTATACTGCCTTATCAGTTTGCTTCAAAATGATTTCTTAATATGAATAATATTGCTAGGTAAATTCTTGAATATTAACTGATATATCTGTTTTCCCAGCCACGGTTGTTGCTGCTTAAACTTGAAGTTGACACACAGTAACTTTCCATGCATCATTTTGTCTTGTGGTTTCTTACTTCTCTCTCCCAGTCTCCTGGCACTGGAGAACAGCATAAGTCGTTCACGCTCATGCTCAATAACGCTGTGTGTCTGAGGCGATTAAATGTGTTGGACAGAGAGTTGTGCCAGCTCACTCATTACTCCATGACACCAAATGAAACCCCTAAAGAGCCTTGCCGCTTGAGCCCTGTCATCGTGACAACTGCGTCACAAGCTGTACAGGCGAACAAATCATGCAAGACAAACAATGATTCATAAACCTCCGCAGACAAGATGCCGTGCAGCAAAGCACGATTCTGCTGGTGAGTGATTTACGCATCCCAGTCCAGTTACATTACACCTAACGATGGAGAACATTCCGGTTAGTAATTTAACAATTTTACACCAAATAACAGTGAATCATTCTTCCAGTTCAATGGCATCTGTTACAATAAATAAGAATGCATTTCATCTTTTTCAAATCTCAAATACAGTACATCTTTTGCATTTAAAGTTTTGGGATGTATTTGTTTCATCACCAATGTATTTAAATAGTAGAAAGTATTGTTAATTGTATTGTACATATCAGAGTATTGATATGACCTTCAGTGAGGTCTAATCTACCTTCCCATTTATAATTCTTTATCCATCAGGTGCAAACATAAATATCTACCCAGAGCTTTGTGTTTAATTGAATTTCATCACTTAGCATACCTGTAATGTCAAGGTTATTCCCTTTAAAAAAAAAAATTGTGCTGCAGTTTAATTTGTGCAATCATTTTTATGACAGGATTTGCCAGGTGGGTTTCTACTGAAGGAAGTCTGGATCTGTAGTAAACAAGTGGATTGTAAGTGTTGAGGAAAAACAGCTAAAGAAGGAATGAATAGAAACCTTGACAGAGGCAAAAGTTCATGAACATTTAGCTAATACTTTTATCCAAAGCAACTTGCTATTATGACAGAGTACAACTTGAGGGTTAAGGGATATGCTTAGGGGTCCAACAGGGGGGGCTTGAACCAGCAACTCTACAACTACAAATCAAGGACCTTCACCACTGAGCTACTACTGCCACTATGATCCTAGTCTCCTTATCTCTGTTTGAAACAACCAAAAAAAGTATTTTCCTAAAGATCCTTAAGGCTAAAAAGTAGATAAAAAATCAGAAACTCTCATACTATATTGCAGAGCTATAAACCACATGGGTTTTGATGTTGGTTTTAGTTACATGGTAGCTGGGTAATGCTGCAGTAGCCATCCATGCAATCCATATGTGATATGCAGGAACGTATATAAATCTAGTACATCATTGGAGTCCTTCATGATGCTGAATATGCTTTCCATTATTGTTTTGAATGCTGAAATACAACATTACAGTTTCCTTCAACCAGGCTATCACATAATGCCATTACATAGGCTGACCCATAAGTTACTGCCATGTTTCATTTTGATCTACAGCAGTTTTCATTCATTCTTTTGTATCCCTACACCATTTACACATGATACACGGGTTTCCAGAATCTTCCACAAGGACATAGACCAAGAGCACATGTCATTTAACATGTTGGAAGGCCTTAGTATCTGTGTTGGGTGCCAAAGGAACTTTGTCATCTGAACTCTCACTTTCAAAACTTCTTCCTACACTGCCCCCCATCCCCCTCCTGCACACACACACACACACACACACACACACACACACACACACACACACACACACACACACACACACACACACACACACACACACACACACACACACACACACCTACCTCGACCTACGAAGTGGAGGTCTGTATTACTATGCACAGAGGAGGCTGTGGGCCACGACGTGTTCAGAATATCTTGTGTTCAGAACTCATTTTCCAGGCTGCCTGAGGGGATCTGTATGTGGTGATAATCATGTAATCAAGCATTCTCCTCCTCCTTGCTCTTCATCCTCCTCCTTGCTCTTCATCTTCCTCCCTCCTCTTTTTTTTTTTCTCTATTCTAGACACCATGGGTTCTTTCCTTTCTCCAGAGCTATAGCCAGAAACTGCTCTCATTTTTTTTGTTTGCTTTCTGCAGGCATCATTTCTAAGATATGGTTGTAAACCACAGTTTTAGTATAGTCCTAGTCTAGCATTTTAATTGACATTCATTTTGAATGTATGGCTCGAACTAAGCTGTGGCCAGGAAATTGACTCTATCAGGACAAGGCCTGCAATGACAGTGAAAATGTAATGAAAATAACAGTGTAAAAAAAAGCACTGTAGGTATTGTTGCCAAACTATACCTTTATAGCTGGTTTCATGGATAAAAACTTTGACTAAATTGCACTGCCTATAGTGACCCACCACTAAAATGTTTTTGTAGTCTGGACTTACCATTCCTGTTTCTATTCTGACATGCTGACATGAAAAGAACAAGATTTAACAAAAACAAATTCAAACATTTTGTCACAACTGCCATTCTGAGCAAGCCATAGGCATAGGAATATACATCCCATTTCACTTATCTTTTTGTTACTCTGACAGAACATATGTGTCAAATATCTGCAGCACTTTGTTACTGATATAATTCATGCTGAATATATACTCATGTGCTTGTACAAGACCTGTCCTGGGGCATTCAAAACCAAGGCAGCAAGCAGTGACAGGATTGTGGATATGATAATGCTGTTGTTTCTCTCAGCCAAAAACAGATATCCTTATTATATTAACAAAGTTGGAGAATTATGGATCAACTAAACCATTGTAAGGGTTTTATTGGATTAATGTTACCAGGCGTTGGGCCGCAAACAAGTCCACATCGGTGGTGTGTTTTGGAAGATACTGAAGATTAATAAACATTCAGATTTCTGGTCAGTGTGACCACTTTTGATTTTATTTGGAAGCAAACACATAAAGGCAATCTGAGATGGCCCTGCTTGTATCTGTCTCCATTACAGTCTGGGTCATTTATGTCTTGGGTTCTAGTTGAACCATCTCAACTCTGTACCATCCATTTCTCATGCTTAATATGTATACTAATATGGCTATTAACTAGAAACATAAATGGTTTCAACAATAAATGTTCACGTACTTTCAGTCACGGTGACATATGAAACAAGGATGAGCACTAAATCAAATTTAGAAAAGGTATTTTGCACTGCAGAATGTTGACCTGTGGTTAAAATTGTATTAATTTGTTCTGCTATGCATTACAGCTACAAGGGGATGACATGAGATAGATAGCTGAAACCTTTCAGTGAGCATACAGATATAATCATACTCATAATTGCATTTTTCAGGGTCTAACCTTCCATCACGGCAGACATAGGCTTGTCAAAGAAGATCAACATAATATTACCACAATGATCTTCATGAACATGTGCCAAGATGAATTAATGCTGCAAATCCATGATTCTCCCTCCCCTGCAGATGAAGCAGTGTTACCAGCTTGTGTTTGATCTGGCTCGCAGTGCACCTTAGGTCAAATGCCCCTCAGAACGATCTGGCTAGAAGAGGAGAGATCAGAGATGCCTTTCCTCTTCAGACCTAGGCACTAGTGGCTTTGAACCATCCCCGAGAAGCAGTGGGGGAGTTCAGTGGTCAGTCCTCAGCCGCTAGCAGCAAGTGGAGATCAGAGATCATACTTTCATCTCAGACTCTTTGGAGAGCTTCAGCTTTGTTGAACTTTAGAAGATATAAAATTTAGTACTGCAAGATCCAAGATCCATACATTAATTGGATGTAATGGGGTAAATTTCTTAGAAATAATTTAAACTATGATAGATTCCACATGGCTACAACATAAACATAATGTATATACAGTTCACTTTGAGGGGCGTTCAGATTAATATATATATATATAAGGCACTAACACTAATAACTTAATTCTCTCTTTTCGTTTTAAATAATTTTTACTTACATTTTTTTCCCTTCCTTCTTCTTTTATTTTCACATTACTTATTTTTATATCTTATATTCACTTTAAAACTTTTCATTTAAAATGCCTTTTGTAATGTCTTATGTTGGTATTTATTACTGTTGCATATCAACAAAGTATTTATTGTGGTAGTACTTTTAGGTGGAAGGAATTTTCAATATTAAAATATTAAAACTACATTTTGGTCTTTTTCTTGATTTTTCTTCTTTATTTTGCTTCTTTAACTGTTGTACAAAAAGCCATAAAACAGGAAAGGTAGTGTGTTATCACACCCTATCACTCTTTGGTCGCAGTCGACGACGAGTGACATACATCAAACAAATAACAATGTTATTAATAATAGTACACTCCCTCTTTTGTCCTGCTTAATGCCAAGCATGTACTGGTAAAAAAGGACATTGCCACTGGACTCTGGAACATATTGGAAACCCACAGTGGAATCACAAAGTGGAAACATATTTTTCTGTATTGATGAATCACAGCAGTGATGGTCAAATCTGGGTTTGGCAGATGTCAGGAGAACACTACCTACCGGAATGCATAAGAGAAGGGATAATGGTCTGGAGATGTTTTTCAGGATTTGGGCTAGAACCTTTTTATTAATTTGCGTGTTCAAAATGTGTAACACTTTGTAGAGCATAAGAATGTTACTTTATATATGTAGGCCCCCTTTCTCAGACCAACATTTTAGCAGGCAGATGTGAACACGGCAGGTGTGGGTGGGGCGAGCTGTGTCCTGTGTGCTGGCTTCTCCATATATCTCTGAGAATGGAAAGACCCACTGGCTGCACTCCCTTGGGGCTGAATGCATTCCTGTTTACTTGCTGCTCATTGCCATGACAGAGAATTAAACCTGCTACTATACTAGATTGCTTGTTTATTTGTTTGTTTCCTGTGGACATAATTTCCTAAAATGATTATTCTATTTTGTTATTTTGAGCAATGTGGTGATATAACTGGGGACATAGATTAATTTAAAAAATCATTTATAGACAAATGTGCAGTACATAAGCTTGTGCATAGATGCCCAGATTAGAGATGGGATCTCTGGTTATTTGAGCCTGTTGTTTTGTCTGTTGTTTGCAAAAATAAATTTGATTACACGTGTAAAGTCAATGCAAATGAAACAAAATTGTGTATACTTAAATGTGAGATCTTAAACTGCAACATTACTGTTGTATATTCTCATAACTTCTCAAAGCAAGAACACTCTGTCATCTTTGATATCAGCTCCAATGTTACTTTCTTTACTTGACTCTGTCCCTTCTTCTCTACAGCATTCAACAACTGAATCAACAGTAGTGTCATGTAGTGGCCGGCAAACATTCAGAGTGCAGAACAACATTGAGTCCTAGACACCACATCTCCCTCTCTCTTAAAGAGTTGTATCTGCACAACAAACTGACTACTTAAATGGGTAAACATAGGTACTACACAAACAAGCCTTTCTTTAATGTATAATCAGTGCTAAATGTACCATAATGTTTTAGAATTGACAACATGCTCTAATGCTGCAACGCAGAATTAAAGATTAAATATTCTTTTGTTGAACAGTTAACACAGGTATTCTCATCTTACTGTTATGGTACACTGTCCTTCTGCTTGGCACTTTCTCTTCTTATGTGCTGGTTGCAATATCTCTCTTTGAGTGTCACAGAAGATGTTACATGTTTTTGTTCACTGGCAAATGAACCAGTTAACATGGACAACTGTGATATATCTCGTGTTCACCCATCACAGTTCATAGATGTGTCCTCCATTTTTTTTCCCTGACTTGTACTGGATCCATAGCCTTAAACTTTGATCTTCCTTTTTTTTGTCCACACAGCTTGGTCACCTTCCAGATCACCTTCTTGTAAACAAGACGTTTTGGCAGTGACACAGTCACTGTGGCATTCCCCCCCCCCCAAATCTCTATCAGTTCAGTGTTTGCAGGTTTTTCACTGGGAAGTATTATCTGTTTTGACTTCATACATTTTCATAACAAGAGCTGTAAGGGGGTCATTCCATGTAGTGGAATAAGGTGTTGCCATGTAGTTTTGCAGGAAATTCACAGCAAAGGGTTTATAAGGCACCCTCTCCCACTCTGCAGATAGGATCGCCTTTTTCAGGACCCTGTTGAAGCATTCCTCTGCACCATTGCCTTGTGGATGGTAGACAGACACACAAATGTGCTCAGCATTTCTTTCTCTTAGGAAGGTGGTAAAGTCTGAAGAGAGAAACAGGTCCATTTTCAGTAACGATCCCCTCCAGATTTCCTTTCTGCTTGAAAACAGATGCAAGAAAATGGAATATGGTAGAAGTCATCTGAGGTGCGAAGGCATCATCTGACCATTTAGAGTAGTAGTCTACCAATCTGGAAATGGGACAAGAATTAGGGGTGCAGGTGGAAGTCTTAGCAACTTTATCATTGAGCTGGCAGGTCACATATCCATACACATGTAGCAGCAGTAGACTGTACAGCAGAGGCCATGCTTGGCCACCATTACAGCTCTCTCAATCTTTGTTTAGTACTGACAATACCCTGATGAGCTAGGGTAATTGAGCGTCAGCGTAAAATGTGTGATTCAACGAGTCTGTCAATTCCCCCTAGCACATATCTGCCATGAGTGGAATGTACATGTGTCACACAATAGTACGGCTGCATGTCAGTAGGTAAGTCTTTAGATGTGGTGGGCCAAATATCTCTAATTTAGACTTACAAGGCCATTACCTTGGAGCAGGAAGAGCCAGAGTCACAAAGCCAGATATCAGAAAGTTGGCAAGAAATGCAGCGAGTGTTTTAGGATCTGCTTCCAAGTTGTCACCTTCTTCATGGAGCAGTGGCAGAGAGCATCACTTGGGAAGGTTAAATAGGTGTGCTGGCTACTCTGCCAGGAAGCTGCTCTTTGGTCTGGTGGTCAGCACTCAGGTTTATCTCCTGTTAGGTCTGGGTTCAAGTTCTGTGTAGAGTGGCTGCCTTCAGTCTTTGTTAAACCTTCCTGTAAACAATATCATGACTGAAGCAAAGCAGACCAACTTTCTATTTGTAAGCTTGTGTGTCCTTTGGCTTTGTGATTAGTTCTTACTGTGAACTTAGTTCTCCAATGTTCCACAGTCCAGCCTTCTTCTCTATGAGAACTTCCATTCAGCAGCTGTCAGGGTGCATAATGTGAATTTTGTTGTAGTCCATCTGGATGGAGTTTAGTCAGAACACCACCAATGCAATACATGCATTTGTTGACAATATTGTAAGCAGTAGTGGGTCAAACAATGCCAGTACAGTGCTTTTTGTAATAAGCCTTTTTTACTTCCTCAAAGCGCTGATGCACTTTTTCTGTAAATTTGAACTTGTTGTTTTTTCTAAACACATCCTTCGTTGGTTCTACCACTGTGACATACAGTAATTAGGTCTGAATTTGGCCTGTAAGGACCAGGCTGTAAGGACTAGGATGCACCTCAGTGTAGAAGTGTCCAATGGGGCAGGTGCATTGTTGTCAGGCAGTAGACCATCTTGGGAAATCATATGGGCTAGGTAGGTTTTAACTGGTAAAGTTTGCATTTATCCTGGTTAAGCCATAGGATAGCTTTTTTATAGCTTGCAAAATGTCATTTTTAGGTGGGAAGCATGTTCTACTGCAGAGCGTTTACATACAAGTATGTCATTCAACTCCAAGAATGTCTTTGAGAATGATGATCATTAACTGCTGAAGTAGCAGAAGCAAGGTCATAGCAGACCCTTTTGTATCTGAATAGGCCATCATGAGTAAAGGACGCAGTTTGCATCCTGTTGTATTCATGTAATGGCATTTAGTGGTAAGTGCTTGTGAGGTCTCTAGTAGAGAACATGTTCTCTCAGCTGTGAGAATGGTTCCTCTATATATAGAATATATATATAGATAACTATCCACAATGACTGCTTTGTTAGGATCTTGGAGATCCAAACACATCCTGATACCTCAACATTTCTTTTGAGTTACAAGAATCAAGTAGACACATCGGTTCTCATTATAACATCTGCCTTAAGTAGGAGCGCAAGATCCGTGCATACTGCCTCTCTCTCACCAAAAATGGCATGCAGTGTAATTTTTGTTGAACATGTGGAATGTCTCAATTTCACAAAGTTCTTCACGCATTCCTTTGCAGGATTTTGAGATCCCTGGCATGATGGTTGAGTGTTGGTGACTTTGTTTCCTGAGATGCACAGGTTCATAGATGATATTAAGTCTATGCCCATCAAAGGAGTTCCCGTTTTCACTTTACAGAAAGTATCAGGTATGGAATGACCTTCATATTGGGCTTGTGTTTGAATATGTCCAAGCACAGGTAGATGCCTTTCAATTAGATGACAAAGTATACATTACTGTATAGCAAGGGCATGTCATGGAAGTATTTGTTACACAAATCGCTTGGAGGCAATGACACAGAGGAATCATGTCCTCGACTAATTCATGAGGCAATATACTAGATTTTGTATTCACAAGGCTTGTCCATTTTGCTTGGGGAATGAGCTGGGTCATTTATGTATAGAACTTCGAGTTGCGGAATTTTATTTGACTTAATATTTTCTTGTAGAGTGACACATGTAGGAAAAATAGAAGATATCCTGTTTTCCCAAATAATTTACAAGCTTTTTTTAAGCAATGTTCAGTTTGGTAACTGAGTGTCTGAATCACAACAGTAGCAATTGCATCTAGATTGCATTGCATCTTGACACTATCCTTGCCTTTGTCTGCGTGACATGCTTTTTATTCCTGGCTGTGTATTTTGTCTATATACTCAGATTATCTGTTAAATTAATCAGTTTCTTAACCTCTGTAGCATTAGCAATAGCACTTTCCACCTGGCTAGCAAGTCCAAGCCAAGGGTGACAGTGGCAAGGAAAAACTCCCTAGAGCATGAGGAAGAAACCTTGAGAGGATCCAAGACTCAAAAGGGCACCCATCCTCTTGTTTCAAGGTGTGCATGTGTCCTAAACCCATCCCGCAAGAGAACGTAAGGGTAACGTAAGGGTAACGTAAGGGACATCAGGGAAGGTGGGAGTAACCATGGGAACTGAGATGGGTAGAGGTTCAGTAACATCATGACATCCTGCAAGAGAACACCCATTAAGGGCAACGGAGAGTAGTTGGCTCAGGGAGAGGTGTGGTGGGTTCCAGCAGCAGACATCAGAGGTGGTAGGAGTAGCCATGGCAGCTGGGATGGGATGAGGCTCTGTAACATTATTAGTTAGTAGTAAGTATTCACAAATGCTGTGACTGTATGCTTTCTCGACAGTCTGGTCTTTCAGCTATGATGTTAACTTTAGGAGAAAAGTAAGAAATAAAGGCATCTGTATACACCCAATACAGGTAGCATGTAAAACATTGATGGTGCCTCTGCACCAAGGTGAGTAACGTAGCACTTATGAGTATCTGACCAGTCTTCTCCCTCCACAGTGGCCACAAGCAGGTAGTTCTGGAACATCGTATGCCATGTAGCACACATAATTGCAGGTTCACTGTAGGGAAATGTAGATATAGTGATGTCATCCTTGTCACCAGTTGTGTAGTCTTATAACGTCTCACAGCAAGAACAAACAATGTCACCTTCAACTTAACTTTCTTTACTTGTCTCTGTCCTTTCTCTACAGCATTTACCAACTGAATGAAGAGTAGAGTCACCTGGTGACCAGCAAATATACAGACAGCAGAAAAATGTTGCGTTCTAGACACAACAATTACTTGAGGTGGTTATATTTCAATTACAAGTAAGCTGATATGACAACCTGAAATGACAACCTGTTGTAATAACCAGATATACCAACCTGATATAACAACACAAGATTGTTATGCCAACACATAAAATTGTGAAATTAAACATTTTCACCATTATCATGGAGTTAACATATTTTGTTTTGACACAGGGGATGCGTTCTGATTGCTGCCATATAACACATGTATCAGAAGTGTAAAATTGTTCATTGAGTCATGTCAAATAAATGGCACAAGAATACCCTTAATGAGGTGGTTTAGCACATTTCAGCTCTTTTCCACACAGGATGTAAACATACACACAAACACACACACACACACACACACACACACACACACACACACAATAACATTTAAATGTTATTACATTACATTTAGTTCAGATTTTTTTGACAAGTGCACAAAGTTTACTTGGTTGAAATCACTAAAGACCAAGAGCACAGTTCATCTGTGTCCTACCTCACATTCTTTCAAAATGTATATGAATTTCTGAACCATTAAAGCATTCAGTAACAGGTCCTTTCACACTAGTGTGATGTGTTCCATACATGGGCATATAGACTGTCTGAACCCATGGCCTCAGTGTTGCTTGTGATTAATTCACGCTATAGTGGACTCAAAGAAGAAAAAGGGCATTGGAACAATGAGGACTGCGCCATAGAAACCTTTCTTTGCTTGGGAGGGTGTTAAATTTAGTTAACGCACCTGAGGTGAACAGCAGGTTGGCTTTTGCGACCGTTTAGGTGGGCTCAACCTTTCAGCAGGCCATCGGGTTGTGTGAACCGCCCCCTGCAAGGACAGACGAATGAGCTTTATGGCTTGACTGGACTCACGGGGTGAGATGTGAGACAGGGGTGCAACGCAGATAAAGAGAAAGGGAGTGAACTAATCAGAGAAGGCAAGGGAGTGGGAGCGAGAGCACAGGATTGAGTCAATGAGCAGATCTCTGCAAATGCTTGTTTATGACAAATAAAATACAGATCAAATTAAATAGAATTGAACTGGCTCAAAGGACAAATGGAGATGAAAAGAGTTGAGTTAAACCTTCATTTCTTTTCCTTAAAACTACTGTTTTAATCATGTTTTAAGGGGTCTTTTAATTTCCATTTTCTTTGCAACCTTTTGAATTTTGTTATGCTTTATTATTTTTGTGTTTTTCTCATTTGTAATGCACTTTGAATGACCTCAGTGTGCGAAAGGTGCTCTATAAATAAACTTGCCTTGCCTTGCTTTGTAATAGTTGGTCTAAATAAACACTGTTGTGAGTACAGAGGTTATGAGAAATTGAGAGATTAATGGTGGAGAATTCATTTCACAAGCTTTTATTTTCCATGCTTTAATAATTGCTGCACTATCCTTTAGAACATCTTATGGCCATTAATGGTCTTCCCTGATTTCAAAGACCTGTAAGGTTAGATGGACAAAAATGTGTTTACTTGTTCACTGGCTGGATGTAAAAGCCATGTGTTGATTGTAAACTGTCCTTGGATTCTGAGAAAGGCTCTATACAAATATAACTTAATTCTTTCATTCAAAAGACATGGCAAAAGGCATTGTTGCCTAAATAGAATCCTGGGCCATTAAAGCTGGTATCTCTAATTCGGCCATTTAAGTGTTAACGGGATGGTTCTCGCTGCTGTAGAAGGTCCTAAAATATCTAAAGATAATTCACTTCTCTGACCTTACATCTGCCTTTTATTATGCAGAAATTCTTTAACTGCAGCATCTTAAGATTGTAAAATAACTATTAAACAGAATTAAATCCGGACTTAAATTCATGTTTTCAATAGCTCCTAATATTCCTTGCTGTATAGAATGGATATGGTGAAGGAACCCCAATTTTCAAACTGTCAAGGTTTGCCTTTGCTCATCAAGGACAGGACTCTTATTTGTCATGTCACTTATGTCTCCAGGTCCTCATGGGACTTAGGAGCTTTGATGTGACATGTTCCTTATAAGCTCTCCTTTGGGAAAACACCTTTGACATTGACATCTAGCTGGCGTCTGCTACTTTGACCCCAACTCAGTCAAGCAGTAATGTGGAAATTTCTGGAGTATGTCCCCTTCCTGAATCTTTGCCAGGCTATTCAAGCCAGTGGAAACTCACAAAACAAAGAATATGTTTGCACTCTTAGCCACGTTTCACAGAGACAAGTTTTCTCTTTACTGTCCCTTCAGTGTGGATCAGTAATAAAGTAAGATCACAAAAACATAATTTCCATTTTATTGTTAGATATTAGAGATGATGTGGAATTAGTCACATAGTCAGCTTGAAGAAAAGTGGGCTATGGCAAACAGAAATAATTGGTCTGAGGTGGAAACAGAATTGACCTCTAACCTTCATCAGGGGATCAATAACACTGACCTAAAAAAACCTTCCCTGATTTCCTCTGTTGTGCTCACTAAGAGGAAGACCAGGAGTCATGGGCTGCTAAAACGACAGAATCAATCTGAAATTGGAAAGAGGAAGCACTCTCTGCAAAAGGCCACTCGACTGTCCCCAGTTACCCTGTTTTAAACTGATTTAGAAGACAAAAAATGGAGCACTCTGGATCATTATAACATGCACCTCTGTCAGATGCCAGCTGTTACTGTTTGCGTGATATTAAAGTGTATTTTATAGAAAAGAGACCGGATAACCATCGCAACTAAACTTTCTTATAATTGCCTATTAAAAACATGCACACTGACATCAAAAGCTAAGTGATCCCTTGCACAACTGACCTGACTCCATCGAGTTGCAGCTAAACAATACTTGGGTTGTCGGCACTGCAAGTGTATGTCTTCTTGCTGTTCAAAGAATCATGATCCATCGTGCTAACAAACAAAACTCTGAGTGTAATGATGGCGATGCATTGGATCAGAGTGCGCTCACACCGCTGCAGTGACAGTAAGAGTGGATTAACCCTGTTTACTTTATATCTGAGTGTGAACAGATAAACAGATGTCAGGGATTAATGGATAGCCATTAAAGCACATGTGCACTGACACTGAGGCGATTTTGTTCAGTAAACAGTTTGCTAAGGCTTTATGGAAAAGATTTATAGGGTGTGTCCCTATTCCTCCCCCCAAGCCCCACAGAAATGTGCTTGAAAACAAAAACAAATGAATGGTGAGGCATGAGTATTTTCTAGGTTGCTTTGATTGGAAGCCCAACCTAACGCGACAAATGCTGATGTCCTTGTTTGAGCCAGTCAAAAGGGAACGCAGATGAAGACGGGGGCTTAGCCAGCATTCTGTCTGCCCGTTGGTCCCCTGCTTCATGAAGAGTGCAAGAGAAAAGGGGAGAGATGCGGCCTGTGTCCACGCAGCGGGTGGAGAAGGATGGTGCTTCACACAGGTAATGAGTCTGGCACACGTCCAAGTCTCAGCAACAAAGAAGCCAGCACATAATCGCGATACTGACTCACTGCAATTTACATTTGGGAGTTTTCATGCCAGTCGCAATCGTACAAGATGCTCACATGAATAAATAAAGAGGCAAGTAAACAAACAACACAAACGGAACAGGCCAAGCGTCCTCTCTGGCATGAGGCGACACAAGCATACAGAGCTTGAGGAATAGGGAAAGAAACTTCCTCCCAGAACAGATGATGGGTTTGAGTGGAAGAACATTCATTTTTAGAAACACATTTCAAAATACTTTTGTTGTACTGCCTATATGACATTTCATACTTGCTTGTTGATTAATCAGTGACAGTTGTTGCAACTTTAAAAAAAAAACTGACATGAAAAAGTGGGGAAAAAAAATTGTATATACCAAAGGATGTCCCAACAGTGCAACTGTAGAGGGATGGGTCAGGTGGCTGCTGCATCATCCAATCCTCTCATTCCCTTTTAGAAATGTTTGCACTGTTGTCTCAGTACAGTGGCATTTGTAGTGCCAGGAGTTTTGGAGGAAAGCCATGATAGACTACAGCAGCGATATACTTGCTCTGCGTATTGCCGTGCTTGTAAAAAACATGTCAAAGTCAAAGTCAAATTTATTTATATAGCGCTAACAGCCATTGTCACAAAGCAGCTTTACACATGTTCGAGTGCAGATGTATTCCTTTAAACCTTCAAATAATTAAATAATTAGTTAGTAGTATGTTAGTAGCATACATAATTGGGTGATTGTATAATTTAAGAGTGTATTTTTTTGATTTTCTTGTCTGCTTGCGGGTTGGTTCAAGAACATGTGTGAGCACTTTAGAACAGAGCATTTATATTGGCTAATTTCTTGGCTCTACAAGGGCCATAAATTTTGCGATGGTATTTAATTAGTGTGGTGTTTAATTAGTTTTGTAAGACATGCTATTGGTTCTATCAGTTCCTACATAATGTTCCAAGCGTAATGATGTTCCCAGGTTTTTATTCACTTTAAGTGAGCACGACAGTTTGTTCTTATTTGTTAAGGATAAAATAAGTCAGTTCTTAGTTAGGATTTAGATGAAGCACCCGATTTATATTAAAATGGGTTGACATAAATAGTGTACATCCATCAAACAAGATTACAAGAAACAGCACATGACTTTTGTCTTCACCTGATCAGCTCTAAGAGTGGGTCTGGGGAGGAGGTAATATAAAAGTATTATTTAGGAAGAGAAAGTTTGAAAAGATGACTTTGCTTATGAATTTTGACTGTTGGCCACAGCCCCAGCTGCTCAGCTCAGCCCATGGCATTGTGGGTGTGTTTATTTCTGACCTTGAGAACACCAACTGGCTGAGAATAGGCATTATGCCATTGAATACATTAACACCTGGACAAAAATAAAGCTTTATATCTAAAAGATTAAATGTCACATGTTAAATACAGCCATGCCTATCATTACATTATGACATATACTGTGTATTTACTGAAAGCAGATAGTAAAACAGTACTAAGCATGGTCTTAAGTTCTGTTTTGAGTATCCATGGAAGCCCTTTGGGATAACAAACAGGAGTTTAAAATATAAACAATAGGCTTTGTGAGGGCTACCAGCCACTGCTATAAAAGTCATCCAGTGTGTGCATCCACTGCAGTCATCCCTGGTGGGCTACTGCAGTGTCCATTATGTCTGAGAAATACACTATTGTCAGACTCTACCATAGGGGAAATATGTTGGGGTGGGGCGAATCTGATCTCTTCTCAATATTTATGGATTGTACCAGCACTAGTGGGTCATAGGGGGATATCCTGTCTCTCTCTCTCTCTCTCTCTCTCTCTCTCTCTCTCTCTCTCTCTCTCTCTCTCTCTCACTGTGTGTGCATGTGTGATTGCATGTGCCATATATAAATACAAAATGTGATATAAAAATGCATTTTGCAATGGATGCATTCTTTGCAATGAATCAATGTAATATATTTTAGTATTATTTTCTTGTGGCTCAGACAAGTAGTACATTGTATGCCTTCAAAAATTCAGAAAATATATTTATATGTGAGGACTTTGTCATTGTGACAAACTGTTTTGTGTGCAGACTCCAGAAAATAGCCCTTTATGGCTTTCCATTCTCTACAGCTGTGCAATATCATCCTTATATTGGAGTTAGAAAAATGGCATCTGTATTTCTCAGAGCCTAATTCAATTGTATATCTTTATTTACATAGGATCTGCAGAACACAATGGAAACTTAGATGCTTTAGGTTCTTTGCAATGTCAGCAATTTTAGGACACAAAGGACTAAGTGAGTCATACATTTGTAATTCAAATATGAGATTAGCCTTCATTAGCATCTTTTCTCCTCACAACAAGGCCTTAACAACAGGACAATGGAAATTGGTTCTACAGTCAGAGTGTGTAGATCCAGTAACGCATAGAAGTTTGGTTCTGTAACCATGGAAGTGTGTACAGATCCAGTAATACAAGCAAGTTTGATTCCGTAGCTGCATGTGTTTGAATATTTGTGGAAGAAGTGAAGGAGTATTGCAGATGCAACTAGTCTGCAGTTCTGAGGGTTTGACACTTGTGAGATGTTACAGCGCGTTTTTGTTCCAGTGGGTGTGAGCTTGTGTGCTCCAATGAGCTGATCTCATCATACTTTCATATATGCTTGTGAACAACAACTGAGTTATGTGGAATTACTTTATACAGATGCTGCATAATGAAAAATTATGACCTGAATTGTTCGCTTCTCTATAGCCTTACAGCCTTACACACTGCTGAAAATGTTGAAACAGCTGAAAACATAAACAGTAACAACACATAACAACACCCCCCCCAAAAAAAGGGAAAAAATAAACAACAACAAAAAAAAAACAAAAAAACAACTGCACCAACAAAAAGAAGCCTTTATTTATTTACAATATGTTTGCTTGGTCTTAAATGTCACCTTCCATCTGTGACTCTCTAAATATGCTATCCAGTCAATCTGGGTTGGCTTGACATCTGGGGTTGCAAACATTGATTGAGATCTTCATTCAGAGGTACTGAGGAAATTACAAACAACCAGATGCCTGCAAATTAGACCGATTGCTTGACTATCATCTTGCAGATTAAAGGTGACAGGAACACCTTCCTCACAGGTTATAATAAAAAAAAACCTTGTATAGTACATGCTGACATCTATTTGGGAAATATATTTGAGCTATTTTTGGACTACTGCTAACAGCTGTTGCTGAATGATTGATGTAAAATACCCCACTCCCTCATTTTTAAAGTTATCATAAAGTAGTTCATATGTGCTTTTTAGTTTCACAGTGTTTATGAAAACACAAAACACTCTGGCTGTAACTAAATGCTAAGACATATAGCACTATATATCTGCTCTAAGCATCTTTGTTAGACTATTGTATATAACAACTCCGTTCACCCTCAATTCTTCAAGTGCCCAGCATTGGTATTCCTGATGGAACTCTGAAACTGCAAAAATGTAACATTGTCCTTGATTTAAAACACCTAATTCAAGTAATCAGCTAATCACTAACTCTTGAGTGAGCTGAACTGCATCTGTTACCCTAAACGCTACATTAGGCCAAACTGTGCCTTGATTAAGTTTTCTACTAAAATGACTAGCCAGGTCATTTTAACAAGGTCTTCTTGTGGTGAAGGAGATGCTCTGCATGTGGCAAATCACTAAATTGCTCAAAGCCCTGCAGGAAAGGTCATGTAGAATTGTTGGACTGAGCACCAAGTATCTCATGAACCTTTGGAGGAAAGCTGCTTTAGCATGGTGCTGAGATTCTTTTTCATTTGCAGGTCAAAGATATAGATTTTAAGGGAAAATGCTGGTCCATTCCACTCCCTTTTTATACAATAGGTGGGCCTGCCTATAATTAAAGGGAAGTTCTGGTTCCTCCTAAAAGCAATTGTCTGAGGAGTGCTTCATCCATCAGTTTTTTGTTTTTTTTTTGTTTTTTTTCTGGGTCCCCTGACAAGGTCTCTCAGCTTTGGAATCAAGAATCCAGAAAACAAGCAGCATGAATTAAACACTCCTCTCTCTGTCATGCCCAAAAACTGTAATATGTGCTCTGCCAAAACATGGCAAACTGTGTCAAGGACTTTCAAAAGTCTTTTTTTCTTCAGAGATGTCAAGCCCTGCAGGGGTCCTTCTTGCAGGGCCCTGACCATAGCCATGTTTTCTAAACCCAATGAGGACTCATTACTTGTGAACTGTGCTCCTCCTAGGCAATAGAATTTGTGCATCCTTCAGTTCCAAAGATGTTGGATACAAATCTGGTAGGGAATAATCATCTTGCTCGTATGCTGTTTAAAGACATGGCAAACTGCCCTTCTGCCTGGCACAGATCCAGCCTCTGCCAAGTTGTAAGCTCATAAGAAGTTTCATTCTCTCCTGGAGGCTTGACTACAACTGACTTTCTGTTTAAATTTCACATTCTGATCTGGTCTAGGTCTTGTCTGAAGGCTCCATGGTTTTTCCACACAGACCCGTGGTGGTGAATTTGTAGGAATTTGCGCAAGCAAAATCACATGAAACAAAGAGTTAAGATTATGTCGAAGGGTTTAGATATTTTTTATTTTCCTTGTAATATAGTGTATTGTAGGAGGGGACTAGACCTTCTCTGATTAAAGTCTTTAATGTCGGGGGGAACTATGGTGTAGTTAATTGATACTGTCAACATAATTCTAATGAGCAAAGATAATTATTTCATGGACTGCTACTGTCTTCAAAGTCAGAATCCCATTTCTTGAAATGATAAAATATATGTCAGTATACATTTAGGTTTTTAAACTCTACTGATGGATGAAAAGGGCAGTTATGCCATCTTTAGGCCTACACTGAGCATTCTGCTTGTTTCACACATCCAGTTGGTCAATGTCCATGTGACATGCATTGGATTAAAGGCTCTGGAGAGAAGCCAGTTATCTAAAAACTGTCCACAATTTTCATGTCTGAGTATTGCTCTTCTGTCTATGCCTAAAGTGTAATTATGTTCTACTGTAAGAACATGCATCAGTCTCTTTATTTACAGGAAGACCTCGAAGGCAAAAATAGATGACGCAGCCAGATGGTCAATAATTTGATCACTGGCTGTATTATAAATCTTCGAGACTACTTTGTCTCTTAAATCATTTAAGTATTTATCCAGTACCATGATTATGTGCATAAAATGTTTTGGGTCCTCACTTGGGCCCATTCCCACAAATGTCAGATGTAGTCAGTCTTCAGAAGTCTCTCTGCACTGAAACTCTCTGCACATGTGAAGACTACAATGTGCAGGATTCCAGCTCTGGATCACATTAAGATTTTAATAGAACTTGGTGTGTGTTCTTCATGAAGGACACAGCAGAGGGTTGTGACCAGCGCCGACCCACTTCGGCACGCGCCCAACCTGTCCATAGTGGGGCATGGTTTATTTACGGGGGTGAAGGGATCCATGTCTTATTTACAAGGGGAGTGTCTATGTCTTATTTACAGGGTGGGTATACATGGATTATTTATGCGGGGGGTGTCCATGGTTTATTTACAATGGGTGTGTCTATGGCTTACTTACAAGGGGTGTGTCCATGGCTTATTTACAAGGGGTGCATCCATGTCTTATTTACAGGAGGGGATGTCGATTGCTTATTTACAATGGGGGTGCCCATGGCTTATTTACAGGGGGTGTGTCCATAGCTTATTTACAGAGGGTGTGGTGTCCATGTCTTACTTACAGGGGGAGTGTCCATGGCTTATTTACAGAGGGTGTGGTGTCCATAGCTTACTTACAATGGGGGGTGTCCATGGTTTATTTGCAGTGTGAATGTCCATACCTTATCTATAGGGGGAGTGTCCATGGCTTACTTACAGGGGAAGTGACCATGAATTATTTATAGTGGGAGTGTCCATATCTTATTTATTTATTTACAGAGGGAGGTCCATGGGTTGTTTACAGGCTTATTTAGATGTAATGGTGACTGCACACTTCCCTGGCTCACTTTTGCAACAAGAATATACTCCAGATTTATTCATCAGTTTCTGGTTTAAAATGATATGGTAATATGGATATATGATGTGGTAATTGAAGAGTATACTTGATAATACAACATACAACATCTTGTGTTGTTTAAAGGTTCTAGAGGCTCTTTCGTGTATGTGTTTTTTTCTCATATATGTGCAGTTGTAAGCTTTTTACTTAAGCTTTGTATTTGTATTGTGTTGTAAGAAAAAAAAATCATCTGTGATGTTCTGCTTAAACCACATTTTCACTTCCACATCCACATCTGAATTATATGTAATCAGGTTATAGGTTACAGGCTATAGGTTACATAAGAGAAACTTCTGTCTTCCATGTATTTTAATGTACTTTAAACTCAACAGCTCCAAACCCTAGTGTCCTGTTTGCAACAGTTCTGCAGTGCATAGGTTCTCAAAACCTCTAAATGATTCCCTCCTGTCTTCTTCAGTAATTCTTATATTTAGACTTATATTTAGACTGAAAACAAAGTCTTAACTCCATTGTTTGTCTTGCTTTGTATTCTCCATCTGACTAAAACTGAAGAGCTTAAAAAAATCAGGCCACTACAAATGACTGTCCTCATGAATTATACTGAATAATTAAAAAGTGTTGCTGTTTGCAGAGCCAGCACATGGGTTATTATGAATCTTGATGTGTGTGTTTAATCACTGCACATTCCCTTTTTCATTACCAGCCACCACAACAAACACTTGCACAGAGACTGCTAATTGACCTTTAACCATTTCATAGGAATTTGTATTCTTAGGAAATGACATCCTGTAACAGTTGTGTCACACACCGCCATGCACTCAATTATAACTCTAATGAAAAAAACTTTTTAGCATTATTGCCAAGTACACCAAATCATGAACAAAACAAGAACTACTCGTTACATTCTATTTAATTTGTTTCAGTTCGTTTTTATGTTTATTTCAGCCAATCGCCTGAGTCACACACTGAGTCCAGTTTGTGTGTTAGATCCAGTAACTTCATATAGAGAGCACACATGACCCCTAATAGACAGGATAAACGTAAAGGTCTTTGTTTATTTCAGCTCTGGATGAATAAAGCTGATTACACTCCATATTTATCCCTGAGCTTGCCATCTATTGGCATGCAAATCAAAATGTAAATGAGTTGGGGCGGATTGGTTGGCACGAGGTAAATATCCAAATTGCGTGAGCGTGAAACTGTAATCAGTGTTAAATTGCAGTCGGAGGGAGAGAGAAAAGAACGATTGGTATTATTGAATCGCATCTACAAATTCAGAAATTGCCCATGCGCATGACTGCACGCCCTGCAATATCTGCCTGATTCCTCACTTAGCTCATTCCCATTCCAGTGAAACTGTAGCACGGGCAGCTTCGACGGTGACAAATCACTGTAATTAATAGCCATATTTGTGGAATTTAGTCTGTAATGGATTCCCGGTATGACATGACATGACACATGTGCAAATGTGCTAAAGAACTTAAAATAAAACTATGTCAGCAATTTGTTTCCATACCAAAAATTTGGATCTGTGGCTACAGTTTGGGTCAGTACCTGCAGTTTGGATCAGTACCTGTGTCTTCTGTAAGCACTTGCATTCACAGTTACCTGCGTTATTTAATCACATGACTAATCATGTCACAAATTTATACATCTCAGTTTCAGGAGATTATTTTAGCTTATTTAACTAATTACCAATACTTCACTTTTTTTTTTTTAATCAAATACCTGCAGTGCCATAGATTGTTTCAAACAGCAGAAACATGTAACCATGTTAGTGAGAGCTTTGTACCTTTAACCTGTATTTATCGCTTCAATCAGACACTACAGGGTGCCTCCTCTCCAGCTCCCAGCAAATTAGCATCATACCAGGTGATCAACATTTTCAGCTCTAAAATATCAAATCAAAATGCCACTGCCATCAGAATAATCACACATGGAATACATACACAGCCAACATACATCACTTGCTAATATGCCATGGGACAATCTTTATTTACTGATCAGATATGTTGTGAATTGTTTATACAGTAGACATGTGATTATATATGTATATTAGTTCAAAATGATACATGTCCCTCTGGTGTAACACATGCTCATATCAATGCAAATAACAGAAACATCTCTCTCTGAGCAGCCATGCCCAGTGTAAAGTGTAGTCTATTTTAACTTTTACTTGGGCATTTAGGCACTAGTCTAATTGAATTTTATATTGACAGCTTATTTGTAAGCTTTTTGTGTTTATTTGTAAAATGAATTACCATTAATAATTTTTTTTATTTGAAAAAGCTGCTGTGGAGGTGTAATGTGGAGCGATCATAAGGCAGACACATATACTGAGTAGAGCGAGATTTATTATGGACAAATTCTAAATCACAGTTGTTAGAACTGTCCAGGGTCATAAAGCCAATACACAGGAGATGGGTATACATAGCAAACTAAAATATCATGGTAACCCTAACCCTAACAAGCATTATTATTTTAATGACCTCACAAAGAATGGTGAATTAATTGATCTTCACTGAATTTCACTGAACTGAACCTATGATCGCAAGGAATTATTGAATTCAAGATGGACTCAAAAAGTGATACAAACACCTATATAATCCACTCTACACCTTAGTCTCCAGGGGCTGCTTGCACCATTATGACTTCACTAAGATAATCAGAACTATACATCTGTTGCACTTAGACACAGCTGAAACCAGTCGAAAGTAAACTTCTATTTTCCACTAGCCTACCAACTATAGGCAATGGTAATAATAATAATAATAATAATAATAATAATAATAATAATAATAATAATAATAATAATAATAAATGCCTAAGTAACTTCATTGTGAAATACGTAAAGCCACACCGACCTCTAAACAAAGCAGCGTAACAACAATACAAAATTGTTACCTTGAATAGTTCTCTTCTAATATGTCTAAGTCTCATAATTATCTTATATGCTTAAATGTTTATATCATAACCACCTTGGTACTGTGACATTTAAAGCAGTTTTAACAGAAAAGCCATCACTCTGACTTTACTCCTGCTCCCAGCTAGATGTAAAATTTGAAAAATTCAACTTGCAGAACATTGGTGCAGTAGTCTTAATGTTACACCCAAGAAGTTCTGACCAACTTAACTTATGAGCAGGTGTAGGCCATGGTCAGTGCAATGACCCCTGACTCCTAACTTGTGCACTTGTTCACCAAACATTTTCACAACCCACCCTACACCTCAGTCTCCAGAACTCTAACAGTGCACTTGCCACGCAGTCTGCACGCCCATTTTGCATGCCTTTGGCATCAGAGCTTCCAGGAGGCCAGAAGGGTGACAACATTCTGACAGGTGTGACCGCCACAACCAGCTGTGACCTGGAAGTGCCAGGCAGCCTCAAACCTCTTCGGACCTGGAGGGGTGACAGCATGCTGGCAGACCACCAGACAGTCAAAGAGGGGGCAGACACAGAGACCCCCTTCCAAACCCCAGACGTCGGCAGGATCCCCAGCCCACCCAAGGCCCCTTCACGCCTGGCTCTGCTCCAGCCACCTGTCACACACACCAGCTGCTTGGCCCCCTGAAGCTAAGAAGTCCATCTGTGCCCATGCCTGGTTTCCATATATCATTTAATATCATGAGGAATAATGTTATCATATCACTCATTGTGTTAGAGATATAATTTTTTCCTAAGTCTCAGAGAGCCCGTAGCTTATACTGAGAGAAGATGTGGCATTTGCCAGTTTTCAGAGTTGACATTGTGTGACAGCATGTTGTCATGTCCTGAGCTGATGAGTCTTGATCCCAGTTACAGTTTTATCTGTACATAAGACATTATGCTGTTCAATCTTGGCTCATAAACTCATTGTTCGACACCGAAAGCAAGATGCCACTCCACAATGACCAGAGAAGATGAAAGCAGACCTTAGACTATGTATGCATTTAATCAAGCCATGTGTGGGTGTGTAATCCTTTCTGACCATCAGCCATGGGCTCAGTTATGATGCCCTGTTGAGCTAATGTGTTCTCCCATCTCGCGCTGCGATTCCACCCTCAGCCTCTCCCACTAATGGGCCTCGCATTGCTGCCATGATGCCAATTAAAAACCCTGGCACGAAGTGTCCTGGCGGGCTCACTGCAGACCCAGCCAGAGCCATCTTGCTGAATCGACAACCCTTCACGCTGCGAAGGCACCGGTGCTTTTCAAACGATCTTGGCACACTCTCCCTGTTGCTCACTGTAATTAGTTAAATTAACAAAAGAAAGAAGAATAGGGAGGGGCAAAGTCAGGGACTACAGAGCCTTTGAAACTTTCACATAGAATATCATTGCCAATGAAACGATGGCATTACCAATGAAACAGTGGTGCTGCAATGGTGTTAACATAAAAAACAGGAGTATGTTGATGCTGTTGTCACTTAATCTTTCTTTTGGTGTTTTTGACTTGTTCCAAAGCTGCCTTCATTTGGTCATTACCTGGTTGAGCACCTCTTACAGAGGCTCTGGATCTGCATATATATTTTTTTCTCTATGCACCCCTGTTTCTCTTCCTCAGTTTGGACAGAGCACTCTCCACCATTTCACTGCGAGTTATACTGTGTATGACTATGTATGTGACGAATAAACCGAACTTGAACTTGAACTTGAACTTGATCTTCAAAAGATCCAGACTAATGTTCAAAGCGGGTCCGAGTATCACCCCAGCATGCTGCCTACAACAGCCTGAACACCTCCACCATGATCAGTCATTCATTTCTGTCCACAACTTTGCAGCATAATTCATTCTACGCCTCTGATCACATTTGGTTGATAAACCAGAGTACCATAGTTAAACCACAACAGTAAACCACATCATTGAAATATCATTATATCGATCATTAGATATAGCAATAACCTTAATTATCATTTCTTTCATGTTAATATAGGCATATTCCAGGAAACTGTCTAACTAAACACTTTTGTGTATTTAATAACTAAGAAATATCATGAATAATTTAATTGTTTTAACCCTATCATGTCTGCCCCACAAATGCTAATAAGCGTGCCAAGAGAATATTTTAAGCCATGTAATTTGGTTTTCACTATAAACTTACCTAATGGTATATCTCAGCTTCCAGTGTGTGAACATCTGCATAGACATTTGTTTGAAGCTTATAGAGGCGAAATCACAGCAGACAGTGTTGGAAACACAGTCATCTCTGCTGCAAAAAACTTGCCAGTAAACATGTCAAGTTAAGGACCGTGAAATTCTTTTGAATTCCTCTTGCTTGTTGTCAGGGGACTCGACCAGTAATCTTTGGATTAGACAAGGCTGATACTGCTAAAGAAATATCAACTGCAGTATAAAAAGGTTTAACAACAGGGGAAACAATACTGACTCAAACTTCGCAGCTCAAAAGACACATTCAAGAGAATAAGCATAGAAAATATCCTCCAGCTAAACTTCACTCCTCCAAAACTCACTTCTTTCTGGTGTTCCTATCACTTCAGCATGGAAAACAATTACCACCTGATATTTTTATCATTTCCCGCAAGAGCTGTTACAATGCGGAGGAGGGTCCAACCTTGGCCTAATGTGCAGTGCAGTGCTCCTGTGAGCCAGGGACTATGAGGAGGGCAAAGAGGTGCACGCCCCCACAGCCCTTGTCCAGGAGCACTGGGGAGGAAACGGATATGCACAGGGAAGAGCAAATGGATCATTAAGACATCCTTCAGTGGACTTCTGAGACCTGCTTATACAGGCCGCATGTGAGTCCTTGGGAAATGGTGCTTGCTCAGGCTGTGTGTGTGTGTGTGTGTGTGTGTGTGTGTGTGTGTGTGTGTGTGTGTGTGTGTGTGTGATTATTTTCGGGAGTTGGGGGGTTACTAATAGTTCTCCTGAGGATCAGTCATGGCAAATAAGTGGGGGAAGAACTGGCTGGAATTAAACATGTGAGATGGGAGAGAAGAGATTGCAGGCATTAGGGTGAGATGAGCAGATTAATTAAACTGAGGTGAGGAGAGAGAGAAGAGTGAGTGGAGAGACAGAGAGGCAGAGGCCAGGGGACACAGGGAGAACAGGGAGAACTCAACAAGATCAATTATGAGAGATACGGGTGGGAAGGAAACGGAAGAGCACAACAAGGGAAAAGAGAAGATGGAGGTGTGGAGAAGCAGGAAAGAACACCAACGTTATGGCCCTCAGACCCCTATGGTGAGCCCAGTGTCTGATTAATGAAAAGTCAATGGAAAACAAAAGACCTTGCAATAGAATGAAACCCCAAATGACCCAGTCAGCTGATCTAGCAGCAAGCACCAATAAGTCGCCCTTGAGGACTGTTGAGGTTTATTTCGACATAATTACTTTCGTTAGGACCAATGAGTAAATTTCATTATTAAAGGGATTGTTTGTAAAAATAAATAAATAAATAAATAAATAAATAAATACATACATAAATACATAAATAAATAAAATAAAATTATATATATAAAAAAAAAGCAAAAGTGGCAGCCAGCATTTACAATAATCCTTTTTGTGCTAACTGGCCTTTAGTCAGTAAGAAAAAAGCTCAGCAAAAGTTTTGTTTTTCAAACAAACTTTAACATTATCATCTGTAATGTAGTGTATATTTGGTTAAAGCTTAATTTCTTGTATATGTTGCATGCACCCTTGTTTACTCTGTCATACACATGAAGATTTATGGTGGTTTGTAGCTACCTACTTTGTATTAAACTCCAGAGTCTATAAGCTTAATATTGCTCCTGGGTATTTGAAACAGAGCAAGTAACAAATCACATTAAAGTGTTTTGGATACCTATTATCCTGTAGGACATGTAGACGAATTACAAGAAATCATTTTCTTTCATTAAATATAAATTAATTAGACAAACTTAGCTTATTATTAGTTTAATTATTATTAAAGCCATGAAAATTTGACAGTACATAAATGTAAGTGCCTTTGTGGTTATGAAACCCTACAAGTATGTAATAAATAAATGCATAAATAATTAAATGACTTAAATAAATGACTACTTTGACTTCCAGTCAACTTTTTCACATGCTATAATCTGTAAGATTTATACAATGTTTGTGTTATAGAGTGCTGATAGAGCGGTCTGGCATATGAGAAATGTTGACAGCAACTCCACCTGTGGATTGGCCAGGTATTTGTGGCTTTGCTGGATTGAGGTCCCTACACAGGAGAGACAGAGTGTATTTATGGTGCTTTTACAGTGGGTTTGGCTCTTGTGACTTTCACCTCAAAGCCTAGTGTATGTATTAGGAAAAAATGTTGTTAATTTTAGTTGGAAGCTCAGAACATAAACACAGCTAATAAATGTGAAGCGTGTAGGTTAACATTCACATAGTACTCTCCTGTCTCAATGAGAGTGTACACATATATACCACACACACACACACACACACACACACACACACACACATACATACATACATACATACATATATATATATATATAAACAACTGATCCGTTTGTGCTTGTTATTTTAATGAAGCATATCTAGATCTAGGGTCAGGGCAGACTACAGTACCAGTTATCATTCAACTGGTCATTAATCTCACTGTATTTGATGTTTTTGTCTCATGTGTAGGAGACTGGTGCCAGGTCCTTAAAAAAGCAATGCGGTCTCTGCATCATTCTGGAGGATTATGATGTGTTTAAGTATCATATTAACAACTGTATTTAGGATGATAAGTGAGCACCAAAACAATATTTGTTGTCTTAACAGTAGACTGTTTATTGGTCATTGTGTCCATTCTCTCAACAGGTAAAATGTGACCAAAGCCATCATCATAATCATCATTAGTGATATATTTTATGCTTGCTTGAGAATCTGATAATGATGTAATTCTTCTAATAAGTAATGGGTGACTTGCCCATTACCTTCCAAAACATCACCTACTGTAGAAAGATCTAGGACACTGGGGAAAAATGCATGCTCATTCTCTGGTACCATGGAAGATTTCTTACTGGTTTTTTAACCTAATAAACAAAATGTTAATTGTTGTTTTCAGACATTTAGATTTTTGGCTCTGGAGCGTGGCTTGAGTTGCATTTGTTGCCATGCATGGCTTATGCTAGTGTGTGGTGTGTGGCATGTGTGTGGCATAGCCAATATTCCTCCATATTTCTCACATTTTAGGATTCTTTCTTTCTTTTGCTTTTTATAAAGCAGGATAAACTGCTTTATGATAATAACCTGCTAATATCAATTTGATTCATATAGACATGCAACTTTACAATTTTCATACATAAAAAAGTCAGAATACAGGATTTTTACAAATATTTTCACACTTGTCTCAATACAATGTCCACTATGAAACACACATCTCAGCACATCAGTTAACCTTTGATGCAAAATGAGCTTCAACCACCAAAATGTCATATTTCATCCAATAGGGAGTCAAGCTGCCATAACTATACCATTCATTTTCTCCCACAAGACTGCTGTCCCTCAACATACAGTGAACTTCAAAATGCAAAAAACTTGTAAGACTGATAAATACATGTACTATGTGTTTTCCTTTCCTCTATTTTTGTATCCACAGATATTTCAAGTCAGGATCTGCTGGCGTATCCATCACAATAGATGTCATGTCTTAAATTTACAGTAAACTGTAAATGAATGAATGACTTCCTGCATAGGAAACCCTGAATAACAATATCTTTTATATAATGTATACAAATATATGATAAAGAAACAAATCACAAAAGCCAAAGTACTCTTTAGGGGGTTTACTGTATTTTAACATTTGTTCTCACAGTGCAGGTCACTGTAGGTCAGAAATGAAAAATATATACCAAATCAATATTTTCACTATATATAGTAATTCACACATATTTGTCTGCCTATCAGTATTAGAAGTACACTCTTGTCCTGGTCCATCCATCCTGTCCACTATATTTGGCCACAGATTTTCATCAACATCACACTGAATATATGGCAACAGGAGACAAAAACACCTCGGTAGGTTGTTAGCTGAAATGACAGCCATGTGCTTCAGCAGTACATGTACTACAGTAATAGAAAAATATCTTCAGTGGTAGCTATGTCTATATTTTGCCTATATACATGCACATTGCATGTATTACCACTTTTGTATCAATGGTAACAAGGCTGCAAACAACAAAATAATAAACTGAATAAACTTTCAGCTAAAATCAAAATAATCTCATTATTCAAGTACATATTTTTATTTATTTTATTTTTTAGAAGTGTATATTTATATTTATATGAATGTTAACTGTTTTAAACAGAGTATCCAAATGTCTACAAAATATGCTGTAGTTGTATAGATTTTTGCTGATGGTGAACACTGGCTGCTAAAGGTATTCATGAATTTTGGAAGAAGTGGTGATTAAATGCCTTTTAATGCAATGTGGTGATCACTTTAGATGAGGAAGAAAAGCCTTAGTAAAATCAGATCTTTGGGAGCAATATCAGAGGACCTGGATGACCCCTGCAAGGACTTTCACTGGCTTGCTCAATCTGGAGATCTTGAGGCATGCACATCTAGAGCAGGATGTTGTTTTGTCAAACTTCGTACTGGATGTTTCCTAGTTTGTTTTGGATGGTAGCTTTGTGAGGTCAAAGACAAAAGCAAACAGTGACAGCAAAGATGAAGTGGGCCATGACTGTGGCTCTCTGGCTTCCTATTGATTTATGCCTGGACTTTTTCAGAAGAAAATGAGTTTTACAGGATCCAACATTCCTGACCCATGTAGGAATGACTGATGTTACAGGCTACCAATAGAACTGCATGATCTTGAATATGGAGAGCTATATAGAGAACGGTGTGATCTCATGATCGCATATTTATATGAGACAAGCCAACTCATATTAGTTAGCTAAGGCTAGAGCTCGAGTCGAGCACTGTAACTTTATCTTTTCTTCATACTTCATCAGAGTCTAGTGACATCATTCATAATTTGTGTGAGATCACAGCCATTAGGCATGCCATGTAGCATGACTGCACCACTCTAAGTGACTACTTCAGTTACTGATGGAAGAAATGTTATTTGATAGCTTTAAAACATATATAATAACTATCTAATGTAAATGTAATTTTCCGTATTGATATCATAGCATTTATTTTTAAACATTATTATGGTATAATCATGGTGTAAGATTCTAAATCAAATAGCATTGTATCAGTAGTGGTAGAAACAATGTACTTACATCAGCAATGCCTAAGAATAATTGTATATGTGTACTCCTGTCAGTTCTTGTTAAATCCTTTGTTGCAACTGATAATTGTAGACCCTCTGTGATTGCTAACAGTCAGTCTCTGCAGCTGAGCCATTTCAACACAATCCATCTCTCTGATGATTTTCCCTGTGACTGCCTGGCCACCAGCGAATAGCAGCCCAGTGAGGGTTACATTTACATTATTTAGCTGACACTTTTATCCAAAGTGACTTACAATTATGACTGAGTACAACTTGAGCAATTGAGGGTTAAGGGTCTTGCTTAGGGGCCCAACAGTGGCAACTTGGCAGTGATGGGGCATAAACTGGCAACCTTCTGATTACTAGTCAAGTACCTTAACCACTGAGTTACCTCTACCCCTGGGTCTAATGTGAAGGGCCTCTTTCACAGACATTGTGCTATTTCTCCCCAGGGCGTGCCCAGGGTATGTCCAGGTTGACTGATCTTTGACTTCTCCCAAGCACCACATCATTAAATTCCCATGTCTGTGAATTTAAACATAGCTAGCAGATGAAGTGCAATTCTTGATCTCACCTTGGTGGTTTTGGTCACTCACATGCAACTGGTCTACTAAAGTATGCTGCCTTGTGGATGAATGACCTAACAATATACAATTTATTTTGTTGTAGAAATTAAAATACCAGCTTATGTTATAATGTTTTAATCATGCCACCTTGCCAGTCAGATATTTGAGACAGTTTAAGTGAAAGCAGTGAGGCACATTTTTCCTTTAAAAAAAAATAAAAATCTGTTGCTAAGTTAGAGGGGAATAATAAATAGCTTTCCAGGTAATAATGTTTAGTCTTATGTTTATTTCAATCTATATAAAAATACGTTTTTTAATATATGATCAACAAATGTAACTCAGACAGAACTAAGATGTGAGTCAGAATATGTCCTTTACTTCAATCTCAGACAAAAGCCAGAGTCTGTCAGCTCTGCTCCTCCTCCTATGTGCCACTAAAAAAACGTAACAACTCCTTTCACCTGTTCTTCATTTAACTGTATGTGCTGTCCAAGCATTCCAAAAAGGCAGCAAGCTAGACTGCTTCCATGCCTGAATGATGTAACTTGAAGTCACCTTCCATCAAATCTGAACCCAAATGCAGACAGATAGATAGATAGATAGATAGATAGATAGATAGATAGATAGATAGATAGATAGATAGATAGATAGATAGATTATGAATATAGTCTCAAAAAATCAGAAAACAGGAGGTGGAATGGGAGGATCTAACAAAAATAATAAGCAGATGTCTAGAAGTGCAGACAGATGTGATTTATATGATGAGTGTGAACTTTTGACGTTACAATGCAGTCTTAGAAAAAGTCACTTTAACAGCAGCCATTCCAAAAAAAAAGCCAAGAAAAGGAAAAAGAACACCCTAGCCAGATATTGACCTTTCAGAATTAAAGCCCAGGGCCCATTCAGTGCGAGAGCTGGAAATCAAATTCAGCCACTTTGTTGAGCGCAGAACGAATACAATAGCAGTGACATTCAAAGACACCTGGGACTGCCTGGTAAGGACAAGGCTGGGTTAAAAAAAGCCTTGGCAGGAATGCATGGAGAAAGTTTCACAAAGTGGCCAAAAGTGACTGCTCCCATAGTAGACTGTTTGCCTTCCCATCTGTCTCCAGGGCAGCGTCCATCCAAATAGAGAATTCTCTCCGGATGCCAAGACTAGAAGGAACCTCAGCCCTCTGTCAGAGTGACTGTAGCTCAGGAAGGAAGATATGTACAAGAACTTTCTAAGAACATCAAGGAACACATCATGGTTTTGTTTGCAGTTTTTTCTTTTAATCAGTGATAAGTATAAATTGAAACAAACACATAACAGCTAAAATAGCAGGAACTCCTCATGACTGAAAACAATGATTTATTCAGTATATATATATAGCGAGAGAGAGAGAGAGAGAGAGAGAGGGAGAGAGGGAGCGATGTAAACCATATGATGAAGTCTGAAAAGTCAAACCAACTGTCATCAATATGGGAGACTTACAGGAAAATAGTCACAATGTTTTAATCAAGTTTTAACCATGTTTTCCTCTAACATGAACCAAACACCAGAATGTGAAGTAGAGTCCACAGGTCTCTAGAACTGCCTATAATAAACAGATAGCCAGAAAGGTCCTGAAAAGATTGTAACCATCCAGATGGAACAAACTAGTCCAACAGCATTAATCCATTCTTTAAAAAATGTTTTCCAGATTCTTGCTTATACAGGCAGTGTCTGCCTATCACCTTTGAATTATACTTGTATAATGTTTTTATCTTGTTATTTGCTTAATTAAGTGCCTTGCAAAATTTCTGCTTGAGTTACATAGCAAAGGGATCCCCCCATCTGCCAAAGGGATTTTTTTAAACTGGCAAAGGATTTTAAAAATTTATTTATTTATTTATTTTCTGAGGGTGGGGGGTGGGGGGAATATTAGTTCCTTCTGTAATTCTTCTGTCACAGCTCAAATCTACTAACCATATTGGGTTTCTTACATATGCAATTTTCTGTCTTTTTGGGCAAATTTGATATGTTTCTTGCTAGAAAGGAGAAAAAGTAATTATTCTTATGATAGCTCAGGATCAGTTTGCTGTAAAATAACTCTGCTGACAATGATTTACACACTTGCCTATACAAACATTTCTCAAATAATACCCATCTTGAAAGGTATATTTAAATGTACATGGAGAAAAAAAAATAATTTCTTGTCTTTTGACCAAAGGATTCAAAGATGAATATCTGAACATTAGCAGTTGCTTTCAGTGGTATTTTAATGATAAAAATGTCTTAAATGATTTATCTTAAGGTCTCCTTATTGGTGTGAATTGATTATAGTATATTTCTACTGCAACGCTGAAATGTATTTCTTTTTAATAGATAACAGGGCATTCAAAAAATATTTTTTTGTTAATCGATCATATATTTGCGAAGGGATTTCTCAATATGTGACAGTGGAGTCAATTACTATAATTTGGGCATTATTCTTTCCATATGTGTGGGCCCAGAACACATTTTATTCCTTTCCATCTATTTTATGCTTTTGAAGAGTCAGAACAAGTATAGTTCATCACACCTCATTATCCCATAACAACCGAACAAAAACCAAAAACCCTGAAACTCATTTCAATCAATAGACATAAAGCATATTAAAGAATCTATTAGAACAGGGACTAATAACCCATATGCATCACTTACAACTATTAGGTCAACATTTAGTCAAAATCAGGCAAGTTCATGTACCATTACTGCCATCAATTGCCCATCCATTCACTGCTGCACCTCAAGTTATGAGAAATGACAGAGCAGATGCTTTCTGACACGTCATCTCTCCCATGCTCTCACTGACTTTAATGATGCCAGAGGTTCTGCTGTGTCCTGGCTCCAGCTGAGATGCTCTCCATCACCACACCTCATTAGTTTACTTATTTTCTCTTTTCCCCCAAATGTTGAACACCCTATTGCTTCGTTTGATGAGCACAATTCTTGGCAAGACCTCAAGCATGTCAAATTCACTGGGTCTCTCCATGAGGGCCTGTTCAAAGATTACTGGAATACGGGGCTCTGTGTTGGATCTTATTTACAGCTAGTGCAGATGAGTGTACAGGATGGGCCGTTCTGTGTCTACATTATCCTGTTGGTCAAAAACAGTGAGACAGCAAGAGAAAGAGAGAAAAAGAGTGAGAGTGTATGTTTGCTTGGTTTGCTTTATACAAAAACATTTCTAAGGAACTAGAGTACCAACTCTATCCAGTGAGTGAACATCTAGGTAATGGACAGAGATATAAAAAAAGATTGTCTCCTTATATAACATGAAATCCCCCCTCCTCCCATAATATCAGACCATCACCAGCCAAATAGCATTTTGAAATAAACATTATAAGCAAGTGAAAGGATATTTCACTTAGTTGATTGGAATAAAGAATAAAGAATAAAGAGGTAATAAAGTGTATAAATGCCATAGGAGACAAAGAATAGCAGCATTTGGTTACTTCCAGAACAAAAAAAGTCCTTACACATACAACTTTATCATAGATTGTGTACATTTACACTACACCTAAACATACTACATTAGCATTGCTAGTGGTTGTCTATATAAGTATGTTTAAAATCAACTTATAAACAAGGTGCAGGTTTTATGAGCACAGAGTAGGGATTTTTAAACTAAAACTTAATTCCTTATATGTTGAGGCTTTCACTGTGGGGTTCCAAGGCCTCTGACACTGGGAGAACATATTCACTCTTCTGCTACATGTGTACCCTCTAAACTCAGCAAGGGTTAATTTACTCCTGCAGAGTTCAACTGACCATAGTGGTTTGAACTCTGCAAGTGTGTATTTGTTATGTAGCCTGCACAGCATCTCAAGTGTTACCTGATAAGAACAGAACACAGGGGTGACAAACTGTTGATATATATAGTCAAACGTGCTCATAAAACAAAGTGATGAAGAACTTAATTGTGGATAATGATGATGATGATGATGATGATGATGATGATGATGAACCTTTTAGCATTTTGTATTTGTTGGGTATTTAGTAAAGGCTGCAGACTGCAAACTACTTTGCTATATGGTTTATATAGTAGGATATGACCTATTGATAATTAAATGTAGTGACATTTGATCATAATAATATTTTTAAAATCATAATCATAAATAGTATAAAATTCAAAAACACCAGTATGCTAACACAATGCCCTCTACCTGATCTACTGCAGCATGTTTGTCACACATGCCAAAAACCTAATATTAGGGAAGGAACCCAAGTAAATAACGAATAAAGTTCAACAATCATAACCTCTATGTGAAAAAGTGTGTCCTCTTACTTAATAAATGTTTGTGCCACATTTAGCTGTTAGTGACCATGGCCAAACATTTTTATTCAGATGCCTCTTCCAGTATCAGTCTTTCACAACACTGTTAGGTCATTTTAGTTTACTTTTTCTCACAGAACTGGTTTAAAATCAGAAATAATGGCACCTTTTTGGGCATAGACAGTTTTAGTGTGGGCTAGGTTTTGACTTTCACTATGCCACTCCATCATGTCAGTTTTGTTTCTTTTCTGCCATTGCGATATTGCTTCTGTGCTTTGGATGTTGCTGCAAGGCTAATCTACACTTTAGGCAGTTACGGTTCAGCTCAAAGATGGATGAGAATATTCTCCTCAACCGTTTCCTGATACAGAGCACAATTCAACTCCTAAGGCAGCAAAGTGTCAGCAAATGCTCTTATCGAGAGTGACTTACATACAGTATTTATCAGTGTGAACGTACATGTGCAGCCTGGGAATGGACCCCATGACTTTGGTGTTACTGACTCTTTGCACTACCTGAGCAGTTCAGTTCTTCCAGTTCAGTACTACCAGCTGAGCTGCATGGTCTTTCCACCACTGCATGTGACTACTGGCATGACGTTCATACTCAATAATGACATAATGAGCTGTGGCCATCCCCAAACCTCCTCTTTTTAATTAATTTGCCTATAAAATATATTCCCAAAAGTCTTAGAGATAATCCTGGTAATTCTTAGGAAAGATGGAATAAGCACTCATGCTATTGTTGATGAGCATGGTTGCTTGGTCTCTGTGGAGTCATGAATCCTGACACACATGTGAACGCTGATGACCTTATTCTATGCCACAAGAGAACGGCAGCCAATCCAGCTAGATCATCCACTTTTCTGAGTTATATATTTGTAATATATGGTCCTCACCATCCAATATACGCTTAGGGCCTCAGTAATGGCTTTTAAATTGTTCTTTTATCCCTTCAGGGATTCCTTTTTGTTTGACATAATATGATTGTTTATGTTTGTGCTGGCTGCCTGACCCTCATGGTCAGGGTCAATAATTTAGGCTTATATTGAGCAGGGTTTGCTACAATTAAAGCTTATCAGCTAATTGGCCATTTCATTAGATTGATTTAACATGGGTGCACATATTTTTCACATACTTTTCATGACTTTTTTAATTAAACACATTAAAAGTTAAAAAGGATTACTGGTTACATTTCTTTAATCTAATATTGGATTTTGGTTAAAGAACTGAGAAAATTTAGTCTCAAAAAATCCAAGAGCACATTAGGAGGGGATAAACTCTACATTCTTTGCACTGCAATGCAAAACCTATGTGTTTTGCAAAGCTTGATGTTTCACAGCATCTGCAGATAATAGTTGCTTTCATGTAGGCATCCATGCACTTTTCTAACATGTTTCTGCTGTCAGGCAGCCCAACAAACTTTGAAGTTTGGCACATGGTGCTACCATCTATTCAGTTCTGCTAATTAGCCTTTTTGTTATCCCACTAGCAAATATTAACGAATGCCTGGCATGCTTCCTAGCTAACTTCCTACCCTGCAAACGTCTAAGAGCATCTGACACGTTTGATTTTGTGGAGGCAAAAAGGGACATTTAAAGCCAGACACTTGCTAATGGGCACTTGGTGTGCAGTCCATTATAAGTCATGAAATGCACCCACATGCTGACTGGACTTAAGGCAACTGTACAAAAATGTCTCCTTTTAATTCATTCTGCTCAAAGTGAAGGAATGAGCAAATATTTTAGCTGTTGTGTTTACACCGCTGGCATTCCCATCTGCACTACACAGTTTTAGCTTCTTTCTGCCAGAACATATCTGGTTCAGCTCATTATGCTGGTTTAGCATTAGATAATTAGGTAATGAGCTAATGATATGGTTGATGAAGGATCACATTGATAGCATTTGGTAGTTTTTGTGTTCTTCCTCTTTATTTTAGATTTATTTGAAATAGCATATTGAACACTCTAGTAGTCAAGCAGAACTGTAATAGTGCACTTATGTACATTTTATTTTCCTCATGCAGCCATTTCTTCAGGAAATTTGTCGAGATAAAAACAGAACGGGACCTACCAAGAGGCCATGTGTAGGCTTCAAACAGCGTCATCTTCTCTGGCGCATTGACTTCAAGTAAAGCAATCAAATTAATCCACAATTATCCGACGAGCAGAAAGTGAGCTCACTGAAGTTGTGCACACCTCTGCCCCACTGCCAAAGAACTGCTAGTACCCAGGACCTTTGTGTAAATCACTGTCACAGCCATATCATAGCACTATAATGGTGTGGACAGAACAGGTTTGTCAGGAGAGATCCTGCATTCACCCATGCTTCCTGTGAGCTCCTACAGTTGTCGTCCTAGCGCCCCATCGCTGTTGGGTTTCACTCTGTTTAACCTAATGTAACTGTGAGAGTCAGGGAGAATGATACCTTAGTCTAGCCATTACAGAATAAGAGAATGATCAAGCCATTACACAGGGAAGGTTAACAATGGTGAGCTCAGTTGTGAGGCTAAATCGAAGTTTCATTTAGTGGCTGTGCCAGCATGAGGCCAGACCGGTCGTAACACCACATGGCAGGAATTCTTTGGCAAGAGAACAGTAATTTTCTGTGCTCAGTTGAGCTGCAAAACAATTATTCAGTGATTTAAGTTGCTCACATTTTCTTTTTTACTGCAAGCCAGAGGAGACAGCATGACTGAACACAATGAAACCGTGGCAACAGGTCACATGAGAAGAATGAGAAACCACCTGATAATAATCTTTATTTTCATAGTTAGGAGAGCACCGCCATAACTTATATGTATGAACTGAAATCGGTTCGTTTCAAATGGTTTAGCTGATAAAATAATCATAAAGGAATATTTCATCTTATTTTACCTTTACAAACTTACACCTAACACTTCTGGAGTTCACAGTGAGGATTAGTAAACATTCAGTGGCAATAAATCAGGTGTATCCCAAGATTACATGTAATGTTCTGGCACACAAACCTTTATTGAATGACTCCATCTTTGTTAGCATGGTTCTTTAAGCTGTTCTTTAAGCCCTGTGTGAAACAATGTATGTATCCATCTAACACCCCTGCATTCAGTATCAGCGGTTCATGTGCCACTGTAGGCCCACAGGTGTCTATCCAATCACTGCGAAGGAGAGAAAAGAAAGAGGGGAATGAGATAGGTGTCACAGCATGGGACTCTAGCTAGCTAATTAGCGAATACCAGGAGTAGAGGCGAGGGGTGAGGAAGAGGATTGAAGAGGGGGTGGGAGTGGGGGATTTGTGAGGAGCTGAGCCTGGCCAGACGTGGGCATCTGTCAGCCTGGCCGTCTTTCATCCCACAGAGTGGAGAGGCTGAGACATGACAGTGCCCGGAGTCACCCGGGTTTTAATGGCCATCACTGGCCCGACAGGAAGACAGGCTGCTGCTCACAAACATATTCTCTCACTCTTTCTCCTTTCCCACCCTCTCCCTCTCATTCTGACTCTGTATCTCTCTCTCCCTCTCTCCCTCTCCTTCTCTTCTTTCTCACACTCAGCCTCAATCTATGTCCTTTTTGCTATTTTCTTTTTCTCTCAATTCCTGTCTGTCTGTCACCTTTTCTTCCATCTTTCTCTCTCTCTTCCTCTTTTCTTTTTCTGATTCTTTCTTTGAATTTCTATCTTTTTTGTTAATTTGCTATCTATCTCTTTTTCTTTCTTTCTCCATCTGCTCTGTCCTTTCCACCTCAAAGCAGAAAAAAAGAAGATTGCTTTCCTGTCCCCCAAACAAAGCTTTCCCTCTCTTCACCTCCCCACAATCTCTATCAATATATATCCCCACACCAGCCTAGAGAGTTCTATATTTAAACTGTATTGAACAGGCAGATTTAGTATCAAAGGCTTTCATAAAATATCATCACAATGAGTGTGTCTTGTACACTGTTCTCAAGTTGTAGAAGGCAGCAAGTTACAGTTGGTTTTCAAGAGACCAAGGGTCATGCACTTTAAACATTGAGCACAGAGCATTTCAACATGCTTCATCTATTAGAGCATTTCAGCCATCTACGCAGATGCTTTTGAATTCCATTGAAGTCTATGATCCTAACAATTCATATTTATAACATTCAATTTTTAAAAACTATTTATTTATCAATTAATCTATTTAAAGGTTTCTCTTTTTTCAAAATGCTGTATTGGCACCTCAGAGCATAAGGAAACTTGAATATTAGTCTTCATAATAAAGTTTCACTAGAACTCGAGCTGCAGCCCACCTCTTTGTTTAATTCCTGCCTTTATTACACTTCTCCCTGCATGAAAGAAAGTGCACTTGTAAAGCGGCCTTCGAAGGACTCCTTCTGCACCGTCAGCTAGACTGTGAATATTTGTAAAAGGCCCAGTACTCCCAAAATGAGAAGATGGAGAATAGTGGAATAAATATTTCATCTGGATAGTGGCAGATAAAATGAGGGAACATTGCACCATTGGCAGTGCAGGTATATGGCCCTGAGAGAGACTGGGCAGAGAACTGGTGGAGGTCAAACTTCCATCTCAGAGGTGCTGTTCCTTGCCTTCTCTGCTTTTATTGGTAGATGGTTTCACTGATCTTGCACCACACATATGGTCTCCTGTTGGACTGCACTGTCTCCCTATAGAACAGTCTGCCCACTCCATTTGACCATAGATTGCTATGGAGAGTTTGCATTTGTCTGAATGCACTTTATTACAGTATGTACTATGTATGGCCTGTGGTGACAGTAATGATGCTAGCCCTTCCTCTGGGGAAGAATTCAGGCTGAGATACTGCAACTGAAATGAACTGGTTGTGTGTGAGCCTCAACCTAGTTAAGATGCAGTTCAGTTTGGTAACACTGCACTCATAAATCTCTTAATTCTCTCAATAATAAATCATTTAAACATTTTAGTTCAGGCTTTCACCAGATATAAGGTTGCAGTATTAAAAAAACAAACAAACAAACAAAAAAAACCCAACATCTAAGCAAACCTTGCTACAAACCTTGCTTTAATGTGGGCTCCACGGTAGCACAACTGCCTAAGGTCCCTTACCTATAACATTTCATCCATCTGTCACAAGCTAAAATCCTAATGATGCCATAGACATCGCAGCCTTTGCTGGGAGTCTGAGGGAGCATAATTGGCCCCGCTCTGTGAGTGTGAAGCACGGCCTCGTTTCCCCCTCCCTCTGTCATTCAGTGCGATGCTAACCAATCGTAAGGTGCCTGTTAGGTCACATATACCCGCTGTCCTCTGATGTTGCTTGCAGTGGTTGAATTCATGGAGTCTCAGGGAGTGTGTTAGCACTCCCTCTCACAGGTTGCTAGCTATCAGCAATGAGCAGAGAGCTAACTAGGAGGTGAGAATTGGAAATGACTGAACTGAGGGAAAAATTGAGCACAGTCAAAAAAAAAAAAAAGGAGGGGGGGTTTAAATGTATTTTTTGACCCATGCATACAATTTGCATTTAAATCCCGCACACAAGGTGATGGGAACTGCACGGCTGGAAATTAGTGGCAGATCCTTTTCGTGTGTCTCGTTTGGGGGCATAAATCTCACTTGAGTCTGCCACATCTGCTGCAGTGAGTCTAGTTTGTAACTGACATTGAAAAGGAGTTTGGAACTATTAAACCATGCTTTACACTTTTGATTCATTCAGAGGACATTTTACATTGTGTGCAGCATTTCCCGGTAATCACTGGTGGCCAAAATAAGGAGGGCCTTCCATATAAACACCTTGTTCTTCCATGAATGTCTTTCAATGGTGAGATATATTTTCATGCAATCACTGTGCATTTGTTTGACCTGAGCTAACACTGTTGAATGTCACTTCTCCTCATGCCCTTTCAAAAGCCATGGCATTTGTCGAATGTGTAACCAGTATGGTTCTATTGTTTTGTGGTGCTGGAAGAGGGAAAGCCATCTAATCTGGGGTCAAACAATCAGAATTCCACACTGATGCATTTCTGACTCGGCTCCATATCCACCCCATGGAGAGCCTGAACACTGGAAAGAATTGTTCAGTTGAAGAGAAATCATGCACTAATTTCAGCTTCTCCAACCAAATGAACCACATCAGCCAAAATTATCAGTTCTGAAACAGGATATACAATGTTATCCTGCATATATTGTCTACGACTAACAGATTTAATGATTCATCCCTGTTTCAATCTACTGAGTCCATTGTATCTCTCCACAGATACTTGGGGCATTCCTCAGCCAGGGGTCTTTATAGCCACATCAAATCATGAGAGCTCAAATAGCAAATTTTTGTGTTTCCAGTTTGATTGAGCATTTCTACAGACACCCTCCAAACCAGTTAAAAGGAATGGCAAAGCCTAAAATAAAAGTTGGAAATAGCAGGTATTTTGCTGTATTGTTTTTTTTTTTATGTGGAAAATCAGAAGGAATGGCTGACAGTGAAGCATGGGTACCTTCTGACCCCTGGCCTGAAACAGGCTTTGATTTAAAGGTTGCCCTGAAAACCCACTTGTGACTTCGCCCTCCAGAACCCTCCTCTATCCTCTCCTCATCCCACATCTTCACCCTAAATGGCCCTCAACCGCTGGCTGTTTACCTGACCTGGTTCCAACAGGAGCTCAACTTCGTTAACAGTCATGTGTTAGGAGAAAACTGTAAGACTCCGCCCACTCCCCCATGTACAAGTCTTCTGTAAGAACATAATTGCTTCGATTAAAATGGAATGAAAGAGAAAGGGAGAAAAGTTCTGACCTATATAAGTTCCTCCCAAAAGTCTTCCCTCAAAATGGAGGCCATATATTTTCTATGACACTATCACTATGAACCTGGCACAGAAAGCTAGGGGCCAATTACTCTCCACTATTTTACCCTCAAAAGTTTTAGGCTGAATTTCCTGGCAATCTGTCCATAAGGCCAACTCCCTAATTCCCCCATGGAAATGAAAGTACATAGGAATGAATATTGAAGCAGTCACAAACCATGCTCTCCTCACTACTGCTCCCAAGACAGGTTTTCATTGGCTAAACCATTTTTAATGATGCACCTAATGAGCCCTCTTGCATGACTATAAAGTTTATCTGTGAATTTATTTATTTTTTATCACAATTCCAAGCGTATGTTTTTGGTCCAACCAACTCTACACATCAAATCCTTTTAAAAAGGAAAAGCTCTGGCAGTAATTTAATATATTTTCACTGTTGCCTAAAATATACAACAGAAACATCTGCCATGTCAGAAAAAAATGAGATTTGTCTCTGTGTCTCAACCTCTTCCATGTCCCAACATCTGTCCCGTGACACTCTCCCAGAGCAAGTGACCTGCCAGTCCGTACATGCCGTGTCAGGCCTTTGATAGGTACGAAATCCAGCCATTACTTTTTGCAGTATCATGAATTCTTATGCCCAGGAGTCATGTGGGGTTACCAGTAGAGCATCCCCCACTATCTTTTACCCTTTAGTGAAGCCATTCAAAGCAAGCAAGGGACCTGCTAGCCTATATTACATGATGTGTTGTTCCAGTCTTTAATCTGGGCTCAGCACAATGACCTCCTCAGGGAGGAGAGTAATAAATGAGTGGAAGCCTGTTGAAGACTGGCAGTGCTAGCCTGGATGGAAGGGTATTACAGCCAGACCGCCTTCCTACTAGCCAAGAATGTCTGGAACTAACATTCAGATTTTAGGGATGCAGTTACCATTCATGTGTGTAATTTAAGTAACATGATCTCATTAAATTTTCAGAGTGCTTTTGTAGAAATATTATGAACATAGTGGCCATGCAAAAGCTTCATTAGTTACAAATCACTAAGGCCAATAAGTTGGCATAATTGCTGGACAATTTATTTGGCATTTGGATTTCTTTCTGCACTTTGACTGAGCACAGGTTTAAGCATAGGTTTGTGTACCTTGTGCAGATCAAAAACCAAACCTAAAACTCCTTTATTGTCATTTACAGTCTTATGCTAGTAGATGGTAATTTGTGAGACTGTGCTGGAGTTATTGTAGGATGGTAGCATGACAATGAAGAGAATGAAGATTAAAAACAATCAATGCCATGGGATATTCTTACTGAATGACTCTTGTTGATGGAAAATAAATTACGGAATACTAAAACCACTTCATTACTGCTAAAAATAAGAGTTTTCATAAAATGCATTGTATACCAAATGATTCCTGAAGGTAACATCTTTTTTCACTGTTTAGTTGTGGATTTTTGGAGTATGTTGTTTAAAAACAATTAAAGCAGAGACTCACCAGTAAGACCTGACCCGATGGAATGTAACTGGCCGTTAGCATTTAGCCCGTCGCCTAATTGCCTCTGGACTTATCCATGCCCACAAGATTTCTTATCATTGATATGCCATTCAACTCTGCCTCACTAGCTGTTGCAAAGCCTATATAGTGCCTTTAACAGCAGAAATCAAAGCTCATGAAACAGGTTGCACAAATCTTACAATATAAAGGTTAGGCCTCAAACTGTCTGTGGTTGTGGGAAAACCACACAATCACAATGGGACACACACACACACAGAGGAAGAGAAAGAGAGAGAGACAGGAACAGGGAGAATGAGCGAGAGCGAGAGAGAGAGAGAGAGAGAGAGACAGAGAGAGAAATTGCCACATGAGTACTAAAGAACTGATTTGTACATCAGAAAAGACCACGGTCTAATTATCAACCACACCTACAAGCAGTATGTAGTAGTACTAGCAGTATTTCAGAGAGAGATGGGGATTGATTATCCAAGTTTCAGGTGGGAGCTCCTAACACGCCCATCAGTATTCTGGTGCTCTGCTGAGCTCCAGGCTAACTATTACAGCAATATTGTAACATTTAGCGACTGAGCGATGCTATCATTGCCATTCAGAACACCTGCGCCACTATGACTGCAGGCACATTATATCAGCAGACTGTGCTTGAGGCTTCCATCACTGGGATTCAGTGCATCTGCTTCTGTGTGGGGAAACCACTATAGGTCTGTTGGTGCATTTACAGGTGGAGCTATACCCATGTATAGCTGAGCACTGGAGGTGTGAAACAATGAATAAATGAGATAATTCATACTATATGGATTGATCGTGATTTGGGTTACAGGATTTTCTCTGGTATTAAATAATGTGTGGTACATGCATTATTATTTGTATACTGTAAACAGTTAAGTGTTAGAAGAAAACATACACACATACAAGCACAAAATTGTGCGTGTGTGTGTGTGTGTGTGTGTGTGTGTGTGTGTGTGCGTGAGAGAGCGCGAGAGAGTGAATGTGTATGTGAGAGTGTGTATATATGTGTGTGTGTATGTGTGTGTGTGGTGTGTGAGAGAGAGAGAGAGCGCGAGAGAGTGAGAAAGTGTGTGTGTGTGTGTGTGTGTATGTGTGTGTGCATGAGAGAGCGCGAGAAAGTGAATGTGTATGTGAGACACTGTGTATATATATGTGTGTGTGTGTGTGTGTGTGTGTGTGTGTGTGTGTGTGTGTGTGTGGTCTCCCAGTTCATTAGTTTGGTTTACTGATTAAGCAAGGAGAAGACTCTTATTATTGTCTTGAGACCAATCTAAGATTATTAACATGCATCGTTAACATCCACTGAAATTATTGGCAGAGACCACACTTTCATATTAAACAGCATGGATGTCTAGCAACTATTTTAGGATCCTGCCAGATTTATTGCACAATTAGATCTCAGTTTACACCATATTGAATATTCAGTTTTCTCTCCATATGTAGCTTTGGTAATTACATAACTCATGATAAACTCATAGATTCATCCCTCATTTAAACATGAATCTTAATTTTTGTCCAAGCCTACAAATATATTTACATTTGTCCATGGCCATTTGTTATGTTAATAAAATAACAAATATAAACTTATGAAAACAAATTCTTCTAAGAAGTATATGTTTATTTATTTACAAACACTTTGCTTAAACAGCTGACCTCTGTGCAAAATATCCTGTTTCTCTTAATTATAATTTGAATTTTTAACTAAACTATAACTTTTATTCTCTCTGTACAGTAATAAATATCAATAGGATATGCTCGCTGTTTAAAAATTCACAAAAAAAACCCAAAAAAAAACCCACTAAGAAGTTTAAATCGCTGTCACTAGCTAGGTTCCATATTCCTCACTAACCTCACTGTACCTCAATCTATAGGTGTTTTTCTGGCTTCTGACATATTTGTACAAACACATTCATTTACATTTCTACATTTTCTAAATCCCATGAGCCTACAGGGATAATAAAGGGTGTTCAATTCTTTTCACACACTCCTATGACACATTTAAATTTCTCTTAGCAATAGATACAAGTTTTGCAAAATCCAAAAGATCTTCATTAGCATGGCTCTACAAGTCCAATTCCATCATAAACTGAAAACCATTTATAAAAATAAGAATGCTGAGAATGCTGAACGAAAATACTTTACAGCTACAAGTATGAAACACATTTAAATATATTCCACGTATGTTGATTCACACATATGTGCATATGTATGCATATGCATATGCAATGCCCTGAAGTACAACCCCTAAGAGCTTTAAAGGTGTGAAATAAGAGCTTTTTATTGTCACATTTTCCTGCAGTAGCACCTTGTGAGTTGTTGGTTGTCTGAATAGGGCACTGGGGGGTTGGGGGGGCAGGTGTTCTCCAGCCTGGCGTAGGTGTGAAGCTCTCAAAGGCTCATGGGAGAGCTCTCCAATTCACTGCTCCTCCACAGCTGTGCTGGCACATGGCGTAGGTGTTGCTGGGAGGGGCAAGGATAGGGCAGGGCATACAAGGGCTCAAAGGGGCCTTTAGGGCATGCTTGGCCATGGATCCCAGACTCAGGCCACACTAACCCAGTGAATTCCTCCCTCTGAGATGCTTAATGGAGAGGACTGAGGAGCCTTGGGTGATCATAGCAGGCTTGGGAGGCATTAGTAGATACCATCTGAGACAACATTAGTACGTACCATCTGTTTGTAGTGTCCTGGGTGAAAAAGAAAATGCATCTGAGCTTTCACAGACTGGGTGTAAGTTCTGAGACTCAGTTGTGAATTGTTGTGATTTTGCAGATTAAGGTCTGGATTGAGGTGTTGAGGATAGTTGGGCTAAATGGTCTATATGATATGTTTCAAATGCTATTTGATACTATTCATATATTAAGTGAATATATGCATAATGCATTTATTATCACATTAAGAATGTAGACTTTATTAGCACATTAAAAATGTGTAATATTGTTAATGCATGTTCAGACACTGTACAACTGTACCCTGTATTTAACCAGTTACTTTGTTAGCATATTCTTGATTGCAAACACCATAGTAAGGATAAAACACCTCACCTACAAATTGTCGGTGTAATAGATTCCACTAACACACTTGGATACCTACAACTTATGAGGCAAAGTCAGAATTAGTGGACACATGTAATACTCATTAAAACACAAGTGATCATGGAGACTGGCACATGTACAAGAGCACATGCATGCAAATGCATTTATATTTACAGCATTTAGCTGCACTTTTATTTGATGTGACATACAATTATGACTGATTATAGGACTTCAGCAAATGAGGGTTAAGGGCCTTGCTCAGGGGCTCAGCAGCGGCAACTTGGCAGGGGTGGAGCTTGAACAGGCAACCTTCCGATTACTAGTTGAGTACTTTACTACCATCCCACACCACACACAACCACCCCCACCAACACCAACACACATGTTGCGTGTCTGCAGGTCTCAGCCCCCCCCCCCCCCCAAACATTTTGTTTCCTTTTATTTGACTGGATAAGGCAATAAGAGAGCCATAGAACTAAGAAACAAAGAATACGATACAGATCTGTACTGGTGTGATTGTATTTCTTCAGGGTAAATACTGTACACTCAAGCATTCTAGATGTAGCATACTTTCTCATGTGGCCCATTTGTACATGGAAAGCATCAGTTTTAAACATACATGATTCACATCATCAGAGCCCAGGACACACTACTATGCCATAATCACTTCACTGTTCATAGACTTTTAAACTGGCACATGCTAATCTGACTTTCAATCTCTATTCCTCGTTAAATCAAATTTAAAATATACAGGCATAGCTTTTGCTTAGACAGGTTAAAAACTCGACACAATGCAAAGTTTTCCACCTAGTCATTTGATCCTCTCCAAATGAGCCCAAATGTTTCAAGCATTCTGTTACCTGGCTGATGTTACAAATATGATGAAGAGAGAATATCAGGAAAAGAGCACACTCTTCAGTTAGGGTGCACACAAAAATGTGTAATGATGAAGTTGACCCATGGCATAATTTCACTACAAATCTGTTCTGTCTTTCTGCTACCTTAAATTAAGTTTCCTTAATTTGCGAAGTTTCTTGAATGGTGATCTACTTCAGTTGGCCAGAAGGTGAAATATCACACTAGAATAGGTGTAACTCAACTTGGTCCATAGAGAACTGCAATGTCCTTCCAACCTCACAGAAAAACTGCCTGATCCCACTAATGAGTGCATCTTCTCAACAAGGAAGGGAACCTAATTAGAGGAATAAGAAGTTGTCTGAAGGGACTTGAACAGAATCCTCCAGGCCATCCACAGACTGGACTGAGTTTGCCTGCACCAGAAAACTCAGACAGGAATTACTATAGTACTAACGGAAGTAAGAATTGGTGTGATTGCTCTTTCACTTCCTATCCTTCCGCAATAGGTTTTTAGGGCCTCCTTGACAGTCCGATGTTCTAGATGCCTAAAGGACTTTTCCCCAGTTCCAGCCCGAAGGCTGATGTGTAGCCATTCTGTGGTGCATCCATGAGCTTGCAGTGAATCTCACACTTGTCCTGTCAACCTGTACCACCCACTCCTACTCCCCCTAACTGTTTTATCACAGCTCTCATCAGGGGTCAGAAATAGAGTTTTCCCACCAGCCATGGGAGGGAATTATTAAATGGGGTGGGGATTAAATTTTCTCCAGCACTTGTCAGTAGTGCTTACATTCTTGTAGACAATTTTCCTTTACCAGGTCGGACAGAGGAGCAGCAAATTGTAAAGAAAGGTAATTTGGTTTTCCTTTTTTTCTGCCGGTGTGGAAGAATTTAAGTTAATTTTATTGCAACAGTGACAAGACTGAGAAAAAGGGAAGAAATGGGGAGCAAAGACAATAAAAGTAATGTCCACCAACATTTACTTGTAGAGTAGTTGGCTTAGTTTATGGTCAATTTAAACTGGCACTTAACTGAGTACTGTCACTTAGTCAAAATGTTTGTTAACTGTTTGTTTGAAAGTGATATTTTAACATCATACCTTTAGTATTTATTAAGCCATCATTTGGGCTATCCTGTTGTATGTAACAATTCCACAGCCCTCCTTGAATGCACTCCTAAAGACCAAAAAGAAAGGATACAAATGAAAAGCATTTCCTAAGGGAACTCATTCAATACCCAGAAGAAACTGTGACTCACCCAGCAATGCAGATACTTGTTTAAGACTTTAGTAATTAGCTGATTGCTATCTCAAGGATTTCTTTTGACAAGCTTTCTGGTATTAGTGTGTATTGACCCATTCTCTAAAATAAAATGATATTTGAGCTCTGATTTAAGAAGTTCAAGAGGAGTTGCTGAAAGTTACAACTTCCTTGAATGTGTGCCTAAAAGTGATCAGATTGAGCATTTTTAGCAGTATAATCAAATGGTAAAGAGCAATGCAGAATTGGTGAGGTTAAACAGAAAGAGCTGTGGTCTCTACACTTTAAAGCTGTTGCTATGGGTGCAGAACATTAGTGATACAACTGGGGCTCAATTTAGAGTTCTCTACAACTTTAAGGCCTTTTAAGATACTTCCACATGGGTTCAGTCACCCTCCAATAACCCTCACCACAATCAAGACTATGATTTATCTGAGTATCAGATGCGTCTTCCAAGGCCTTGGTAGATTTTACCCTCTAATTTTGTTTGGTTTTATCTATGTTTTCACACTCTCACTAATTACCATAAAATCCATATTTGTCCATTGTGGCAAAATAAAAAAAAACTACTCTGAATAATCCATCTGGATTATTTTGACATTACATTCTGTGTCTGGTAAAGAAATGCATATTTACAAAAGGTACATGACTCAACCTGTTCGACAGGGCAGGCCACATGAATAATGAACCACTCTATCCTGACAATATTTACTCTGACATGCTGTTACTTTGGGCATACCCTATTGTGAAATGGGAGGACTCATTTTGGGAATTAAAAAAGCCATGCCCTTCAGTTAGAGAAGTTAATACAAGCAGTGAGAAAGGACAGCAAAACCTCTACAAATACAGGAAGTTAGCTTTGGTCATATCCCATACTGAACTCAGGTACTGGAAAAGTGCAGAAATGATAAGATTTCCCCAGAACTCAGAATAGGCCCTGATTAAAACCTGGAGGCTCCCCTGTGCTTGTGTGCAAGTACAGTGCCTTAAGATTAGTACACAGACATAAAAGAGCACTTCAGGATGGTGTGGCAGTTGAAGAAAAATGGCTGGAAGCAAGCTAAAGGCAACAGATACTGGAAGAGTCTTTCCTTTTAATTGAGAATGGATAGATGTTTTTTAGAATGTTTAGAAATTATTGAATGAACCCTGCTGTATAGAATATCACTCTCAAGGGGTCTCATTAGCCATCTTTAATATTCCTCTTGCAATGCTTGAGGTAACAGCCCAGTAAGGAAGGGCCAGATTCTGACCTGGGGTGTGCAAGTTCTGATTAAATGTCCCATTTCTTCAACTAGTGCACATTCCTTCCCTGACCCTTGTCTCTCATATGCTTAAACTGTAATGAAGGGATTTAAAATTAATAATGACAGCTGGGTTCCACTGCTGACTCAGACTGATACTCAAATGGTGCAAGTATCTCTGTGTGACATTGCTGAATCCAGGAGTGAGACATGAGTGATGGAGGCAATGGCAGGCTTTATTAACCAAGAAAAAAACCACAAAACAAATGCTTAGGGAAGCATAAGGGCAGCCCGATAAACAAGTGGGGCTCAAAAGACATACGAGTGAGTCTAATTTAAAACACATGGAAAAGCATTAAGCCTCAGGCTCTGAAGACTGAACGTGAAACACTGGAGGAGAGCAAGTGTGGGCATTAAACAGGAGCAGAGTAATGGGAAACAGGAGAGGTTAAAAATTAATACACTGGTGACTGTAAACAGCAGTGATTGTGAAGTGTGATAGGTGCTGGTGTGAGTGAATTCCTGACTGAGGAGTGACTGTAAACCATCATCCTGGCTTGCTGAGGATACTGAGGATGGGTTGCAGCAAGGAGTGGGCCTGGTAGGATGAGCACAGTGAAAGGCTTCTATGTGATCAGTGTCTGGGCATAACCCAGTTTCTTGTCTCAGGCCTGTACTCCTCTTAGATAGTTTTAGTAGTCTAATAGCAAGGCATTGCCCCATGGAGCTCAATGTCCCATGGAGCTGGAAGGCTGGAACGAGCATTGGCTTTGTCCAGGGTACCTGTAGTGACTGACTTGAGGGAGGACACATGAAAGGCAGAGGACACCTGGCTGCCCACAGGTAGGCTGACGTGATAGGCAACCTCATTTATCCCCTCTCTGATGGTGTAAGGTTGAGTTTTCCGTGAGGGCCATCTGACCAGCCCTTGTGGCCAACCATACACAATCTAATGTTTGGTAGCTGTCTCTTCCCATCATCTCTCAGCTTTCCTCTTGTATGCATCTATGGCACAACAGAGGCAATGCTACGCTTCCTAGCAGATTCTGACTCCCCCAGAACCAGACCTGCACTGCAGGGAGACCGGAGGTAGGGGAGCTCCACGGGTACAGTAGGGGCTGGAATTCCAAAACTCAAGACGCATAGGCAGAGGAACTTGCAGAGTTCTTGATTCACTCTCATGACCTGCCCATTGGCCTGAGGGTGATACCTGGATGTCAGGCTCACCATCACATTCAGCTTGTTGAAGAACTCCCTCATGAACTGCACGCCTCTATCATATATAATAGCTTCCTGCAGGTTAGACTGGCTGAAAACCTGTTGATAGAGCAGTGTTGCTGTCTTCATAACTGGGAAAGGAATGAAGCGCACCATCTTAGAAAAGCAATCAACTATGGGGAGTTGTTTCCTTCAAATGATGGGAGACCAGTCACCAAGTCAACTGCCAGGTGGTACTAGGCCTCTCTGGAGTGGACAGTGGGAACAGCTTGGTGTCAGCCAAGTCTTGCTCTGGGTTTATAATGTGCAGGATTCCATATGCTTATGCAGCAGAACGTTGCAAGATAGCCACCATTAGTGGATCACCAGTAGCTGCATATCACACCTGGGTGACCTGTCCTCAAAGTGTAGGCTGACAATTAGCGGGAAGAGGCACTGGAGAGAGAGAGACACAGCTGGTGGCTAGTGGATGTGGGTTGGCACGAGTGATGGTGTGGTCAAGATCCCAGCTAATGGTCCCTAGGAAACAGGAGGGAGGCAAGATGGGCTCCTGGTTGATGGCATTGCTTTGGGGGTGAACTGGCAGAAGAGGGCATCAGCCTTGGCATTTTTGGACTCAGTCCAGTGGGTAATAATGAAGTTGAAGCGAGAGAATAAGATTGACCATCTGGCTTGTTGGGAGTTCAGAAGCTTAGTTGGAAGGAGGTATTGCATTTTTTTTTTTTATGGTTCATTATGGCAACAAAGGGATGTTGGGATCCCTCCAGCCAATGCCTTCATTTCGCAAATAACATTTGTGGCCAGGAACAGTTTCCCTTCTCCAGGGGATATTTAAATTTAAGTCCACTGGCTTCAGTTTGAGACCAGTCCCAAGCTCTGAGACTGAACTGCTCCCACTCCCACATTGGAAGCATACACCTCCACAGTAAATGGTTTAGTGGGGTAGTGGTGAAAGCTTTTTTTTAGGTTGGTGAATGTGCCATCAGCAGAAGATTTCCAACCCAACCACCTCCATTTATCCCAGAGGAGGATAGTAGTAGCAGTAGTGGAGGATAATAGTAGAAATGACCTGCAGTAAAAATGTTTACAAATGCCAGAAAATGCTGCAGATTGGAGTCTAGGCCACGACCTCCACCTTGCTTGTCTGCATAAGCATGCCGGCTGCATTAATAAGATGAAAATTAAACAGATGGAAACAGCTCTTTAGCTTCCACAGCTCTTTAGCTTATGGAATAAACTGCAGGAGGGTGCAAAGAACCTGGCATATGTTGCAGCCATGTTGGTTAAGGGATGGCAAGTAGACCAGGATGTCATCAAGGTAAGCAATGGATCTACCATTGAATTCCTGGACCTTTTTGATGAATGCCTGGAATTGCTGAGGCATATGGCAGAAGGAGGTACTCATAGTAGTAGCCAGATGCTACACTGAAGGCAGTTGTCCTCTTCTTTAACCCTGATCGGTTAAAGCAATAGAATTGAATGCATTACCTCAAGCCTTGGGAGTTGCTGTAAACTTAACTAAGAAGGCTTTTAAGCCCTGAGTCTGCATATGGCCTCATCTCACTGTCCTTCTTCTTTACGAAGAATGCTAGCTGAGGCAGGTAAGGTGAAAGGGCATATACAACCTTGGACCTCCTGCATGTATTGTCCCATCACCTTATTTTCTTCCTGTGACAGGAGATACACTTTACAGCAGGGAGGATAAGCATTGTCTGGTAGCTGAATGGCATAGTTGGTACTGCAGTGATGCAGAAGCCAGGTGGCTTTAATTGGGCTAAAGACCTCAGCCAGGGCACAGTAACGCTCAGAAACAGGAGTATGAGAGTCTGTATCAGAGCTTTCGATGGAGGTCGACAAGAGGGGCAGGGTTATGGACCTAAGGCAGTGCGTGTGACAAAAGGGGAGCACTTAATGATTTGTCAGGCAAGGAGATGAAGTGGTTATGGGTATGTAGCTGTGGGAGTCCTAAAATAATAGGGTGTGCAGAGGAGTCAGTAATGAGAAGGGAAATGTGTTCAGCATAAAGAGTACTGGTCTAAGTGAATGAGGGGTGTCTGAGTTAAGGTGCCTTTTCCTAGAGGGCCTCCATCCATCATTTGCACAGGAAGAGGAGATGGGAACAGCAAATGTCTCCAGGCCAAGCTTGAAAAGGAACCCTTATTCAAATGGTCACTGCTGCTCCAGAGTCTGCTAAGGCTGCAAAAGGAAGACCATGCCCCTTTTGTGTAACAATTTATTGAAACAAGTGAGAATATAGCAAAGGGAACAGTGCTCACCTCTCTGGAGGACAAAGCAGGGAGCTCATGGTTGGACTCACCATAGTAGAATTTGCAGCTATGCATGTTTGCTCTTCTTGGAAGATACACAGGCTTCTCCAAGCTGGATGGATTCAGCCTGAGTTTGGGTCTCTCACTGGTGCGGCTGGAATGTTGTCGATGCAACTCGCATCAAAGAGAGGCATTTCTCCTCTAGTAAGTGGTCGAAAAGAATAGCATGATCCATTACTTCTTGGGTACATGCCTCCTCCCTGCAGGTGAGCTTTGCATGGGGGTTTCTCTTAAGGCCCTCCACAAACACATACACCAGTGCCTCTTCATTCCATCAAGTAGCCACCACTAAAGTGGGGGACTCTAAGGCATACTCAGCCACTGATTGGGAGCCCTGCTTGAGGCACAACAGGGCTCTACTACAGGCTCTATCCCACTTCAGGTGGTGGAACACCACTTTAAGTTGACACAGTAGTCACCAGTGTGGTGCCCCAGGTCTTCTCTCTCCCTGTGAGTCAGCTAACAACGATCGGTACCTTGGTGTGATCGAGCTTAAGGTGCTGGTAAATGAAATACAGTTCTCACAGCCTTATGGATCCTCAGCATAGACCTCAGGAGTGGTGACATGATAAAATGAGGATCCAGCAGTGGCAGGGTAAGCTGGGCTAGCAGCCCTTCCAGGAACTCATAGAGCCAACATACACCTGAGAGAGAGCCTCCTCGTATAGAGATTCTGCACCACCTGCCCATACTGGCTCTCAGGTGGCAGCTCTCCAGTCCCAGATCAGACAGCATCTGCTGCTGACGGTCGATTACAGCAGCCTGGAAGCTAATGGCCTCTGCCAGGGATGCTTCACATCCTGTGAACACAGGAGTGAGATGCAAGTGACAAAGTAAATGGCAAGATTCATAACAAGAAACTAAACAACACTCAGGACAACATAAAGGCAGTTTCATAAGCAAGGAGAGGGGCTCACTAGACATGCAAATGAGTCCCGGTCCAAAGATAGCAGAGCTCTATGCTTTAGGTTCTGCATGCTGAATTTGAAGTGCTGGAGAAGGACACCTGAGGGAGATAAATAGTAATGGGGAACAGGTGAAGGCAATAATTAATATACTGGTTATTGTGAACAGGGAAGTGGTTTTGAAGTGTGATATGTGCTGGACTGAATGGATCCCTGGCTGAGTGCTGACTGGGGCATGACATTGTTTATCAGCTCCCAGCAATGTTTTCAGTAGAAAAATGTGTATTATGACTGTGTCTTGGGCGTCTGTGAATGGGATGGGCCATTTCTGCTAATTAATCAATAATGCACTTTTTTTTATAAAATCACTTATTTTTGAAAATTACAAATTGAAATTATTATATGAGCCAAACTGTACAAGCAAAATGAAAAACAAATGAAATTTCTTTTGGACCTTTCATTGTTGTCGCATTTGAATATTTGCATTTATCCCCCTACTCCCTACCCCCAAAGTTCTCCTTCCTGCCCTGTTCTCCTGTTCCCTACCTGCCTCTTACCTGTCCTCTCCCCTTTTCCTGTCCCCTCTACTATACTCTCATCCTCTCTTCTTTCTAACCTGTTCCATCTTCCATTCTTTCCTTCTGTCTCCTACTCCCTGATCTCTCAATTTTCCCCTCTCCCCTCAAATTCTCTGTTTGATAACATTCTGTTTTCTTTTTTCAATATTGTACTGAGTGACTGTAAAATTGCCACAAAAGAGGCATAATGAAGAGACAAAATAAACTATTGGTTGTGTATGCACTTGGAAATACAAACTAGAATAAGATTACATGGTGTTGGTGCTGGGGAGGTAACTGAATGCATGTTGGGTACAGCATAGCCCAACCTAGGAAAGAAATCACTGGACACCTCTGGTGAGAACACTCTATTGCTGTGCTAAACGCACAGACGTTGTTTCACAGACTACTTAACACTGTAGATGCTCTGAAACTTTGCAGCATAATACAAAAAAAAAGTATTTATTTAACAAAGTTAAAACAGATTTGTCTGACAAGACAAGTAAGAACTTAATAAAGCATAAATTTAACACTGATGATTAATGCTTTTTTAAGGCACAAACTCTCAGTTGAAGTGACAACTAATTGCTAGTTTGGCCCATTACACTGTTATTAGTTAGACTAAATATTATTCCACACTCATATTAAACAGCAGAATGTGACACATTTCCTCTGCTATCTCTGTTAGCCCTAATAGTCCAGAATTGTGACAGGTGGAGAGCTTATCAGGTGGCACTGATTCAAAATGTCAATTATTGGTGGCATGTGGTATGCTAATATCTGATCGAAAAATATACACTGAGTTTCCATGTTAGAATGTTCACCTACTCTATGGATGTATCTATGGTCTACTAGTCTTCTCTGTTAGTTCCTTGTACTCAAAGGTTAATTGTTTTCTCCACAGATGTGCCATATTTACAATGGCCTCTTAATGCTGTATTTATATGTGTTTGCATAAACAGTATTTACAAGTGTACTTAGAGCATAATTGCATATTAAAAGCATACAGGTCACACCTGCCTTTTTGTTGAAACAAGATCATCACATAAAGATGACCTACACTGTTGTTCTGTCTAAACTATTCTAAACTAAGCAAGTCATTTGAATCTGATTAATTGTTTTTTATCTTGTCACCATATCAGAAACTCACTGTTGTGAATATTCTTTATTACATTAATTCTTTATATCAGAAACTATCCACCCTCTCTACAATGTCAACATCTGACAATGAACTAGTTGTGTATGGAGAAGCAACAGCCAGCTGGCTTTATTCATAACTGAGTCAGCCCGAACTCTTGCCCAGAGCTACATGTGTCAGGCCTTCTGCTCTCAAGCTGCGCTCCAACCCTTGGTGAAACACGAATCCAGGACTCAGCCTTCTGCTTGGCTTAGGGGCATCAGGTGCATTCAAACAGGACTAACATCTGCAGAAGGATCTCCAGGAGAAGGGTCACACTTCCCTGCACCTCGTTCACTTGGGAACGTCTGGATTGTTCCTTCATCTAGCCTTTTTCTCCTCTTTATCTCTGTTTGCTTCCAGCATCTATATACTAGGTGCCCTGTTATACCTATTAAATTTGAATTGCTTAGAGTTCAGGGGTAGACCCTCAAACCACAACATATCGATGCATGTGAAGCAGGGTCTGTGAAGGCTGAGATCAGATTTCAGTCCACAACCATTTTTATTTTCTTGGACAGAAAGGACAATTACTGGGCCAAAAAAAAAAAAAACAGCTGCAAACTCATATGAAGGAATACGTTTGGACTAGGCTTGTAGCACAGACATGTGCTGACTATAACAGCAGAGGACGGGAGATGTGGGACAGCTGTGTTAGCTTGCCCTCTTCAACACTTACTTTGCCTTTTGCCTTGCCCTGTCCTTCAGTTCGGCACTGTTCTGGATGATGTATTTCACAGCAGACTGTAATAAAGTTTAATTAACTGGCCTGATCTCTGAACTGGCCCCAGTGCCACAGCCCCAAGGCGGTGATGGATGTCATTTAAATTAATTACAGATAGAAAACATCAGTCTTGCTGTAATTTTCATGGCCTTAATAAATGTATTTCTGTCTTGACTCTTGTAACAATGACTGTAGTGAGTTTAGCAGGCAAATAAACCAGTAAAGACCCTCTAGCAAACAAGTTTAAGTACCTGCACTTGGCTAATTTTCAGAGTGCCTGTTATGAACTGATAAGGCATAATGAGGTAATTGTTGCACAGTAGACCTTTGCTTTGGCTCAGAGGTCAAGGATTGGATCCTGGTTAAAGGCTCCTGTCATTGTGCCCCTGAGCAAGACACTTAACCTCATGCTGCTCTCCTGGGACTCTCCCTGTACTAAGCTGATGCGTCACTCTGGATAAAATCATCCACTAAATATCAAAACTCACCAGCTATAAGCCTTATGTTTTCACTGTCTTAGATATGATGCTAATCCTTATGTTTTCAATGTCCTTCATGTGATGCTAAGCACCATGTTTTTACTGCCCAAGATATGATGCTAAGCCCCGTGTTTTCAGTGTCCTGGAAATGATGCTAAGCACCATGTTTTCAGTGTCCTGGATATGATGCTAAGCACCATGTTTTCATTGTCCTGCATATGATGCTAAGCACCATGTTTTCAGTGTCCTGGATATGATGCTAAGCCCCATGTTTTCATTGTCCTGGATATGATGCTAAGCACCATGTTTTCAGTGTCCTGGATATGATGCTAAACACTATGTTTTCAGTGTACTTCCTGCTGTTTTTCCTTTCATTCCCATCTCTCATCTCTTTTCCTCTCCACTCTACTCCTTTATTCTCTTTTCCTTTCCTCTTTTTTCCCCCATGCAGCTTGCAATCAGCGTTGTACAGGTGCTCATCTTCTCCTGGTTCTCTCAGGGAGCTCCAGTGTCATGCCCATCCATGGGCCTGTCCATTCATCTGTAGTCCTGCCTGTCATTGAACCATACCTCTGCACCTCTGGTCTTTTCTCTGGAAGGTCTGACAGCATTAAAATAAGTGTCTGCATTGAGGAGGTGCGAGAGCTAATTGCTGTCAGGCTGCTCGCTGCTGCCTTTGGGTAAGACCAGTGTCAGGATGTGCGGGGGGCAGATCAGCTCATCGTCTTCTATATTACAGTCAGGAAAGGGCGGGTGGCTGCCCATCATGTGTGGTGTGAGAGTTCCGACCTGAGAGAGACAGGCTAGCCTGACACCCTTTTGTTGTACTCTTCTTCTTGATGAGAGTCATTCTAAAAACAGATCGACTAGGGAGAAGTAAGTTAAAGAGTAGATACAAGACGTTCAGTAATCCTCTCGGACTCTTTCTGAAAAATGTGACAAGAAAGGCGCTCGGTAGTTCTCACTGTTATACTGTACTAGTTTGAACTGAGTGTGAGGTGTAAGCTCTTGGAACTGACAACTAAGACATACTCTGGCCTGTACTTCACCGTCCGGTGAATGTAGACAGGCATTGTTCCTTGTGATGTGCGCTTGGATCTCAGTTGAACACTGGGGGAGGTAAATCTGAACTGACTACTCATTTTTCCTGAAGGGTGTTTCCCCACTGCACCTCTTTATTAATCCCGACTGCCAAGTCTATCAAGTGATTATAACTCGAATTGAACCAATTATCTTTTCAGTTTCAAGAGAATCAAGGGGCGTATTCCTTACAGCTGCCCTGCTCTGCGGTAGTCAAAAACCGTGGTGGAAGGAGCAGCGGGGTCTTTGACTAATCACTGCAGCCAGCAATAGAGATTTCAGAATGTTAGGCTCAGCAACAAAACACAGCACACACCTGGGCAAATTAGACCCCAATACAACATACGCACCATCCAGCAGGAGCAAATTATACCCCAATCCAGCAAACTCCCACCCCTTATGTGGGCAAATGCCAACTTTCCACAACAGCTGTATTCATCGGAAATCATGCTAGCATGAAGGGGAACGAAGTCCTCAGACTGAGTGATGTGTTTGAATACAAAAACAGACCTTTCCTGGAACTGAAGTAGCAGAAGCAGGCAACTGGGGAGAGTGCTCAGGGAATAACCTCTGCTCTCTTGTGGCACATTCAAGCCGGGAGCAGTAATTGAAAGCAGAGGATTTACCAAATGCTGGGTGTTTTCGAAGTTCACCCATTAAATAAATACAAACTCATATTGTAAAGCACTAAAGTGATGTCCCAGACACAGGGACACCAGCCACAAATTCAGGCAGTGTTAATTGGAAGCAAATTGGTCCAAACAAGCTTTGAGAGAGAGTCTGTTTTTCCCTTCCTCTCTCTCATTCCTTCATACTGCTGGAGTAGTTAAAGAACCGAAAACAAAGTTTACCAGGTTTGGCAAATTGTTACAGAGTTTTAGAGAAAAATCTAACAAAGAAAAGCAGGAAGTAACAATACAACAATCTTTATGTACATACAGACCTAAAAGCTAAAAATGTATTAAAAAGCATGCTAAATATTTAGACATTTCTTTCAACTTCAAACGTATTGAGAACTAACTTATTATGGAGGGTGTGGTGTCATTTGTCCTTGTGAATAAATGCACTGAAACATTGGCATTGTGACAAATCTAATATGACTAAAAAATGTACTAACACATTTTATGGCAAATTATCATTGAACCGATTTAATATAATTACAATTCATTTTCATTCTTATTTCAAGTTAATAATTTTCATGCTGATTTCATGTTAATAAGATGGTAACCAAATTTGTAAGGAAGATTAAAATTAGAATTATTGTAATTTTGTTTGAAGTATTTCGTGTTCTATTATTTGTAGTTATCCTGCAGTTCAATCCCATGCAACGCCAGTTCTATTTGAGTAAAGGGACAAGAAAACCAGCATCTAGAAGACCTGCCATCATTTATTTTATTGTTTCAAGATGCAATTCAGTGCTGGTAAGTAAAAACACAATTGCTGAGGTAGAAACATCAAAATGAATATTTATGCACATAGCACTAAACTCTCATTAACTCAAAGTTAATTACACACAGTATAGTTTGTCAGCAATAAAAGAAAGCCTTCTAAATTACCCAAGAATACATTGTGGGTGTAAATGTTCTAATTTTACACTTGAAAAAAATGTAGCTCTTGGTTTGAGTTACACTACCTTCAAATCCTCTTTTGCTGACAATGGCATCAACATACTGGATTGTGTACTTCATTTGCATTTCCTCTAAGAGACAGTAAACCATGCCTTTAGGAGAAAATGCTACCTCAGGTATGCAGCTTACTTGAGCAATTTTCTCTGTACATTTATCTGCTCCCTTCCCAGTTAAAATGAATGCTTCAAGCAAATACAAATAAAAAAATCAGTATTCTGAAACATAACCATGGACGTAAACATTCAATGAATAAATAAATAAAATGAAAGGTATTCATGCATGTATTCAAGCTATTGGGGTGTAGTATGAAGCCAGGTTAAGGTGGGCCTGCTTTAACTGATCAGTTACACTGAATTTAGCTCAAAATACCATTAAATTAAAATCAAAATACCATTATGCTCAAAAATGAATCCAGGCTCATAGTACAAAAGTGGCAGTAGGATAGACTTAGTGTATATCAATGATGTAAAAATACTTCTAATATTACACCAGTTTAATTAAATTCACTTAACAAGGTGTAATTAAACAGCAGCAATAAAAACTGCTGTAAATTGGTGTTCTTGGCATTCTTCTTGTAGTTGTTACCTGGTGGCTTTCCTGGTGCAACAGAAATCAGACAGAAATGAGTCAACAGAGCCCAATATCACGAATACAGGAGCTAAATAAAGTACCCAGTGTCCGAACAGACTCCATCAAGCAGGCTTCTCCCACCTCTCACACTCACCCTGAATTCCTTTCACTCTAAGCTCTTATTTCTCATGCTGAAAAGGTCAAGGCCTGACTCATACTCAGTGAAACGACTACTTTCAGTAGTCTTTCATTTGACTCAGTCAAATTTACAAAGGTATTCTAGAGCTAATTTCAATGTTGTATGTATTAGCTCTTACAATGTATTTTAGGAAAGGTAGGCAGAAAGTTCTTTAATGTTAATGTGACTGTAATGCTGTTAAAATATTAAACTTTTAATGGCAAATATTAATATCAGAGGTATCAAAAACTATGACCTAACAGGCAACACATTTTAAGATGCCAAAGCCACGTTATTAAAAATGGGATTAAATGTGCCCAGCATGATGTGGACCATAGTTACAGACATTGAAATAAGCTTCAAAATAACAGACTTTTCTGTTATTCAAAATAACAGTTTTTTCAAATAGATCTCCCTTAAGAAGCTTGTGGAAGTTACTGCCAGTTACACTTCTGTGGCACTCAATCCATATAATATAGAAAAACTAAATGTTCTCTCAAACAAGGTGATAAACCTGCCCTGTGCTTAGTTTCAGTACGTGGACATAGACATTTATGATGAGTATACTGAGCATTAGCTATGTGAAAGATTATGAGTAAATCTATTGTCACACATAACATTCCTGCTGCAGTGTACACAATGTGTGTTTTTATGCTGATATAAAAGGCTTAGGAGGATGCAGAGGTAGTTAGACTATTTCTGGCACTTTGAATGTAATACCCGAAGACATATACGCCCCTAGCTCATCTGGCAGTGCATGTTGCTAGCAACACCAAGGTCATTGGTTTGATTCCCAGGGAACAGATGTACTGTCATACTGATAAATATGTAAGTTGTACTGAAAAAGAGCATCTGCCAACTGCTGTAAATGTAGTCCTGCTCTGTATTGCAAATCAGTCATGTCACAATTCATTTGGCTCCTGGGAATGCCTATGCAGCCATACTATTGCCTTTTTTATTTCTACTGACTCTACTTGCTATTAAATGCAAAGACTGGTCCAGTTATGTGTTCGCAAATGTGGCATAACTATACATGACTTATCAGCATGTTGGATTTGCCCATAATCTGAAGTACAGAGTCTGGATGGCACTGCACTTCCAGTGTATTACTATGACATGTAGATGTCAAGGCCTTCACCAGTTAATCATCAAGCAACTTGCTTAATACCAGAGAAAAATTTATGTATTTTAAAAACAGATATGTGTCATCTGCAAAGATAAAGACTTAACGAGGAGAAAAGAGTGATGGCTGCTGTGTTTAATAATGATCTAAAATCATTGCATTCATCAGATACATTATCTTCTGACAACACCACTGGAGCTACTGTGGTTAATGAATGATCTACGATCAGTGTGTTCATCAGATATGTTATCTTATGGTACCGCCACTGGAGCTGCCGTGTTTAATGACAGATCTAGGATCAGTGTTCAGGATCAGATATGTTATCTTCTGTTACCACTACGGATGCTACTTGCATGTGTGTTTTCCAGGCATCTGGGCAGCATCTCTCCAGCTATTTTTCTGAAAGAAACCCCTATAAGGTCCCGAGACCTTATCCAGAGGCATTAACCACAGCATTATCTTCACTCTTTTCTCTAGATATAAAAGTGTGTGTGTTTGGATGTCTGGATTTTATAAAAAACAAACATATTCCTGTTTACAAATTCAACGTGAATTTTTAATAAAAAATTTTATGTGTCAGTACATTTGATCATAGTATTAAAACATTTTAAGTGCAAGTTTGTCGCTACCAGATCTAGTATTTTATACTATAAACAGTGCAACTTTTGTCCTTAAATTTGGCCAAAATGTGCCTGGCCAAACCTGATTTCCAATGTGTTATGGTTTAAAACCTAAAAGAGTGTAAGCTATTCAAATCATTCTACTGTTGAATGTAAGATTCAAGTTTTTAGATCATAGGTCCCAAATGGCCCATTGGGCTAAGCCCTGCTTTTGCAGTGAAGAGACGAGCCTCATTGCTGCACCCTGGGATTGCATTGATGCTCTGTTGTATGCTATGAGCAACACTTAGCAGAAATACAGACAGCTAAAAATAAACTGGGAAAAAGAGCTTTAAGGTGTACTTTATGGAATACCAGTGCAACTTCCATGACAATCACAGGTCCCATAACCCAGACCCCAAATGTTGCAGACTTTGCACTCAGCCATCCAATGTCATCACCCATGCAGTACCTCAGTGGCCACTGCAGCACTAAGTGACCAAGGATATAATCAATAATCTATGGAGCTTTATCTTAATGAAGAACGAGCTTTTGACTAAATCAAGAGCAAGGGGTGTTATGAGTGGGTGGGGGGAGTGTTGGGGTGGGTTACATTCCTCTTTCTGAATAAATGACTTGAGCTCATGGCTTTTTGACAACTGAAAGAGACAGAGAGATGAGAAGGCTAATTCCATGGAGACTGGGGTTCATTTGGAATTCAGAACACTAGAACGGGTCCTCTACCATGAATAGAGCAGTTAAGGGTCCTGACATTACTGAGGGAAGAGAGGAACTGCTTCAAAAGTTCAGTAATACATGTCATGTTAATGGGTTACAGGAACCCTTGAATAACTGTTTCAACTAGACGTGAACTAGACTCGAACTAATAACTATTTTGAGCAATGTTGAAATGCTGTGGCCAGCGTTCTTTGAGAAAGCAAGGCTTTGTTGTTGAGGTGGAGACAAGCAAGTACAAATCATATAGTGGTTAATCTGAAATGGCTTTGAAACTGAACATTATTGTTTGACTGATGCTGTTTATTGTTTGCTGTTTTTCTTTCGTTTGCTCTGTCCATAAGACTAAGATAACTGTGAAGCAAACAGTCCTCCTACTACAATTAGCTAATTATGACACATTCACAGCAGGTGAACAACAGTGGTTGTCGATCACACTTCAGGCACAGAAGAAAGTGCTTTCCCTTGATGGAAATTCATCATCTCCATTCTGACAATTCCAAACTGAAAGGCTCTATTTTGTAGGAAGCTGTTTTTAATCCCCAATCTCTGTTTATCTTCATCTCTTGCCTTTTCTTAATGGGAAAGTTTGCAGTATATTCACCAGGATGTGATGGGTACTGTGCTGTCCCAGTGCTGAGCTTTCACAGTGGGGCTCCCTTCTACACGTCCCCTCTTCTCCACACCTCCCCTCTCCTGTATGCTCCATCCCCCACTACGCCTCCCCTGCCTCCACATCTGTAATGCCCTCCACCCCTCCCATCCCTTCCAAGTCTCCACCTCCTGCCCACATCCCTGTTCACCTCCCCTCTATACCTGCATCTCCCCTCCACACCTCCTATGACATTCACCCGGGTAAAAAGGGTGCAGCAGGAGCCTACAGGCAATGGACAATGCCACAGACGTTCCCAGTTTTATGCCTGCCCACCAAAGCGTGAAATCGCTTCGGCAAGTTTCAGGGTTGTTTTTTTTTTCCCTCCTCATCCCCTCCTGTTTTTTTTTTTTTTTTCATTTCACATGCCTCTTTCTCTTTTTCACTCTCTCTCTCTCTGTCTTTCTCTGTCTATTTCTAATACCTTTGCTCATCAAATCCCCATTCTGACAATTTCAAACTATTTTGTAGAAAGCGTTTTTTATTCCCTCTCTCTCACTCTTTCTCTCGCTCTCCCGCTTTTCTTCTTCTTCTCATCTTGCCAAGAGCTTTAAGATAGTAGAATAAAAGTTCTGGGGGGAGGGGGTGTTATTTGCGACAATGACACTATGGCTCGGCACATCAGCATCACTGTGCAGTGAGAATGGGGTGAGGGGTTCTGGAGTGTAATTATTTTCAGTCAGGCATCGGTGGGGGGTTGTGGTTCATTCAGCTCAGCTTTTCCCCTCACCAGCCATTCCACCCCTCCACCTTTCCGATAGCTTTGCCAAATCATCAGCGTTATCTTCCACACGCTACGGTAATGACTAAAAAAAATCTCATTACCTCCCAACGCTACTGCTTTCCAAAATACGTCTCAAATCAACCAAGTAACTAACTAGCCCACTAAGACATACATGCACTTGGGAAGGGGCAGGGAGCTAACTTGAAGTAAGGTCATTTTATCTGATAGCAATTAGGGCCATTCCTAAAGGTTACACATATGACCTCTGTTAAACTGTTGGAATTAATGTTGTGAAGGTGGTGATGACAGAAAAAGAACCTGGAAATGTTTTCTAAGATTTGCTACCCTTATACACAGTAAAACTGTGCACCAGTGTCACCAAATTCTAGTTCTAGGTTGTCCAGTTAGAAATGACCATTCTAGTACATAAAAAAGATTGCTGTGATCTCTAATTTTTAATCTATATTGTCAACCATCCTGTAATGTTAACAGAAGGATTTGTAGAGTAGAATGTCATGTGGAAAAACCATTTACCTAAACATAAGCACTTTTATATTTTTCACCCTGTTAGTTTACTATTTCAGCACATCCTGATATTTATTTGGTAGTCTGTCAAATAGTGCTTGTTTATTTTAGTGTAGATAACGCTTGACACGGCATTTGTAAGCTGCTGGTACACAAGTGTCCTCCACTGCAATGCTGTTTACCAAAGGAGTAAACACCTTTGCCCTTGGCCTGAAGTTGAGCCATCTTCTGCACCCTTCTGCCATCCGTCTGATCTGTTGAGCCAGTGTGGACGTGTACAATCCCCACACTGTTCACATTCTCGTTAGCATGGTGGGTATTTTTGCATGGATGCATGTATGTATGTATTTATGTATGTATATTTATATGTAGGTATGCAAAGTACAACAGACAAAAACTTCCTTTAGGTTTCTGAGGGTAATGTTGAATTGATATTTAGATGAACTGATATTTAGATGTAAACATGAATATGCAGCTACAGTATCATACAAGTCAGCAGACATATTCCAGAAACAAAAATTACATGACTGTATGTATGTGTCCTTATTCCTTTGTGAAACATTTTGGGGAAAACCCACAATCCACTTTTGGTTTTCCATTTAGTCTAGGTACAGTGGGCAAAGACCTGGGATCTCTTCAGATGTTCATGGTGGTTGTGCCAGAAAATGACTCCAGGCTGTTGGTAGATGTATTTACCCTTTATTTGAGATGAAGAAACAAATGTCCCTCTGCTTCCTGTATGCCATCTGGTCAACAGACCCCTTTTTCTATGGTCAGATGATCCTCAGGAACCTTCATACTTAAAATTCCACTGAACCAAACAATTCATGGCCAGAAGGAAGATGAAAAATTGATGGGCGTCATGTTTGTGATTAAGTGTGTTTTTCTCTGCTTATGTTCCTTTCTCTCCTTCTCTCTCTTGTCCTCAACTATTTTAAAGTTGTTTCAATTGTAAGTCTGCAAAACCAAAATGTAATTTATGTTATAAAACCACACCAGATGGTCTAAACCAATTGTTTTGTTGGAATCCATATAATGTTGTTAGCATGTGGGTATTTATGCAGTTAGAATGATGAAAAGTACAGTTACATTAAGACCAACACAACACCTCCAAATAACAGAACAGACTGAGATGCATATTTGCCGATTTCACAATCCCTGGTTATCTAGAAAATGTGCTAATTAAACAATTCCTTTAATTAGCAGTGTGTGTGTGGGCATTATCATCTTGGAATACAGGATCATCAAGAGGAAACTGTTTACACCTAGGATGCACCTGGTCCTTGAAAATTTCTACAAGTTTCTTTAATGTTAAACAACCACAAAGAGCAATCACTGAACCCAAACAGATGTTCATGGTTGCTGAGCAACATTTACTGAGTCCCACCATGAGATAGTTAAAAATGCCAAATTATTTTTTTCTGTTATGTGTCCATGTCCATCAGTGATTTGTGACAAGCAAAGAGTTTGTCTTTGTCTGGACTGTTTCTGCATGCTTGGCCTACATTGATATGATTTCTAAGACTGTGTCTTCTGCCACTGTAATACTAACTGCAAATAACTACAAATTTAACTACAAATGACTGGACTGAATACACCTGCAGTTTGGGCTGTGATTCTTTGTCCTCCTTGAAGCTTGGTTAGTTGCACAATGTTGATTTGAAAACCCACATATAAAATAGTGGCTGTTAGGCCTCATTTATAGCTGACACATACTACTAATTGACATTCAAGCAATATGACCGACCTGTGTATTTATCTTTATGATTTAAACAGTCCAAAGCAGTAATACTAATGTTTGTTTGACCCCATGTAAATGCAGAATTTTCTACCTCACTAGTGCGTGCAAGCTAAAGACTATGACCAGATGGCAGTTGATTGAATAAAACATTGAAACTTGATTGAATAAAACATAGAAACTTGATTGAATAAAACATTGATGATAATTTCCAGGGCCAAAAGTTCATGGCATTGCCAGCAGAGCAGACGCTAGCTGGAAGCATGGTCATGCTAACATTAGTAGCTGATAAAGTGTAATGGACCACGACAGGTCATTTTCACAAGGGGCCCCAGGCAAGTAGGGCAGCCTGTTTAAAAATAAAACACACTTTTTGCTAATGCTAATTCACATGAGCAAAGCTAGCTGAGGCCACGAGGCATCATTCTCCATTCCCCTCCCCACAGCAGACCAAATAAGAGGAGAAATTTAGTGGGAAGAGGCTTCATTAGCTGGGCCCTCCCTGCAGGAGCTAGACGGACTTCAACACACACCAAGAAAGATCAGACTTCAGCAGGCGCCTGCATTCAGGGACTTCTCCAGGGCGGACCACTCTTGCATAATGCAACAGACAAGAAGTGATGAAATACTGGATTCATACCTGCTGATAAAAGATGAAACATGTTTGCTGTACATTTTCTGAGATGTGTAGGACAAGCCAAACTGTTTTGTTGTTGCAGACAGCTTAAGAGCAAATTAAGGATTAGCTAATGCATTTCACGTGTTCCAGCTATGGGTCACGTCATTGAAACTGAAATGTTTTAATATGTGTGAAAGGGCTTCAGTATCTGTCCAGAAACATGCAAATTGCTTTTCTGGAACTAAGCATGTGCAAAAAAGGACTGACGCAAGTGCACTTCAACACTGTGTGAGGATTTATTGCTTTGCCAAGTCCTTAAAAGGGTGTTAGTGCCCCTTTTGTCTTGAATTAGCTGTTCACATGAGGTTTCAATATTTAATATTAATAAGGACATTTCTTTCCCTTTCCTTGTCCCAACCTTTCCATAATACATAATACACTGATACACTGAACATGGGGCTCTGTGTGTGTGTGTGCGTGTGTGTTTGTGTGTGTGTGTTGGGGCACACCTGTTCTGGTAACAGCTAAATAAAAATATGAAGATTATCAGACCAAAACATACTATTTGCTTTGTGTGTAACAAAGCTTTCTTTCCTCTACCACCCTGCCTGATATTGTTAAATATTTGACTGGCTAGAGTCACCAAGGATGAAGGCTGAACTCTTAATGATCTAAAATACCCCACCTGCAAATACATACATGCATACAATGAAACTTGCTCATCTAGGCATTTTGGGGAGGTTTCTTGGTGATGGAGAATTTAACCCTTGGCAGTCGACACACGCACCAGCACATTTTTTGATGTCTCGTGAAAAGAATCTATGTCACTTTGATGATAAGCATCCTACTAGATTAATCAGGGCACACAACAAGTAGATTAGTAAAAGCTTGGTGCCATTATATATGCAAGGAGTAGCTCTTGAATTAATAAAACTTGTTCTCAGGACAATGTCTTATTCCAAGAGACTAGTTCCACAGTAAAAAAAAAAAACAAAAAAAAAACTGAAACACAAGTATTTTAGTTTAGTATATACAGTAAGGTATTCCCTATGCCCTCGGCAAGCCTTAGTCAACAGAGCTCTGCAATGATGCAATAAAACACACTTTCTCTTTCTCAGATGGAGGAGTAGGTTCCTTGGCAGTAGGTACTGTTTGTCCAGACAGTGTTATGTACAGTGCTCTCAATACCATGGCTATATTCTCACATCCTTTTCTGTATGCAGAGATATAAACTGTGCCACCTAACACAGGCTATAGTGATATAAAGTGTGCCACCTCCCACAGACTATAGTGATATAAACTGTGTCGCCTACCACAGGCTGTAGTGATTTAAACTGTGCCACCTACCACAGGCTGTAATGATATAAACTGTGCTGCCTACCACAAGCTGTAGGGATATAAACTGTGCCACCTACCACAGGCTGAGAATCTGTGACTTCAAATTCAAATGGCTCTTATTGTAACATCACCAAACAGCATGCAAAATAAAGGCACGACATACAACAAATCTACAAAAAATATACAAGGATTAGGATTACAATACAATGTGCAATACAACAGACCGGACATGGTATGACACCGTACAGCTAATACAACAGACACTGTGAAAGACACAAAGTCTACATAAAAAAGTGTAATGAATTCTGGATGATCATTGGATATTAAGTATTGGAATGTGCATGAGTGCATGAGTGGATCAATGATATTAGTGTTGATGTCTATAAGGCAGCAGCCCAGTGGAATATATTGTCTTTGAGCTAATGGGTCTGAGCCTTGATGCTATATATAATGAAAGGCATGTTTGAGACAGAGAAGATGCAGGCTCAAAAAGCTTGTTATAATTTGATATGTTATTTATTATTATGTCTAGATACTTCAAAATACTGGCAAATGTTTTCTGAAAAGAATAGTTTTGGCAGGAGGCTCATATTAAATGTGATGGGGGTTTTTTCTCACTTGTTTTGCAGTCAAAAAAATTGAATCTGTTAACCTTCTTAACCCCATTTAACTTTAGGTTACAGTAATTAGTGTATTTTAGAACATTAATCCATATGGCTCCTTATGACATTACTGCATATTATATGTTTGCAAATTAACCTGATTTAGGAGAAGAGCCTATTTTTCCAAGAATTCTTCCATGACTTCACTACTCTGTTGTGGATCCATCTGTCTCTGCCACCAAGCCAAGCTATGAACAGATAGCCTGAAACCCCACGCAGACAAGAGAGAGTGCGGACCACCTGGACCACCTGATCATAGATGGGCTGGGTGATACTGAGATATTTTTGACATTTTGGGTATTGGAATGTGCGTAACACACCCAGATTCTCCTTTGAGCAAAGCTTAGTTGTTAAATTTGCTTGGTTGCTGTACCACATTTATGTTAAAAATGTGCCAAAGACTTCCCTTTCTCTGCTGTGGTTCTGATAAGCAAACAAGGTTTAACAGAAATGTATTTTTTGAATGTTTTTTGGTGGTTGATAGTGTCTTTCTTGTCTATTTATCCACTCTGTGTAGCATTCACAGCGTTTTGTGAGCACTGTGTAAAAGAACTCACAAGCACATTACATTATCATTAAATGAAAAGCAACACACCAAGGGAGCCAAACCTGGAATGTTCACAGGAGTACAAGAACAGTGATAAAGATTATGACCTTGGGTTTTGGGTTATGACTTTGGGTTTGCCAAGTACTGAGACAAAAGGGAGAGAAAAGGAGAATATTAATGACTTCAACAAGGAGCAGGTTCAGATACTGATCAGGTGGTGTCAGTACAGCCAGTCATAATCATAGGAACCAGAGCAGAGTGGACAAATCAAGATCAGAGGAACCAGAGTATAGTGGACCAATCAAGATAACAGGAACCAGAGTGGAGTGGACCAGTTAGAATCAGAGGTACCAGAATAGAGTCTATCAATCAAGATCACAGGACCATCCTATGGTGTTGTATCTTTAACCAAAGCACTCTACAGTAGGGAAACTTATAACTGGAGCCCTACTTTGATTGTTATGATGTTTTTTTTTCTGCATATGCATCGAAAGATTTACATAGATTTATACAGCTTACATACACATTTACATACACATACATCATTTACATTTACATTTACATTTACGGCATTTAGCAGACACTCTTATCCAGAGCAACTTACAGAAGTGCTTTGTCATTTACTCATAGAATACATCTTTGCTAGTACAGTAGGTTAGAGTCCAAGATACCAATGAATTATAATACTGTTGAAATACAGGGATCAATGCTGATGCCTATAAGTACAAAATACATATAAGTTCTATAACAGACAACAATCAGTGCAATAAACATTAAGTACTAGAGTTAGTAAACATAGGAGCAGCCAACATCAGTACAATAAACAATACTCTACAATAAGTACTAAAATTTTAGTTAGTCAACATAGGAGCAGGGTCAGTGGTCATTTAAATAATCCACAAATAGTTGGGGCTTCAGTCTGCATTTGAAGACTGCAAGGGACTCTACTGTCTGGAAATGCAAGCAGAAGTTCATTGCACAATCTTGGAACCAGGACAGAGAATAGTCTCTATGTTTGTTTTCCATGAGACTTGAAGCATAGTATTCCAAGCCGAGGCATACTTGAGGTTCAAAGTACTCAAGGTATGGATTGGGACCACTGACATCATGTATAGAGGGACTGGTCCATTTTTGGCTTTGTAGGCAAGCATCAAGGTTTTAAAACTGATGCAGGCAGCTACTGGAAGGGACTGCAGCAGTGGAGTGAAATTTGGAAGATTGAAAACCCATCGTGCTGCTGCATTCTGGACAAGTTATAGAAGTCTGATGGCTCTTAGAGGAAGACCAGCAAGTATCGAGTTGCAGTAGTCTAGCTTTGAGATTACAAGGGTCTGCACAAGTACCTGGGCAGCTTCCTACAAGAGAAAGGGCTGAATCATTTGTATGTTACAAAGGATAAATCTGCAAGACTGGGTTAGATTTGAAACATGAGTTGAGATGACAACTGGCTGTCCAAAGTTATGTCCAGGCTATGAACAGCTTCAGAGGGTGATACCAGGCAATTCTCAAAGCAAACTGTGAGGTCATGGTAAGGCCCAGTCCTGAGATGTACAGAAGCTTGGTTTTAATGGGGTTGAGCTTCAAGTGGTAGGCTGTCATCCATGACACAATGTTAGTCAAGCATGCTGAGATACATCTGGAGACCTGTGTGTCAGAGGGTGGGAAAGAAAGAAAAAAATTAGTGTCATAAGCATAGCAGTGGTAGGAGAAACCAATAGAAGATATTACATCACCAAGAGAACAAAGAAGTATACAAAGAGAAGAGAAGAGGGCCTAATACTGAGCCCTGGGATTAGATGTAGATGGATTAGATGTAGATCTTCTCTATGATCATATATGCATAAATTGAAAATCAACTATGAAAGTCCTGGCACTATGATAAAGAAAAAGTAAAACATAAGTGATGCTGAGATGCTTCCATACAAATCTTCACAGGCAGTTATTGTTTTGCATTTTGGCAGGAAGCCACATCTTCTGTTTGAAAGATGTGGGTTTTTTTTATGAAATGATCTATTTCTGTCAGTCTTCTACTTGCCTGAGGGGCCCTGAAGGGATGAGGTATGATTTTTCATGTTTGGTTATTCGTTCACTGTGTTTTCATGTTTTGGCGGCACCCTGCCGGATTCTGAAGAACATGGCAGGGGTTGTTCTGGGCACAGTTACTCCGCCTCATCCAGTGGCATCTCTTGTTCTCCTAAACTGACCCTTTTTGGGAGTAAAGGAGCCATTTTGTCTATGAGTCTCAGTATTCTCCAGGGCTGGGAGCACATGGAGAGAGGGAACTCAGAGGGCAGTCTGTTCAAAGTGCTGCCATGGAAGGTGGGTGGCTTGGACTGTTCTTTTCAAATATACATTTTTGTTATATGGTCAAGAATAGTAGTACCATGAATAGTAGCAGTAATAGTTACAGTAGTTGTGCACATAGATTCATGACATCTCATTTCACTGGAGAACAACAATTTTTAAAGCACAGATATTTGTCTTATAGGTGTGAAAGAGGTTTATATATTTACCCACAATAACATGAAGGGTGTGACAGGATGCAAATGGTGTGATGAGTTTTATTGGGAATATTTCCACAGCCATAGTTGTTAGAATGGACAGAGGCTGGTAAGGTGGAAGATAGTGAATCAAAACCAGAGATCATATTGAATCAGTCAAAGACAAGCAACAGGACAAGAGTAAAGGGACCACAAGGGTTGTATACACAGGATAATTGGGGAAAACTCCAAACATCTGAAAACAATCTACTACACAGCTGGCCCTGGGGCACAACCTAGTGGTAGGAGGCTAGAACTGCTTGCTTCAAAAAGCCAGGTGCATCAGTGACCAGTAGAACTGGGCTAAAGACAGGATCTGTACCACAGACAGGAAGAGCCAAAGGTGACCCGTGACCAGAGCAGGGATAGAGCTCCACTGTTGCCTGGCCCTGGCCATCCAAGCCAACAGGATTAGGTGGACTGGATGGCCGGGAAAATGGGTAGGCTAATGTGAGAGAGAACCACATGAGAAGATGGGTGGGTTAAGGTGGGACAGATCCACATGAGGAGATGAAGAGTTGTGCTGCATCAACAAAGCGACCTAACAAAGTATGCGCCTCTGTGGAAAAAGTGCTCCACAGTGACCTATAGAGGAGACCCAGCTTTAGGCTGCAATGCAGGCTCAGCTGCAAGAAACAGCAGCAGAGCTGGAGTAGGCTGCCCCCAGGACAGTTAAAGCGGCACCCCTGTGGCTAGTAAATATGGAGAAGACTGAGTCCAGGACAGATAGAGCAGCACCTTCATGGCCCGCAGAGCTGAGGGCTAAGCAGCAGAAACCCTGGGATTCAGAGGCTCCAGAATGAGCATTACAGGCCAGGGAGAAAAGGAGAGGAATAAATAAGACCCAAGACCTACCAGGGAGAGTGTGCAGTTGGAAACAGGACCTGTTTTAGCTGGAGCACACAAACACATGACAGAAAGCAAAGCAAAGGCTTGTGACACTATCGCTATGGAAACTGTAATACAAATTTGGAGGGGCAGATAGTCACAGTGGTAAATAAGTTGTTGTAAGTTATTAATTATAATCACACCCCAAAAGCCATCACAATATTTCACCAGTGCATTGGTGTAAAATGCCACTGTTAATAAATGCCAAATCAAACAAACCTTAAAGTGTTAAACCCGACAATCACATTTCAACTGATCTTATTTCAGATGTGATGAATCCAGTAATTATTGACATAGCAAGACTTATCTTTCACGGTTAGTAGCTCCACTGTATCATTTCAAGCTTCTCATTGAACTGTCACCCGGTGCTATTAAAATGGTGCAATGAACTGGAGATTGCATATGCAAGCACAGCTCAATGCATGCAAGGTTTCTCTTGTACCTGGTACTGCACAGTATTACTGTGGACTTATGGAAGTGCCAGTGCTCAAGTATGAGGAGTCATTACTCAAGACTCAGGTGTATGTCCATACTGACTACAGCTGCATCAAACTTCTGACTTTTGTCATTAGAGCAGGAATTCCTGTTTTTTTTTGTTTGTTTGTTTTTTTGCTGTTGTTGGTGTTGAGGTTTCCAGGTTTCCAGCACCAGGAACCAGTTTATGTATAAAAACGTTGATATATATAATGTATATGATGTTCTTCATATATATATATATATATATATATATATATATATATATATACACACACACACACACACACACACACACACACACACACACACACACACACACACACATCTGATTATCCCTGATATGGTTTCTGCCTCTGTCCTTTACATTATATAAACCCAGACAATGTAGTTAATAGATTTTTGCCTAGTGCTTTTGACAATCCTTATCTTTATCAGCTATTGACCAAGCATCATCATTTCAAATACACAAATGTGGTTTGTGTTCCTTTAATATGGAAGGTGGGCTTGACATTTTGATGCTGGACTGACATAAGGAAAGAGAGAATCAATAGAAAGGACACATGAATCATTGTTTCAGATAAATGGAATAAACTGAATATAGCTGTTTTCTCCAGTCTCATCGAGTCTACAATGTTGCGACTCAAACCTTCTACCATCCAACACCATTGTCTTTGCTGCCAGATTTAATATATAACAGTATTTAAAACAAAGCTCATCTTTTAAAAAACAGCATAAAATGTTGAATTTCAAATAGTATATATATATATATATATATATATATATATATATATATATATATATATATATATATATATATATACTGTTACTGTTATGATATATGCTGTTATATGATAGAAATCATTTCATAAATCTTTTCCCTTTTCACTTCTAAGAAATTTAAGAAATTAAGAAATTAAGAAATTTAGAAAATTGCATCCACGTAATTAAAAAGTACTACAAATTATCATTTTAAAAGTACTACAAAGTACTACAAATGATCATTCTAACTTTTATCAAAGCTGCTGATATTTTGTCACTTGCTATATAATACAAAATGCTTTTTTTATCCAAGTGTTCAGTGTTTCAGTTGCATTTAATAACACTCCATCCGAAAGGATTTCTGATAACTGGTTTAAAGTTTCCCTTTAAAGGGTCCCGCAAACGCCACCAAAGTATCAGGACAGTGACAGCAAACGGAAATCTCCAATCTGATTCGCATCAAGACAATTAAGATATAAATGGCAGAGGAAGTCTACATAATGGGATGCAAAATACTGGCACAATAAAAATTAAGCTAACCCTCCATCCTCGTTAATGGAGTCAGGGCGGGATAACTGATTTAGGGGCAAATGACTATTTGGTAATGCTTGTAATTACATGTGTATAATGGACTTCCAGTCCTCTGCTTCACAAGGTAGAGATTGGCATTAGTTTGATAGTGATGGCATGCGACTGGCACATCTTGGCTGGACCTGAGATAAAGCAGATTGCGTCCTTTTAAATTGGCATGGAGAAGCGTAGGTAGGTGGTTTGGAAAGCTCTCATCTTCGTATTTTTCGGTTACTTTCAAAGAAGCAGGAGTGGTTTGGTTCGGTACGACATCAGAGTATTTAGCGTGCTGCTGCTTAGTGAAACAATTAGAGCATCATTATATTCTTCATCTTTTTTCCTGCAGGAGCATTCTGGTGATGTAAACAACACAAGATCCTGGTAGTCACATCATCACCATTCAACCAAAGTGTTTGAGGTTACTGTTGAGAGACAAGGAAAAAAAAACACTGCAGGCATTACAATACTCTCAAAACCTAATTACTGAGATGCCGTGAAATTACAGTGAAAACAGCACACGGCGTCTGTCCACAGACCCATAGTTGCCCATAGCATTCCCTAATGTCGAGGCTTCCTGGTGGGTATGAGCCCCTGGAGCACACACCTCCAGGCGATATTATTAGCATAATCCCACCCCCTCAACATTAATAAAGGAGGGAGAGGTAGGGGAGAAGAATTGTGGGTAATCTTCAAAAGAGAGATGTAACTTTGAAGGTATGTGTAGTTGCTTCAAAGCCTGTCATCACAAACATCCCTGTAGGCTACTCAAGCATGATAAAGTCACACTTTCTTCCAAGGGGACTGATTTCAAACCCAATTAAATCTTTTCCAGGTCTCTAAATCTATAGATTACCTAAATGCCTTGATCACATGGTAAGCAATATACAAGTGGTCTGTAAACCTATGTGCTCGCCTTTACATGGGAGCAAGGTTCCCTCATGCATTACATGAGAGCAGGTTTCCTCTCCCTATATAAAACATACAATTTTTCCAGTGCAATTTTCCCATGCAAGTATCAAAAACATAGAAAACAGAAACTGTAATAGGTTGATATTCCATGTTGTATGCCTGGGGGCTTGGGGCCCAGAAGGGATTACACTGTTTGATGTCAACCTAATCCTAACCCTAGATCGATTACCGATGAGGACCGCTGTGTTCAAATAACCTATTAACCGAGTATCACGACTCAACTGGGATTCTAGAAGCAACCTCCAGTTATGATTTGGGTTCTAGGGGCAAACTACAGTCATGATTGGGGTTCTAGAGATAAACTCCTATATGTTTATGTGTCTACCAAGTAAATGCATGGTATACACATGTTGAGCTGTAAAGAGTTCCCTTTGCATGTATAGGAAGAAGCAGACTCACCCAAAAAATAACTGAATAAAAACTAATGGTTAAAACTAGAAGAAAATAGAAAAAGAAAGAGTTGGGCTTGTTTTGTTTTTTTTTTGGTTTTTTTTGCCAGATTGAAGCATGTTGAATTTTTGAGAATACATCTAGTTGCATCACCTTGTTCTTTTATAGATATATTACAAATAAAAGAGGATACTGCTCAAAATCCATAATGTCATACATGACACCTTTATGGGAAGACAACAGGGACTTTTTTCACAGAGGACAATTTTTCAGGTGCTCTACAGTACTGCGAAGACAGTAGCAGTAGAGGGGAAGTTACTAACTATTAAGTGGATTATTTTATTCTGGGTAAAAAATCAAGGCCCTGAAATCACAACCAAAACATTTTTTTCCACATATAGCACATCAGGAAATAATACTCATAAACCATACTTAGATGTTATATTAATAATTAATCTGTCTTCACAGTTGATACTCAAAATGTAAACTATTTCACATGAAATACAGCTATAGTTTTAATCGGGGAAAACATAGATGTGCTACAATTCAATAACCTTCTAATATAACTTTAGTCAGAATGAACAGCTACAATCTGCATCCTAATCTGGGTGCATGAGGACAGCAGAGAAGTCTGCATGCTGCTGTTGATTCAGTGCTGAGGGGCGAACACAGCACAGCCCCAGCAGGTGTTTATTAGGCCTCGCATCCTGACCGACGGATTAAAGGAGATCGGCAAATAAATCCCCGCACTTGGCGTCGCAAGATGGAGAAGCTCCAGCAAAGCGGGCCGTTTATGCCGCCTTCTGCAGTTCTTGTTCAGGGAGGATTTTTTTTTCTTCTGTTTTCCATGGCAATGCAGTCCGGGATGCACTCGGATTGCGAAGGGGTGAGAAATTGTGTTTAATCGCACCGTGCCTGCTCCTGCATGCACAGCATTGTTAACAAAACTTTTAAAAGTTAAAGTGCCATTCCAACAAGCGGGTTTGAGGGTGTGCAGGGTGAGGGGTGACTCGTCATTGATTGCTGGCTGATATTTTACTGATGGCAGCTCTCATGGCCTTCTGATGCCATGAATATTTATGACCTTCTTACAGCCTAAGAAGGCTGCCTTTTCAGGGGTAAATATGTTTGCTGAAGAGCGGATGTGGTGACAGACTGCCACTCCATGTATTTATCCTGCCATCTTAGCGTGAGTGAGAAAGGCTGGACGCTGGGGGTAGCAGGGCGGTGCAGAGATTTAAATAGTTGCATGAGTTTCGTTCAAAAGTTATTTTTAACATGTCCTCAAGCAGCCGCAGATTTTGGGAAAACACCAAATGCCACAGTTTTTAGTCTGTATTCTGAAATATGAAAAAATTGAAACCCAACAGAGCTGCAGCAAGTATGCCAACATGCAATTTGATTTTCTTTATTTGTTCTTGAATCTTCTTACAGTATATAGGACATGTGACCTGAACATGAAGCCATTGACCACTACCCTTACCCATAGGTCTTCAACTGTCTTCAGCTGTTCTCATTGACCTCTAATGTCTTGTATGACTTGCTGTGATGAGGAGACATTCCTTATTCATGAGCCTAACATTAGGGGAGTACATGTATTATTGAAACATCTTATTAAAATATCAGTATGACTATTTCCATCTGAAGATTGAAAGATAATGTTGACTGATGGTACGTACAGTCTAATATGAGGGTTGAAAGTAAACAGTGTCTTACGTAGGGAAGGGGGATTCTCACTCAGTGGAGCAGGATTCTCTGCACATCTACCTGTGCACCATTCTCCCTGTGCACCCTCATCCCTGTGCACTATTCTCCATGTGCACCATTCTCCCTGTGCACTTAAATGAAAAATGCCACTCACCACATTTATTGCTAATTAAGTCAAAACCCTGAAAACAAGAGCTCGGAATATTCTCACGCTGCATTTGCCAAAGTTACACTTAACTTCAGCATTGACCACAGAGATTGCTTTCATGACATAATAAAATTAATGACCCTTTTCTGTTCTTAAAGGTTCTTTGCAAACTGTTTAGACATCTCTTCACCTGGGAAAGTAAGGAATAAAGAAGTCCAAAAATCCAGTGATTCTAAGGTATTCAAATGATTCTGTAAGATTCAAATGATTCTATGAGCTGGGTTTCTGAACACCAACCTTCCAGGTTAGCATCTTTTTTCCTACCAAAAGAAAGGTGTCAGACATTTTAGTAGGCTTTGCAAGACTTCCTGGCTTCAGTGGGGTGAACAGGCAATTCAGATCTCAAAAGCATATCATATTCAACCATATTAAATCATCATATGGTGAACAACAGATTTTCAATCTTTTTGTTTAGTTAGCTTTGTGTTTTTCTCTTCTTCTTAGATCATTAGCCTCTGTCAGTGCAATACTTCAGAGGATAAACCTGATTTCTGTTCTGTTTTACTTAGAAATGATTTGCATTAGAAGCAGTTCTATTAAACTGTGCTTTGGTAATCAGCCATGTGTGTAGTGTGTGTAGGATTTCTGATTTCATGAAGGTCGCTGCTGCATAAGTAGAAGCACATAAGGATTATATACTTTGTTATTCCATTATGGGTCCCGTAAGTAGGGAATTTCTTTTAATGTTAATGAAAATGAAATGCTACTGCTTTCTGATAGTTCAGGTTCAGGATATAAAATCAAAATCCAAAATCTTACAGTAAATTCCACCAAAGGGTTATCTCTAGAACTCTTCCTGGGGCCATTGTCGAACATGTGATATCCAATATTCTTTTTTAATTTTTGTATCCAGTACTTCTGGGATACTGAACCGGAGATACATGAGAAGGAGTGGATACAAGAATACAAAGAATACTGGCTGTGAAATACAAGGAATACTGGCTGTGCATAGAACAACATTTGGGTATATATAGGAATGGGCTCATGGATAGTTGTGGAAATAAAGACTAAAGATTATCCATGAGTCTGTCTTGATTTCTAAGTGTGGTAGCAGACAGGGTGGAGCCTGTAGATAAAACCACAAGTGGAGCTTGACAGCTTCAATGAGAATTAAAGGATTTTGGATCATTTAAAATGTTGATAAAGTCTATACATACTGCAGGCAAGCATGATGTTCAATAATGTAGTAAGGCAAGATATTTTCGAGACACCCTCCCCACACACACATACCATCCTCCACACACACACACACACACACGCACACACGCACGCACACATGCACACACATACATCCACACACAAGAATAAGTACTGTTAAAGGATCTTTGGCTTCTCATGACACAGAAAGATGTTCATAAATCATAGCAATGTCCACAATAGCACTCATGCATATTTGCCTAATGCTTCTTCGGTTATGTGTTCCAGTCCATCTCCAGTGAGTTACTCTGATGAAGACTCAGAGCATAGCTCAGAGCTCTTAGTTCCTCCTGTACTGTCTGACAAGGACACCCTCACAAAGAGGAAGTCATGAGTCTCCATGCATAATAGAATTTAATTGAGGTGCTGAGTGTGGAGCCTGCTTTTAAGGAACGAGGCTGCAAAAATGCAGTTCAAGGGTACTTTCAAGGGTGATTAAAACAACACATTCATCTTTGGTTGAAGAGGGCTACAAGAAGCTGTAATGAACAAGGATATATAAACTTCATTAATTCTCTTCATTTGTGACCAGACCTGCGCTCAGCTTGGGCTAAAAAGGTGATATGGCATTACAAATGGTGGGGGATTTGCAGGAAATGGCATTTACACCTGTGTGAGTGACAAGCTATGTGTCATAGGTTGGAGCGCAGGCACGATTCTGAGCTGAATATAAGCAGGTGAGACCTGAGGCAGACCTCCAGGATGTAACTATGTAGAAAGTGAAGTTTTTGAACAAACTTTGAGTTGGCTTTCCAAAGCCTATTGTAACAGCATGAAAAACCCGGGGTCAACTATTCAGTATTTTTGTCAATTTTGTTGTCAATATCTTTGAAATTGTGGGAGTTATAAAATCAGTGGGTTATGATGGGAGTATGGAGGGATGAATGAAAGGATAGAAGAAGTAGACAGATGGATACAATCAGTATGAAATTCAGTTTGTTGCTCTGGGTCATTGGTTGAATCCCTTTACCAAGGTTGATGGCTATAGCTTGAAAATTAAGGGAGTTATCACATCTATAGGTTTCTATGGGGGATAGAGGGATGAATGAAAAAGGACAGAAGGGGTGGATAGATGGGTGCCATCAGGATGAAATGTGGATTGGTGCTTTGGGTCAGCTGCTAAATCTTTTGACCAATTAGCTATATCTTAAAAATTAAGGGAGTTATACAATCTACAGGTCCCAGTGGAAGGAAAGTGGGATGAATGAAAGGACAGAAAGGGATGGATAGACAAGTGGCAAGTGATTAGGCCTAGTAGTTCCATCGGTGCAGCAGAATTGGTGGTTTTTGAAGCTGAAGAAAAAAAAACAATTGTGGATTCCTGCGGGAGGATGAAGGGACGGATGCAAGGACAGGAGAAGTGGATAGACGAGTGCCGTGGTATGAGGAGCTGTTTGTTGATTGGGCTTCAGTCAATATATCAAATTTAGTTGTTCTCTCTTCACACTTGAATGACTATCAAAATCAATTGATCCCTATGGGAGGATGGAGGGATGAAAAAGTAAGGTGTGTGAGTGATTGTAAAAAAAAGCTTATATATCTGTAAAGCATCCTTGAGTATGACAAAAGGCGTTTTATAAATGTGAATAATAATAATAATAATAATAATAATAATAATAATAATAATAATAAAAGTAACAAAAACAAAAGAGTGGAGAAAAATAAAAGGATGTGTAGTGATATTGCAGTAGACTTACTGTGTATACTAATTTTGGTGGTTATGGAATATAAGACATATGAGTTAGAAGGCAGTGAATAGTCTATAATAGTCAATAGGATGAAAAAGAAGGAATAAAAGCATGATAGTGATATGAAAAGTGGATGACTAGTTTCTGTCACTCCTCAGTTCATACACAGCAAGTTTGGTGGTTTTATCATAAAATGTGTCAAAATTGGAGCAGTTTGAAAAATTTGCTTCGTGAAAGTCTACGGGAAGAAGTAGTTGGATGAAGGGATGAAAAAGAGTGACAGTAGTGCTGGATCAGCAAGCCAAGTTAATGATGTCTATTGCTTCTGGATAGGCTTAAAAGAGCAAAGTATTCTATGCAGAGACTTAAAAATGTATTTCAAATAAGTATTGTTGAAATATCTGTGTGGTATGTTACTGTAATTAAAGGATCAGCTGAACCAGCCTACATTTTTTTATTAATAGTGGGTCAGTTGTCCCCCATTTTACAGATAAATAAGCATTTTGTAGGCAGGAAATAAGGAGAGATGGTATTAAACAAGTGGAGCATTTTATGGGGAACAGAGTAGAGGCAGAAGATGATGTATCAAAAAGAAGGCATTCCTAGCACTTAAAGAAATCCTGCAATATTATCTGTGAGTGGAAGTGACAGAGCTGAAGCCTTTTGCTTGAGGTAAAGTAGAGGTCCTCTTATAGAACATGACTCAGAAGTGAAAATGACCCTTGTATTTTATTTAAAATTGAATTATGCATTAAAAGCAGAAGGTCTGTGTATCAAGTTTTAATGATTAAGTTGCAGTGCTTACAGTTTTGATGCTACGTTTTCCAATTCATTCCTAGTGTAAAATAAGCTAAAATTGGATAGGGCAAATTTTGTGATGCGCAGTAACTTCATTTTTAATGGTTTTGGGTTTCAGAATTAAAAATGTGTCTAAATGTCACACTTCATTTATGCGGTTGAGAGTTTGACATTGGCAACATGGTACCAGAGGAGCTACTGTGGAAAACCACCAGGGACTGCAGTGTTAAGTGTTAGGTTCCTAGCCAGAGAATTCCAGCATCTACATTGTGCAGGCCATTAACACCAACAAAGTTTATCTGTTTCAGGGGTCATAAGCTAAGTTAGAAACCTGGGCACAAGCTGGTAACAGTCAAAAAAGTCAAATTAAAAAACTGCCTTAAGGCGTTTTCTGAAGGTTGTGGGGAATCTGCAGATCACATGGAGCTGGGTGTCATTTAAACCACATACCGTATAAAAAGTGTCTTGAGTGGGACTTAATGCCTCACAAGGAAGGTATTTACAGATGTTGTTTACTCACAGATCATGTAATAATTAGGAAAAAAGTGCACAACACTATATTCTTTTAAAATCAAAGCAGAACGTAACAAGTCGACCGTGAAATGCGGCTTGTCCTTATCTTGAATTCCAGTGGGAATTTAGAACAAGCAAGTTTGTGCATAAAATCTGTTTTCAAACTTAGCTACCCCTTTACTAATAATTTTATATAAGTAAAGAGCTGTAGATAACATTGAAGTGCACTTGGTCACACCAAGGGCAGGGCCATCTCCAGCTGATTGTGTTGTGGGCTGAGAGAGCATGGACCAGATGAGCCCCAAGGCCTTTTGTGTCTGTGCCATGTTAGGCATGAAACAGCTGGTTTGCCCAAGTCCAGCAAAGGGTACCAACACAAACGTGGCACCAATACAAATGTGAGCCAAAGCCCCCAAAAGTAATGACGTCCTCCAAATTCCACTTCAATCCCTGCATGTCCTCATCTATGCTTTAGAGCAGGCAAGCTCGTAAATATTTGTATAGCTGGAGATAAAGCTTGGTCACAAAAGGATATGAAATTGATGGACTTAGCAGACCTCTTGCAGGTTTTTGCTTCCTCATATATGATTGCTGATCCATTGAGCCTAAAGTGGTCAAGTGAAAACAAATACAACCACCAGCATTGATAATTAACTAAAGTACTGTAGTTAAAGTCATTTGGATAAGTGCTGGGTAGCACTGTACAGAACAGAAAGCTGAGGCTAATTGCTCATGTGTGAGTTTTGAAAGATTTAATATTAATATAGGTTGTTCGAAACAAATAATAATATTGCACTACATTGGCCTAGTTCATCCTAACATAATAGTTCAGACAAACATGCTAATGTTGCTGGGTATGAGTGAAGGGTATTTTGACAGAAAATGTATTGGAGTAGTGGGGCTTTCAGGAGACATGTGGGGCATCATGGGTCTCTAAAGGACACGGGACTCAGCTCTTCCGCTGTGAAGCCCTTCAGGAGCTAGCTCGGATGAGCTAGATTAGGGACAGCATAAAAACATCCAAAAGTGCTGGGTCCCAAGCAACGAGGACTGCTTTCATTGCTGAAACCATTAGGGACAAGAAAAAAATACAGCTGACTTCTGCTTGGACTCATTTACCACCCTGGAGGCCATGTTTGTTCATTAGCCCAGAGCTTTGAATAGTATCAGGCAAAAAAAAAGTGTTCTGCTACTGGACTGGAATCATCTTTTTCACCGGCGCAATATTTCAGTCATTCTCATTCTGAGGGGGTATGACACTGTTCTAATGAGTGTAGTGGCATGGACGCCCTGAATGGTATATGTGAGAGTATACCTATTACATGGTGCACATTAAAGAGAAAGTGGTGAGATTGATGTATTGCCAAGATACACAGTTGGTTGTGACTTCATTGTAGAAACAAAATAAAAGCTTGCTATTGTGTAAGTGTATAACTTTTTATAACTGGCTATTGTGTAAGTCTATAACCTTTGATTAAAAAAATGTAAAGCACTAACTAATGCAATAAACAAAATGTTTTTTTTATTTGTCAAATCCTGACAAAGGCAGGCTCCAGTTGTAGATATTTGCATCTTTTTAAAAAATGTGCAGAAAAGCACATTATAATATAAGTGAACTGGACGATGATGCAACAGTGGTGAAGTGTTCAACCTGTTTCACAGTTTAGGCACAACAGGCTTTGCCTTTTACCTGTACAGATGGTACTATAGGTGGTATATCTTGAATCCTGAATTGCACTCAAGGTATATATAGAACACATTAGCTTTTATACTTGCTCCTCTAGTTTGCCTGGTAAATCAGGTAAAGTGGGGTGCTACTAACACTAGTAAGGTCACAGGTTCAATTCCCAGGGAGTGTATATACTGTCATACTGATAAATATGTAAGTTTCTCTGAATAAAAGGCTGTAGCTGTACTTTTCATCTGTGGCCTACCTGTATTGCTTTACACTATTATATAGACCTTATTTTATACTTTACCTTTATTGAACTTTGTTTATCTTTTGGCTGTTAAATATTTCTCTAAATTGAACTCACTGACAATATATCTCATTATATATCTCGATAAAAATCTCAATGCACATACTATACAGGAACATTTAGTTTGCTAACGATAAAAAATGTATCATAACCTCAATCCATCACCGATCCCAAATGTCTTCTTCTAAAAGCCTTAAAAAGAAAAGGAATATAAGTGGACGATGCACTTGCTCTCTGCTCTCGGGAATGGAAGAAGTGTACCTGGTAAAAGGCAAGGGGGAGGAGGGGGTGATAACCGAATTTAGACTCACCCATGCAGGAGCACCATTTAGCATAAACCTCATCGCAAAACACGGTTTACTAAGTGAGCAGCATTCAGACCCCTGCCTCCTCAACGCATTTGAACCCACGGCTGCTACTGGGCCTTTATGCCCACCTGCAGTCGAGGGTCCTGGCTCAGGGGACTGCACATATAACCCCTCCTCTTGAATGTTTCAGCTGCCTGTAATGACAGTTCTCCAAATCATTTGCAGCAAAAGTCCTCCTGATTTCAAAAACAATGTTTTTAATTAGCTGAGATTGCATTTATTTGTATGGCATGCTTAAAAAGGGGTAAAAATGTGCATTGCTACAATCTAATTTGCTATAGATTGCAATAAATAAAATGGTAACTCATTACATTCTGAATATAACTGATAGTAACTGTTTAAATATTTCTTGCTGTAAATAGTAAAATTACATTTTTTTATTATTCAGTCCTCCTGACTGACTTGAGTGATTTCATGGTTATATGGATTATGAGGTGTTGTAACCATTGTTTATTCCTTTACACAATTGTTTAAATTTATATGTATATTTTATTTACCTAATATGTAATATATAATATTTGAAGGGTTTAGTTTTGTCTAAACAAATGAAAGAAAACATCAGCCAAAGCATATTTACATCCCAATGCATCAAACCATCACTAAAATATTTGCTATAGGTTGAAGATTGTTTATAACATAAATTGTGACTGTTCAAAAGTGGCAGTTCCAACTTACATTTAGTAGAACTCAAGTTCGTTAATGCAAATATCTAATCAGTCAATCACATGTCAGAAACGCAATGTATTTAGGCATGTAAAAATAGTTAAGATGACCTGCTTATGTTCAAACCACTAGGGTCTACTGGGATTTTCATGCACAACCATCTAGGGTTTACAAAGAAAACAAAGCCAAAACAAAGAAAATTTCCAGTGAACAGCAGTTTCCTGGGTGAAAATGCCTTGCTGAGGCCAGAGGTCAGTGGAGAATGGCCAGACTGGTTTGAGCTGATAGAAAGGTGAAAGTAACCTCAAATAAACAGTAACTAATTTCAACCCTGATATGCAGGAGAGCATCTCTGACCACACAACATGTTGAATCTTGAAACAGATGGGCTACAGCAGCAGAAAACCACACTGAGTGCCACTCCTGTCAGCTAAGAGCAGGCAACTGAGGCTACAATTTGCATGGGTTCACCAAAATTGGATAAAAGAAGATTGGAAAAACACTGCCTGGTTTGACGAGTCTTGATTTCTGCTGTGACTCTTCTTGGTGTCCAGATCCAGCACCAGATCTCAGTATCTTTGGGATATGGTGGAATAAAAGATTTATATCATGGATGTGCAGCCAACAAGACAAATCTGCGGCATATATGCCATGAAGAAATAAGGCAGTTGTGAAGACTCTCATATATATATATATATATATATATATATATATATATATATATATATATATATATATATATATATATATATATATATATATGGCCCTGTCCCTGTATTAGAAACATCCAAAGGAAGGAATAGGAAAAGTTGGAAAAATACCAGTGACTGAAAGAAAAAATGGAGAGAAGCTTAATGCCAAGAATTTCTGACTCTCCTTTATCACCAGCCAGTATGAGAGTGAATGTTCTTCCTCTGAAACATGCTTAAATCAGCAGCATGAAACGTGAAACCTTAACATTGTGGAAGGACAGTACTGGGAGGAGTATTGTGGGAGGAGAGTACTGGGAGGGGTTTATTGAGAAGAGTTTACTGGGAGGAGTGTACTGGGAGGAGTGTACTGGGAGGAGATTACTGACTACCCTGCATGTATGTGAGCTGATTGGCCAGTTCAGGAGGCAGAAACAAAGCCATCCTTCCTACTGAGAAACCAGTGGCATCTGCTCCTTCTTGGACCTCTGAACTTAGTTGGCAGTGGTATCACCATGATTGGAACCCATACCTTGGTGTTAGAAGCATTTGCTTTTTTTCTTTCTTTTTTTTTAAATTATTTAACCGCAGTTTTAAATGGTAGAACTGCAAGCTTGTCTTCCCACTAAACCCCAATGACCCTACTCTCTCTCCAGCACTCTCACTCTCCAGCCGGACCAGCCATGCCTTATCACCAGCCTGAAGCACAGGTTCCTTGCATGGACCAGTGAACCACATTATCTGCTGCTGACTGGATTAGAGTGCTGGACTGAGGTGTGGAGGTTGGAGATATGGAGATCCATGAGAATGAAACCATTTGCTTTCTCCTCATCAGCATCCATTCTGTAAGTCACCTGTTTCACAGCAAGCTATCCTGGACCCAGCAGAAAGTTGTGCTGTAATAGCACACCAGCCATTTCCTTGGGTGGGAATGTAGATGCTTAATTTACTAGTGAAATATAGCCTAGCTAGATTACCACCACTTCTGGAATTAGCATGGGATATATTTATCTGTAGTAATCTACAGTATTTACCTGAAGTGGATCGTGAGACCTTATCCACTTCAGGTACGTGCTTAATGGGAAGAGACATGACCACTGCAAAACTGTATAGCCTTTTTCCACTCTGAATCATCCTTTTTTGTCTTTCTTCCTTTTCACCTTTTTTTCCTTTTAACTTTTGGTTTCAAATCAGTTTGGCAGAGGCTGCCAGGTAGCTGAAGGTTTTCATCTCAAAACCTGCAAACCCTGAAGGATTCACTGTGATCGGCTTGCACCTACCTGTTTATCAGCATTAAGGTCAAACAAGGATCGGTTCTGACACATGCATTCAAACCCTAGATCTACTGTATCAGCATGCTCAGAGAATTTCTGCTTTTAAATCACTGCCCAATTAGTTTGAGTCAGGTTTCATAGCACACAATCAATTTGTTCTAAAATATTATCTGCTGGCATTAGGCCCACATAATATATCCAGAGTACCTCTCACTCCAACTCTTCTCATAACCACCCCCCACATTTTTCTTTCTTTCTCTTGATTTTCATTCATCATGATTTTCATCCAGGGTCTCTTTCTCATTGTCTCATAATGAGGTAATAATAAGACAATCTTTTTTTTTTTTTTTTTTTTCATAGCATCATGAGTGCAATTGCTCCTATAGGTGAACAGGATAAATAATCTATTCATACATCCCATGAGACAAACATCTCCACATTCTACGTATGTATGTACGTAGACTGCATACCTGACTGAGGTGACATACATTTAAATGATCGTTATTTTGCATAAGATTAAGGTGCTTATTAAGGTGCTTATAATTGCCACTGGTCTGAATCACTGTAAGATAATAGACCTTCTGAATGATCCTGATTTCAAGAGGCCATATCTGAAGCCTTGTTGAGTGAGACATCAAAATGTCAGTGTGTAATTGGTTGCCCCCCAAGTAACATAATGCATATCATCTAGATACAGCAGCCATGGTTGTTCTCTTGTAATAAGATGGTTAAAGTGCAAATCAATGTTAAAGACTAAGTAGTAATTGAGAGCTTAGTCTGCCCATCAGGTTATCTAATTTACTTTTGATGACTAACTTGGACTATCCAGACTGTGGTGTATCTCTTAATGTTTCAGGCAGCATGATGGCCTGGTAGTTAGCACATTTGCTTCTCAGTGCTAGGCTCTTGGGTCCAAGTTCCTGTCTGGGTGGAGTTTCTGTCTTCTCCCAGTGTCTGTGTGGGTTTCCTCTTATAGTCCAAAACATGGAGGTTAGGTTGATCAAATAGTCTAAATTGTACTGTATGACTGTGTCCTGTGTGAAGGTACATATACGGTGTGCTGTGTGCAAATTGGTTGCTGGTTCTCATCAGTGTATGAGTGATTTTAGTGTAAAAGCTGAATTCTGTCTTTAAAGCATCCTTGAGTTTGAAAATGGTGCTATATGAATGTGACTAATAATTTTCATTATGTTATTTAAGGTAAATTATATTAAACATGCATCAATATGTCATTGTAATATATGCATGCATTATCTGCTTAAATATTTTTATGTGGTTGCCTATAAATAGAAATTTCATATAACATAGACACCTGCTGGTTAATATGCTATATATAAAAATGACAGACATTGTGTTTTACTCATTTAATTGTTGTAGTATTAGGTGTGTCATACAAAATATAGCCAGTAAAAAGAAAATCTCATACTTTTGTTGTACTTTTAATGATTATGAATTCCATGCATAGTCAGACAACAACAGTGCAATTAATTAGTTTTTTTGTATAACAAGCAAGGAACAGTAGCTTAAACAAAGAACAAAAATACCTTGGCTTGACTTGAGTATTTTTTTTACAATAATTGACTTGTGAATGAATGTATGTTTGCAGGATTTGCCATAGATATAACTTAGGAAGTGAATGCCCCACTTTTTTTAATACCCCTTTGAATGATGTATTAAAACAAGTAGGACTTCCAGACTCTTCATGAGAATACTGTACAAAAATGATATATATAAATTTGGGAATTTTAATGGGAAAATTATTCAAATATGAAACATTTCATTTCTCTTTTAAATTCTAGATTTCTGAAGCCTCATTTTCCACATGCAGTTATACCTTCGTATAAAACAAAGTATTCCACTCCTTCTGAATAATACAATGAATGTTTTCATTAATGTTACTGACTGATGGATGAGCCTAAAGTTGAGCACCACTAAAAGGACTAATTTGACCACTATCTAGGGGTCAGATGTCTGTTTTGTGAAAACAGTTGCTTCTGGGCTTCATGCCAACTATGAGACATCTCAATCTCTGAGACAGTCAAGACAGTTGTGCGCCGGCGGTGGGGGGAGAGATGGTCCGTGGGGGGGGTACTCCCTCTCTGCTGTCTGGAAGCAAGCCGAGGTGGGGGGGTGGGATTTACAGGCGGGGTTAGCATAAAAAAAATGCCTTCATGCCAAGCTGAATCTGGCATAGAGTGAGTTCGGACCACACGCGGAACATGCGCTGAGCAATTACACCAAGCTAGGCAGTAAAAGCTCGGAGGCCATTAGCGCCAGTGGGAAGATGAATAGAGTACAGGATGACCCTTCTCAACGCCTCGCAGCTAAAAGCATAGAGGTGTGGGCATTTGACCACTGAGGGCAAATCCAGCATGGGTGCGTGGGTCTATTAGCAGCACCGTTACCACTGGAAACAGCCTGTGCGCATCGGGCATGGTTATGCACGTTGTTAAAAGCCTAGGAAATGGGATGGATGGTAATGGTGTTTGGTTTACTGGAAGGGCAACGGAAGAATTGTTCATGGCTCTTACAAAAGTCATTTGTTTAAATTCAGCTAAACAGTGAAGCAGATTTAAATTGTCAATGTTTGACAGCAAAAAATATGAAGAACCATACACTGCCAACTGTTCCATTCATTTATATCTCAGTGTTCCGCAAAACTGTTTGATTTATTTCCTTTTGTGGTCACATGATGAACCTCACGATAAACCTGCTTCCAAAACATTTTTGAATTGCTTTTTTTTTTTTCCTCAGAGAGTAAAGGGTTATCAGACCAATTAAAACAACCCAAGAAGATTGAGTCAGCTGTCTGGTGAAATAACTGTAGCAGAGACAGAAGGCAAACTCACAGCTTTGCTTCAAGTGTTTAAAACACTTCCAGTATATTGCTTTTCTCCTGCCCGTAAACGGATGGAGACCTAGCCCTTTTTCCCAACCATCCATCATTAATACAAGCCAGGCAGGCCTGAGGTAACTCATTTCCTAAGGGAGGGCCAACATGTTGTGTATGTGGATAAGGCCTTGTAAGGCCGTAAATGTCCACACACTCTATGGTGAAGCCTTTTACTGTATGAATAAAACATGGCACTTAGCACTGAAAAGCTTATCTTTGCCACAGATGAGCCTCTGGATTACAACGGGTATAATGTCTAATTTCTGCTTGGGATCGTCTTACCTGCAAACTACAGAAAAAAATGTGACACTTAACTGGCATGGTATGAGGACTTCCTTTAGTTTCAGCTTAATGTAGCCTTGTCTTTCCTAACATATATCTTAAACAAAAGGAAAAACTTGTCAAACCACTCCAAAATGCAACATGCCTATACCAAATTACCTCCAACCAAGGGGAAGCTGCATTGCGATTCAGTGCTCGATTGCTGCAGAATGAGCTCTGACAGTTCCGACCATTCATATACTAGGAACGCTCAGGTGCACAGTATGCTAATTATTTGTTAGATTGGTATGATAGGCTACTGCAAAGCTTTTTTATTCAAAACACTTTTATTGCTTTATTATACTAACGATTATAAAGTAAATCAAATCAGGCAGATGCTGACAGTGATTCTGATTATTAACAGCTGGCAGTCGACTTTTAGTTTGTTTGAACCCATTGGTATGTTTAACAAATGCTTTTGAAGTTTCTGTATGATTTAGTCAATCTCTGGCCATTTTCAGTGTTTATACCTTGCCCTGCATAGCCATAATTTCTGGGTGGGATGAACCACTTTTTAAAGTGTTCCTCATTTGCATGCTCCATGTTTCTAAGGCCTGTGATTGGCTTCTGGCAGCACTGGTTCAGCTGTTTGCCAGTAGCCAGGACTTGGTGATGGCACAAGAACCAGTGAGCAAATGTTAACATCAAGGGTGGGTCTTTGGCTAGAAATATTTAATCCTAAAAGTTTTTATTAAAATCCCTTTAAAATGAAGTCCTTAAACATTATGCACTGACAACTGTTTATTAATGTTTATTTTCACCAGAATTTGTTCTGCGCCTTTACTTAAAACATTATATCCCATCCTGTTTGCTTGTCGTTGGACAGACCCTGAACTTTAGTATTCAAGCTAGATTATTATTAGCACTTGTCTACTTGCTTAAATGAAATATAAAGATAATGTTAAACAGAACAAAGCTGTAATAGATGCATCCAAACCCTCAGTAGTAATAAGAAGGAAAATGGTTTGTTTATTTGCAGTAAGGTAATGCATCTCTGCATTTTCACAATGAAACACTCATGCTTTCTTAAAGTAGTCAATATGAAAAACAATAACAGTTATAGTTGTATCACTTTAGCATTATCTCATATTCTTTTTCAGTTTGCTCGTGTGTGTGTGTGTGTGTGTGTGTGTGTGTGTGTGTGTGTGTGTGTGTGTGTGTGTGTGTGTGTGTGTGTGTGTGTATAAATCCATTCAAATGGGTAATGAATCACACGCTGCCGATTTCCACACATGAGCTGGCTTGGTTGTAACGATGATCCAGCCGTTCCTCCCGTAAGTGCTTTGACATCGCATCACCATAAATAATGGTGAACACAAGCACTCTCTATCTGACCCAACATGGCCCCTGTATCCTCCCTTATCCAGGAAGGGAGCTCGTAATGGCACACAAATGCCTTTATTGGATTACAGTAGCATCTCCCATTACCCCCAGCAGTTGGAGCACTAGAGATGGAAAACTCTTGCAGCAGAATAGCAGATTGTGGAAGAGTAAGAGTGTAATTTGTACAATCGGTGAATCTTTTGCTCCGGTTTGGTTAGATATGAAGTGAATGAGAAGGCTATAAGAGTCATTTTTGAGGAGAGGATGTGGCAGTATATAATGTCATATCAGTCATAACACGATTAGACAAACGATTATTTTGCAATTACAAAAGTGTATTATATTTAAAATTATTTGCAAACAATGTTTGTGATATTCTGCTATACTGAATAACTGAGTATCTATAAAAACAGTATTGTTTTTGTGATACTGAAATCTAAGAGTAAACTTATGAAACTGTTATGTGACAATGAGTGCAACTTTATACAGTACATAAGATAAAGGTATGCTATATCTATCTTATATATAAGATAGGGCTATACTATTTTTCAACTCATGCCTTATAAAAAAAAAGGTTTTGGCACTTCAAAACTGTTGATTTTATCAATGCACAACTTAAGTGATTTAGCATTGAGAAACGCCTTCTCATTGGGCTTAAACATGATTGATTGGAGCAACTGTTTTTTTGAAAGCAGGACACTCACAGTTAAACACACTTAAATAAACACATTTTATGTTTATTTACAATAACATAATAATATACTAAGTATTTTTATATAAGACCTGATAATAATTATAGTCGGACATATAAAGACATGATCCATTTGAGATCCTAGGACAACACTGTTCTGAAAGACAGTTGTGGGGACAGCCAAGTCACTGATATTTACAGGGAGCAAAGATGAACTTCCTGTGCAGTCTACATTCTTTGCCACAGTTTTAGGCACATTTATTTGAGATGGTTGAACCTGTGCCAGTACACCAGCTGTTTTACTTCCCTGTTTGTATATAGATGCATTGTTGGCGAGTTACAAACCTTTGGAGCTTTTAGGGTCCTAAAAGGACCCTAAGGTACAGGTACAAACCTTTGGAGCTTTTAGGGTCCTAAAAAAGTAGGGTCCTTGGAGTTGTTGCCGTTGGTGTATGGAGTGGTGAATGGGTGGGGAGCACACCGCTCTGTGAAGCTGCAGTGATTGGGTGAGGGAGCACACCACCCTGTGGTGCTGCATTGACTGGGTGGGGAGCACACCACCATGTGGAGCTGCAGTGCTGAGGTTCTGAGGTATGCTCACCCTGACTTTCCTGCCCATTGGGAAGTCAGAGATTCACCAACAGATGGAATCGCAGACAGTTGAAGCAGCTTGGTTTAAGGTTAGCAATTTTTAAATTGGCATGGCCAGTACAAAGGGCAAAGTACTAATCTAAAGCATCAGTGAAGAGTGAGGCCAGTTGCTGTTTGTAGTCCTTCAGGGAGGCAGGACAGACCAGGCCAGGTGTCATAGCCAGGTGTTTGTCTGCTCCTCAGACTCCTAAAGAGTCGATTTACCTCTCATTCACACATCTTCAGTAATGCAGGTGAGTGTGTGGTGCAGTGCTGGTTGGCTGGCTAATGGGGGCCCTCTAAATCTACAGTAGAATTTGTTGAGAGTGTTAGCCAATTGTCTGTCGTCAATGGTGCATGGAGTCTTCTAGTTTTATAGATGGCAATTCCCTGTATGCCTTTTGAGACTGAGGATGGGTCACTGGCTGACAGCTGCCTTTCAGCTGCCATTCCATCTTTTTCCAGTTATTTTAGACTATTATTTTTTTACTTACTTTCCAATCTCACCGGTACTTTTCTTGCTGAAGCCAGTGAATTTGTCTGAGGTCTGAGTTAAACCTGCATTTGTCATTTTGGCATCTTGAGAGGTGATGTAACGGCTTCATAAACCACTAGTCATACGATGCTATGGTGTCTCCGTGTTCATTTAGAACTCACAGCCAGGATTAAGGCATTTTCGCCTTGAGTTGTCTGGTCCATCTTTTAACTGAGGTAGTGACAGTCTTAGCAGTTTTAGTCTTCACCTGTGTGCTGAATGAGACGAGTTACAATGAACCAGGAACCAGGTTCCACACCTGGGAGAGTGGTGGAAAGATATCAGCCCTTAATCATGGTGTACATAACATGGATAAATGTGACATGTAGACCATGAAAAGTAGCCCAACAAAGCAACAACGGGATACTCTCAAAATGTTTTTTAATCTTTATTTTTTAGCATCTAAATCACATGGGAATAGTACGCAGGATGTTTTGGCACAGGGATTCCTCGATGTGTTACAGACCAAAGGGGTCCTTTGTCAGTGTAACACACAGAGTAAATTCTTTAAACACGTGTGTCATTCTACAGATCCTCACGATGTCTGTCATTTAACAAATGTATTGAATTTGAATTCAATGTCGTGAACAACATTTGAATATGATTTGCGCAATTGCGTGAGTGATCTCCAGTTCTGCAATTTCACATACTCATTATATTAGGAGTTCAGACCATTAAAGGCCAACGTCAATTTATTGACAACACCACACTAATTAATATCGGCCAAAGGAGGCCCTTTAATTTAAGGCAAATCATTTGAATAGTTTAATATAGAAACATCATCCAGGAGGCTTGCCAACTTTACACAAGTTTGTTGCTTAAAGTAGTTTACTCCTAGACCATCACATGGATGTATTTGTTTTTCTTACTCTCTTGCAGGTAAAAGTGGTTCATTAGAATTGTTGATAACTGAGGTAAATCAATGACATGTACACAGGGCTTCAGTTGATATATGTGGCTGCTCCGATGTCTCATTATGGTCCCCTTATAAAAGCTAAAACATTAGTCTTATGGCCATAAATCACTCATCAATGTAAATGTCATTTTGTATGACTAATGGAATGTACTAGTTATAAAATCTATGTATTATTGTTCCTAAGCAGCTTTTTGTTTCAGATCTCTTGGGTTGACAGTATATGAGATGTGGTAAAACTAACCTTGTTAGTATTCACATGAGATAGGTCACATGGTGCTGTACAATTAACTAACGTCTTCCTCTCCTCTCCATAGATTTCCTTGATAATGCTGCGTTTGTTCATTATCTACATCTGTTCTTGCATGAGGCCCTGTGTCTTTAATTCTGTTAAAATCTAGACTTCAAAAACAAGATTGACATTAAAATAGTTCAAACTGAGTGGTGTATTTTCTCTACTGGGGCAAGCTGGTTCCTGTTCCTAAGGCATGCTAAAAGAAGGTGGATATGGTGCAACTGTGCCTAAGCTATAATGTAATGCCTAAAGATGAATAACTCAAGCTCTGTTTGTATATAGTTCCAAGAATACTACACCATTAAAACTGCCTGCACTGAATATGAAGTTTTATTTGGTGACTGACGAAACCATCTGCTTCTGTTTTTCTGATTTCATTGAGATAACAGGCACCACTTGTGAGCTAATTTAACCACGTTAGTATATGACAATAATGTCTCATTACTCATAGAAAATGTATCATACTCTATAGCCCTAATTTATACCCCATACCCTACACCTTTATACCCCATAACCTATACCTCGTGCCCCATATCCTATATCTTGTATTCCATCTTATACTCCATATCTTATACTCCATACCCTATACCATACCTACACGATACATCACACCTCATACTCTATATCCTATACCCCATATCTCATACTTCTTAGCTTTGTCTAATAACTTACCCTTATCCCATACCTCATAATCTGTACCCTCTAGCTGATGCATCATGCTTCATACCCTATATACCATACCCCATACCGCATACTCAATACCCTATACCTCAAATCCCATATGCTATACCCCATACCACATACTCCTTACTATATACTCTATTCTCTATACACTAGAAACAAAACCCTATATCTCATATTTTTACTTATAATTTAAGAAAATAGTGAATAAACTGTGGCTTATGCTGTCTCTGGTTTAATGGATCAGAGAATGCATAACAGCTGAATAATCAAAAGACAGTTAAATGAAGTCCTGATTTGGACACTCTTGTACATACACTTTTAGGTCCAGTTTATAACAATGTGTCCACTGGGGAATGTGAAAATACATCAGGAAGAGGCAATAAACAACAGGTGTGTGTAATCAGCTGAATTCTTGTTGATGACCGCCAGAAGACCCTTCCACCTGGTGTTGCACTCTATCTCAAGCTGCCACAAGGCATTTTTCATATCAAATTCACTAGAATGAGTCCAGTAATATCACATTTATGCCTCTCCATGAATCTGTGCAACACATAAGACTGCTCAACTGAGATATATTCATTTCCACTGAATACTTCATATTATTCAAATTATATATATTATTATTATTCACATTATTCATATTACTTCAAAATATTATATTTGTCCAAGAAAAACTAAATATTTAGATATTTGAGCCAGAACTACAAGGAAGCAGAACTCTGTAGTATTTATTAATGGTTCAGCAATGATTTGTAGAATCATCACCACATCACATTTCCCTCAGTATTAACAGCTATAAGATCATTCAGCATCTATGAACTAGCAGTAATCCAAAACAATCTAACTATGCTAGCACACGAAACAGAAATGTTTTCCTTGTCCCTGAGGGTATATAACTTCCTCATCTTTACTGTGTGAGTAAAGTATCATCGGTGATTAAAGTAAAGTATCATGAGTGATTGTGTATATATATATATATATATATATATATATATATATATATATATATATATATATATATATCTGTAAAGCATCCTTGAGTATGACAAATGTGCTATATAAATGTAAATAATAATAATAATAACACTGTACTTTTAGTAATAAGTAATGTTGAGAGAGCTTTATTTGCTTTGCTTATTTTAAAGTTTAAACCTAAATGTTCAGGTTACATATTAATGTGCTCTTTCTGGACACATGAATTAAGCTTAAAGTAAAGCTTAAAGCTGGAAAGTAATTTATTGCATGAAATAAACTGAATTGAATAAATTGAGTTGTACAAAAAATTAAAAAGCCAATGATTTTTGGCCACCACTCTTTAGCAAAGCAACAAGAGAAATGCAGAGAATAAAAAAGGCCCAGAGGCAGACCTAGCCACACCCTGCCTGTGTCAGCAGCCATACGCAAATCTTTCATAAGGTTAAATGTATGCATGATTCCAGCTCATTCTATGAATCTTACCTCTTAGCACTTCTCGCGAGCTTCTTATGAGCACTGTCACTATGCAGGCATGACTGCAGACTCTTAGATGTGATTCAGCAAGGCTTTTGGAAATGTGTGGCAGAGAACCGTATGCCAACGAGGTTGTGGCTTAAGGAGGCTCATCCTCCACCACTCATGATATGGAGACAATTATTGCACCACTGATGTAGATGGTGCAACAAATAAAGTACTTAAGAAAATGATTTCTCCATTAGCCAAGCGCTTTATTTGTGTTAGGACATTTGAGGACCTGAGGGTCAGTCCTTCCATAAAGGGAAACAAGAAGTTATGTGTGTGTGTGTGTGTGTGTGTGTGTGTGTGTGTGTGTGTGTGTGTGTGTGTGTGTGTGTGTGCACGTGCACATGTGTGCTTCCCCGCACACTACCATTAGTGGCTGGTTTCTCATGGGGACCTGAATAAATGATGGTTGTGTATCAGCGTGTCAGCTTGTCTAGTACTGACACAGCAGTGTGTGTATATCGTGTGTATGGGTGGGGGGGAGGGTTGAATGCTGTCTTTGCACTTCTAATGGACCTCAGCTAACACTAATAGCTTCATTGTTCAATGCAATGGGGAGGTTTCTGGTAGCAGTGGGAATGGTCTCACTCTCTGATGACCCAAACCCTTCATTTCACCATCCTCATAAATCTCAGCATCCTCCGTATCTGCAAGGGCTTCCGTCATTACCAACCACTCGCCTACGGACTCTTCTGATTCTTTGTTATTTTTTCCCCCTTCAGATGATGCTAAACAAAGCTCTCACTTGCGCTTTGTTTACCCTATAAATTCTCTTCCTTCTTGAGACTCTATTGATCTATTAAAGCCTAATATTCAAAGAACAAGATGAGCAAAAACCAAGCAGAGACTTGGACATAGAGGTTCTTTTGTACATGTAGCTGCCAGCAAACAAAGCAAATATTTATTTAAACATAATCCTCATTAATTGCAGCAAGCTTTAAATGATTTGTCTCCCTTGAGTGATTTGCTCCGGTAAGGCATACATGGTAATATTATCTCTTTCTCCCGGCCTTGATTTTTCAGTTACTGCGATTATGCAGTTCTATATAAAGACTTCACTCCCTCCCTTAAATTAAGACCAAAAATTGTGTCTTGCAATGATCAGTTCCACCACTGTGACCATCACACAGTCATAAGTATTGTTCCGCTGAGAAGTACTACTGAAACCTCAAGCATGGGGAGGGGCAGTAAGAGTAGGAGGACTAAATGAAGACAACCAATCAGGGAATAAAGTAGCTAATGACATAGTTGTGCCCATTGTGTAGGAAATAAACACAGGTGGCTAACTGGTTCACTAATCATGTCTATGTCTAACCTCTTGGAGCAGACACAGGCCTTGTGTGAGCAGAGTTCCAGTGTTCAAGCCATACGTATCATGCTAAAGGAAGCCAGAAAAAAGACAGAGCATGTTGTATGATGCTCTGTCTCTCTCTGTTCCAAAATAAAGAATGACCACAGAACAGGTCAGTGAACTGTCCTTGGATAAATGCATTTCATTCAGTCTGAGAACACATACTTTTGTGGAGCCAATTTCTATAGTAGCTGCATTCATCCAGAATATAACTGCTTAGAAATCATGAGCGAATGCTGGGTTTGATTTCTTAAATTCTATTTGATTCCACATTCGCAGATCATCTCTTACCAAGCATTAATTTAAGCTAATATCACTATGTATTGTTTCTTTGAGTAGTTAACAGGTGCAGATGATATAGATCAAGAGGTGCGAGCTGTTAACTACATGCTCATAACCGTGAGTTCTGGAACGTACACCCATGATTTCATTTGTGGCTACAGTTTAATTCTGTTGTAGGCTAAAAGTACTTTTCTAAGTTCAAAAAGGTCACCTGACCATGGTCTGTGGTTGTGTGCTTCAGGGCACACAAAATGGCGTCCCGTTCTCATTTTAATGCCCCCATGTTCAGAAACATCTATCATTGCTTTCTCCCTACTGCTTTCTTCCTCTTCACGAGGACTGTCCAGAGAGGCTTTTAGGGCCACTTGACCAGCTGCTCAGATTTTCCTCCTACCTCCACCCCCCCCACATCTCTGCTCACTAATGGCTAAAGGAGATGTCATTTGGTCCCTCCTGTTGGTAACTTATAGAAGCAATTTTCTTGCACAGTAGATGTGGTGTGAGGGTGTATCCTGAGCTTTGTGTCTTTCTAGGTGGGTGTTATTACCATCATAACTCTGGCAAAAAATGGCCATTAAAGGGAAATTATAGTCACACAGTTGTACTAAAGGCTTACAGGCACAGTGGCATTCTGGGTTGGTGGTTACAGACGCCACGATTAAAAAGGCTCAGTGCTGTAGTTTACTGGTTTGTGCCTGCCTGCGGTTGTGATATGTCAATATTTGAGCTAATGGAGGCAAGGGGAATACAGTGGCTAGAGAGATGGTCATTCAGTTGATAATGTCAATACAGTTACAAAATGGTCTGTGCTCTTTTACATCAGTGTAGTAGAAGATGGGGCCACTTCCATTACCTCTAAATCCCTTTTTCAAAGGCTTTTAGGTGGTTGAATTAACAGGGGACATTAGTTAAAGTGTGCTACCTGCAAGACAAATCTTTTCACTACATGAGGCAAACATTCAGTGCTGTAAATGTCTTTTCCATTGAGTAACTGAGATGCCGGTACCAAATGGAGCAGCTCTGGATACCAGTTCCACATGACAGCACTTTGGGTTTCTGCTGCATTTCTACAAGTTAGATTTCATAGTGTTTGTAGTCACACCATCAAACTCCACACTGCTGGTGTCACAATCCAGTTATTTCCCTCTACTAGAAAATCTCCATTGCTATTCATTCTATCCAAGAGCTGTTAAATATTATAGTGGTTCAATCTGCCCACAGAACACAAGTATCTGCAACATAAACTCCAATCTATTAAACCAAATGGAAATTGGGGTTACCAGACTGGGACTGCCATTGGCCTTCATACAGACAGCTGTAACCCTGACCAGGTGATGGAGAGATGAGAACAGGGAGATCTGGGGAGAGTCGCCCTACATAACTGGCAGCAGAGTGATGGCTCCTTCATGAGCAGGGCTAAATATGGCACAGGGGTGAATTCCAGCTATTGTTCTGACTAAGGAAGTGAAGGACATTTCCTCCTCACTCATGTCCCATTGGAACTGGGTGCGGCAAATGGGAGTATGCAAACCTTTTTAGGCAACAGGCATGATAATGAGATAATTAATCGATTACTTAATCTGACCATCACACCACCAGTCACCGGAACTGCTGTGATGGCCTGCATTTATACCCTGCATGCTAAGATTGCACATATGCCTTTCTCATACAGCACAAAGTAGCCCTTTCATAATAAAGTGAACTCTATCTTGCAGGTTTTCCTCATGATAATTGAGGGTGCCAGTAAATATATTGAGGGCAGGAAAAGTATACTATTTTTAAATAGTTTGAAATGTTCTTTAGAATGTGTTTGAAGCTCTGCTGTGATGGCTTGTTCTCAGTTTTAGGACTGTCACAAAGCCCCTAAAAATTCATAGCATATCAAAATAACTTCATCGGTTCTCTTAATATGAACTTGGTACATTCATGATGTGAGGGTGATTTATATCAGTTCCTGATTCTCAAATCTCACTATTTATTTCATTTAATCAAAATGGAGAGAGGGGAGTAGTTTTCAGAGAGACAGGAGGAGCGAGAGGAGAGAGAACGATACCATTGCAGCCAAGGCCTTATTTAATTTACTGCAGGTCGATGGAGGTCCTCCAATTGCCTCTCCTGGATTAATAAGTAACCCACACACGCTGTCCATCACTGCCCATCTCCCATTAGGCCTTTGAAATGGGCCCCAAATTGCCTGCTCAGCCTGGACCTGATGGAAAGTGCAGCCTCTTTCTCTCTACTTTCTGTCACCCGTTACTTTCACTTACTTTCCCACTCATGCTCTGCCTCGCTCTTTCTTTCTCTCTCTCTCTTCTACTCTTTCTCACACACATACTCCACTTTATCATTTTTTTCTTTATATCATGCTTTGTTTTTGATATTGTGGCTTTTCAACTGATGATGTTCATAAGATAAAAACCACATATATAACCACATATCACTGATAATATGCAATTGTTAATATGTTAATATATTGGATATGCACTATTATTAATATATTAATATATCAGTGTGTAATGTGGAGCGATCACAAGGTGAGCGCATATGCTGAAAAAAGCAAGACTTATTAGGGCCAAATCCATAATAAGAATCATAATCACAGTCCAGGGACAGAGAGCCAACACAGAGTCCGGGAATACATAGTAATGGTACAATACATACAAAGACAAAAACAGAAATGGGCTACAACAAAACAATGATAACTCAAACAGCAATGTGAACAAATGATTAACACAAGCAGTCACAGGCAAAGCAACAAGACTGCACAAACGTACTAATGAGAGTTAACAAGGCACAGGTGATACAAATGAAAGGCAGGGAAACTTAAATGAGAGGCAGAAGAGTAAGGAAGCAATGCAAAATAAAGACATGAGACAGGGTAACTATAACGACAGATCTCTAGGGAGGGGCCAATAGTGACACAGTGGTAATATGCCATAATCAGCAGCATCTTTCCTGTGGTTGTGTCAATATGATGCTGAAATCCAATTGCAAGTATATTTGAAAAATTATCACATTTCCCAAGGAAACTTGTTGGATTTTTTTAGGGCTAACAATTTTACAATTTATGTATTAATTGTATCAGGACTGGTAAATGACAGAGGAAACATAATATGCAGATTTTATTTTAGGTTTTATAAACTGATACATTTCTTATTGAAGGTCTCATGGATTTTTTTTTATTGGCAAAAGAGATGATTGTAGGACATTCTAGTTTTATCTTGTTCTTCCCATTAAAGTGTCTTTAAGTATTAACTGCGTGCTTGCTTATGGATTTTTCAAACTGACCTACCTACTTCCAGAGATGAACAGTTTATAAAATGATCAGTTGTGACCCTCTTGGAGGTAATTGAGTAAACAGTCTTATGTTGGAGTAAACAGTCTTATGAAGTATTTGAACTCAGCTTCTTAGTTGTTATTGTGTAAATACAATCCCCTGAATCAGGACCAATTGTTCTAAAGTCTCTCGGTGCAGTGTGATTCTTTATGAGGTGCAGATGTAGAATATTTGTTGTCTTATACTCTCTCAATCTGCCAGTGATTGCATACTCTCATCCCCCACTCTTGTAATTATATGTGAACATAGTTTAATGGTAGACACAGTAGATGCTGTAAATGCTGTAGATACTGTAAATGATGCCAATTCTATACATGTCAGAGCTATAGATACTGTAGACAATGTAGGCACAGTAGATGGTGTAGATGCTCTAGATGCTATAAACACTGTAGATGCTGTAGGCACTGTAGATACTGTAGCAATATTAATACTGATAAGATTATTGGGGCACCACCATGATTAACAGGGAAGATTAATTAATTTTAATTAATACCAATCGACTCTCAAGCATTGTAACTAAGGATATATTTATTGAATTAATAGAGATAGGAGAACATGCAGAAAAATTATTGATTAAGATTCTACTAATAATCAGAGGTACTGAGTTCACTAAAATTGATATAGTACAGCAAACATAACTAAAACAAGTTAACCCTGACTAGATTCATGTTGGACCAATAACTGGACTAATAAAAGAAAGAAAAAGAATGAAAAGAAAAGAAAAACAGTCTAAGTAACCTTTGAGAATAATTAGCAGAGCAGGCTACTTATCAAACCAAACAACGATCAACAACAGGGAAAACATATTAACCAATCACGGCTCTTGGTGAGAGTGCATGCCTAAAGTAGAAGGAGGAACGAACTGTTGTTAGACTATTTGAGGGAGAACTAATTAGGACTGAGGAGGCTGCGTAGCAGATGGGACGAAGGAGTTAACTGATCCAGTTTTGATGTATAAACAGTATAATTAACTACTTCCTGTCCTTACAAGTCATTGGGTTCGACCATGTCAAACTGTCTGGCTGGCACTGAGGGAGAGTCCGTTTTCCATTGCATTGCTGGCTTCACCCTGCACAAGCGATGCAGGCTGATGACAATGACAATACCAGGCTTTCTTGATCCATGGGATTTTGATTTCCGGAAATGGCTCTGTTAGAGAGGCAGAGGCCTTTTCAGAGGCTTTTCAGTAGCAGGAGTCTTGCTTTCAGTGGTTATGTGGCCTGACCTTGGTTTTGATATAAATTCTAGAATGTTTCATTATCAGCCACATGATAAACTTCAGTCTCAATCGACACAACAAGGCATGTTTGCATGATATATCAAGGCATGATATAAGTTGTGATGAGCAAATTCTGATGAACACAGACTAAAAATGAGGAATTAAACAAACCAAAGAAAATATCAAATAAAATAACTTTATAAATATCACATGTAACTGAATTCTGTTTTAACCTCTTGGTCTTGATTTCTTCTAGACAAATTTATTTTAGTGGTAATTCATAGCCTAAGGGTTAATGCCCCCCTTCCCACATGTCTTCTCTAATTTTCCACATTGCACCACTGTACTGACCAAGAGGGACTGAAATTTTATCAGGTATACACAGATCAAAGGGCTTGCATTGGTTCATGCATATATAACAGCCTTTTTTTTTCACAAAATGGGGAAAGAATTCCTGTAGGACCTTCTAATAAGTTTCAATTAAGCAGAAAAAATCAAACATTTCTTAAACAATTTCATACCTCATGGGTCTTAAAATGAGGTTTGCAAACAAAAGTATCAAACCCTAGGATAGGTGTAGCAAATCAATATTCAATTTAATTCCTTTACTACTTTCTAGAAGTTAAAAACTACTGACTTTAAAATATTTTTTTTCTAATTGGTTCATAAAAGATTTCTAGTAAACACAGTTAGGAGTGGTTAACAATTTGTTTACAATTAACATGTGTAGCAGTTTTAATACTTTTAATAGATTGTCAATTACAATGAAAATAATTAATTGGGGCACCACCCTAATTAATTGAGAAAATGTATTAATTTTTTACATTTATTAATGATTAATAGTTCAGGCAACCAAATGAAATTTAATAATGAATAATTTGTGGTGGATGGGGTAGCTAATTAGGATAATATACAAAATAAATAAATAAATAAATAAATAAATAAAGAGAAAGGAAACTGTTTTAACAAGCTTCTGGGAATGACCAACTAGGTACTTATCAACCAAACAAGACAAAAAAAACGTATTAATCAAAAGCATACTTCGAATCTAAAAGGGAGAGCAGGGGAACAAGGGCCAGCCTTTGTGGCACAATGTAGGAGGAAACCAGGCTAACGGTGGTGCTGAGGAGGCTGTATCACAGATGAAAAGAGAGTTAACTAATCTAATTTGATTCATAAACAATAAAGTTAGTATTGAAACCAAACTGGTAATGTAGGAGGGGAATGCCAGTTCTTATGACTCACTGGCATTTGACCCTATCGAACCTATCTGTCAAAGCTTGTGTTCCAATGAAGCCATCTGGATAGAGAGAACACATCCCAAATGAAGAATCTGTTTCCTTGGAATCGTCAGATTCATCTGAAGGAGAAGTTCAGTCTACATCATGTCACCAGAGCAACTCATGCAGAGAGTTTGTTTCCTTGAAATCATCTCATGCACAAGCTACAAGTTACAAACTTCTAACTTTAAGATATTGTCTAATTGGTTCATATAGGACTTCTGGTAAGCACAACTAGGAGTGAGTAGCAATTTATTTACAACATGCATGATGTAAATAAAATAAACAAAATGTAGTAATCTGGTGAATACTGCAAAGTAATAAGGAGCAAGTAATAAACAGAACAAAACAACAACAGATGCAACAGATAAAATAACAGGAGCAAACATCACAATTTGGCAATTATATAAAATAATCATACATTACTGGTTGATTGTTATTTGACTTCATAATAGATTAAATGGCAAGTTGTTACTTTGTGAATCTGTGGACTGAGAAAAGTTGGTTGTCCTGGTAGGGGGTTGAGTCTGATACAATTTATGCTCACAGTTCCTTGAAGTATAACCAGACTGGTAGGAGGCTCTTCCAATCTGTGAGTTTCTGACACCTAAGAAGAGGGGAAATTGTCAGAAAGCCAACTCAGCAGGACAGAGGTGAGAGAAAGCCCACCCTGATCAAGTCTCATCAGAGGAATAAATTGTATCCGTCTTTGCCACAATACTGTAGATGCTGTAGATATTTGAGATGCTCTAGATGCTGGAAATGCTTGAGATGCTGGAGATTTTGTAAATGCTAGTAAATCTATGGTAGGTACTGAATATTGTGCTTTATAATTGGTGATAAATACAAATTAAGAGAATATAAATGTACATATTAAGGATATAAAGAGGTTAGGGAAGTGAATGGAAGGGATCATATTTGTGGACCATTGGCTCACTTTTCAAATTTATGATTAACTACACTCTATAACAAATGGACACACGAGAAAGAGAGGACTCAATTTTATTAGGTTTATGGAGTAGGCTGGGACTAAAGGGAGAGGTTTCTAGGTCTTAGAACGTTGCAAGCCAAGTATGTTGGAGTTAGCAAGTAATTTAGGTCAGGCCGGTCCAAGGTTGAAAGCAAGGAGCAGAGTCTAGGTGGAGTCCAAGGGTCAGGAAGGAGACAAGGTCTGGAAACCAGGAAGACCAACATGTGTATTTCAATACTTTGTAATGAGAATGCAAGTGAGGGGAACTTAAATAGGAGAGTGGTTAAGGGAGAAAATATTCAACATGTGTAGTGAGTACTTCAGCGAACCAGATCTGAGATGATAGTGGGAAGAGGTGGGCTTGGTGGTGCTGGGATGAGCATGGTCCATGGGATCCATGACAGAACCCCCACCTGATGGGTGGCTCTGGGTGAACAGTGTGAAAATACAAGAGCAGAGAGTGATCTAGGTTGTCAGTTGCGGGCACCAAAGATTGTTGCTCAGGTTCATAATCCTCCTGGCCTATGAGATACTGAAAGGCACCCCTGCGTCTGTGAGAATCCAGGAGTTCTCTGATAGCATAGGGAGGTTTGCAGGTTTGCTGAGTTTACTACTTGGTAGTCTGAGCCTCATATTGCGAGTAGAGACCTAGAGCTTCTGACCAGGTTGAAGTCTCAGGGTAGGGTTTCGGCGAGGATTGGCAAACTCCTGCACTGCCTTCTGTAGATGGATGTGTGCTACTTCTCATGTACGACAGCTATGCTGGAAGCACTGGTCTAATGCCTTTATGTCTGTGAGAGAGTCATCGCATGGAAAAAAGGTAGATTGATAACCGCAGACACATTGGAAAAGTGTCAGTCTAATGGAAGAGTGGGTGAGAGAGTTAAGCGCATTTTCTGGCCATGGAAGGTATTTGTGCCAGTCAGTCTGTGAGGCACAATACTGATCTAGGATTCTTCCCACCTCCTGGTTTACCCATTCAATTTCACCGCTAGACTGGGGAAGATGACCTGAGGAGAGACTGACTGTTATGGCCAGTATTCTACAGAACTGCCTCTATACCTGTTGAGTCAATTCGGAACCACAATCAGACACTGTTTCTTCTGGTGGGCCTTAGATATGGTACACAAAGGTGAATATTGCTTCAGCAGTCTAGGGTAGTAGGTAAGTGGGGGAAAAAAATGAGATGACACAATTTAGAATATCTATCCACCACTACCATTATTAGTGTATCCCTTGGAAGCTGGCAGGTTGGTGATGAAGTCAACCATAGGTGTGTCAAGGAGTGAAGTAGTATGGACAGGGGCTGTAATTTACCTGCAGGTAGAGTACGAGGGGTACATGACTGTGTAAGACAACACATGACCATATATGATCACTTATGTCATCATAAAGGGAAGGCCACCAAAATGTGCATGTAATGCCTGGATGCCCATTACACAGGGTGGTATGATCCCATTCCAGGAGAGTTCCTCTAGGAGAAGTGGGTACATATTGTTTACCTGGGGGGCATTCTCCAGGCCAGGGTCCTCCTTTAGTGTTTCATCTAAGTTGTCTTAAAAACCCCACCTAATAGGTGCTAGGAAGCAACTGCTATGTAATATGGATTTTGGTCAGTGTTTCCCTTGTCATGGATGCAAGATAAAGCATCAGCCTTCTGATTCTTTGAACCCAGTCTGTAAGAAACAGAAAAAAGGAACCGGGAGAAGAACAATGCCCACCTGGCTTGCCTAGGGTTGAGTTGCTGAGCTGACCTGAGGTATTCTGTGTTTTTGTGATCAATATAAACCAAGAAGAGATGTTCTGCTCCCTGTAACCAGTGTCTCCACTGTTCTAGAGCTAGTTTAATATTGAGAAGCTCCCAGTTTTCTATGTCATAATTCCTCTCAGCTAGTTGTAATTTCAATAGAATATCAAGGGTACAACTGTTGAAGTGAAGGCTTATTTTAAGAATTGATTGGTAGTTGTCAACTGAAGCTTCTTATAGCCTTGGCTCCTAAGAATGTCAGAAAGGGGAGAAGAGATGGTACCAAAATCCCTTATGAAACTTATAAAAAGTGGCACACCCTATGAATTGTTGTAGTTCCATAACATGTGACATGCAGAGGCAAAGCAGGATGCAGGGACAAACCATGTCTCACACAACAAACATTTTTATTCGACACAAAGATGACAACGTGGTTAGTGAACTAACCTGGTTCAAACATCGACACACCTATACATAGACACAGGACTTATATACATACACACACTAACGACACACAATAAGGAGCAGGTGTGAAACACAGAGAGGGCATGGTCATACAGACGAACACACACACACACACACACATGCACACATGCAGGGAAACATTTGGGGAGAGGGGCCATACTGTGACAAAGCAAGGGCGGGACTCCCAGCACGCCAGCCTAACGGGCTGCGGACCTGAGACCAAAGCCAAACGGCAAGGCCAGCAGACCAGGCAGTCCATCACTGGCCAGCGCAAGCAGGAGCATGGGGGTAAACACCGGGACTAAGACAACAACAGACACAGGGACAGACACACTGATGGGAACAGGCACTGACATAAAGGGAGACAAGGCAACACATACTGTGATCAAGACAGGGATAGGCACAGTGATCGGAACTGGTACAAAAAGAGGATTACATAAATGGCTGCTAAACAGTCCAGGGAAGGTAGCATGAGCCCCAGCCAATCCCTCAATCATGGGCTGGGTCGGAATCTGCCCCAGCTGGATGGGATCCAGACGTGTGTGGGGGTGGCTGCTCTGGCTTCAGCGCGCATGCCTCCAGAGATGCCTTAGCTGATTGGCCCGTCTCGAGAGTGGGCACTGGTGATGCCGCCTTCTTGCCTTTGTGTGGCTTTGGCTTAGGCACTTGAGCTCTGGGGCTGCGATCCTTCGTTGAGGGAGTGTCCTCATCTGAGGACAATACCCCCCCCACTAGCCCCTTTGGGCTGCCTGCTTGTTCCTGAGTGGAGCCTCCTGGGTGGTGCCTTAGGTGGTACCTTGGGCACTGGAGGCTCTTCGCTTTCAGAGTCCGCTGACACGGTGTCCATCTTCGAAGGAGAATCAAATGGAGAGCCTCCTCCACCTCCATCGTCGGATTCTCCTTCTGGTAGACCTCCGAGACCGATTGGAAGCTGACATCAGTGTATTCTGATCTGAGGTCAGTGTCCATTTGGCACTCACTCCGATTGTGCTCCCTATAGTACTCCTGGTGGTCCCAGTAAGTGTAATAGAACCCTGCGGTTTCCAGACCCTGAGACTGGTCTCCCTGGTACCTGCTCTCATGGTTCGTCAGGGGCCTGTAGGACTCCTCCCCTGAACTACACCCAGGGCACCCCCAAAATTCTTCAGGAGCACTCTCCCCTGTCATCGCAGTACTGAGAGTGCCCAGGAATATGGACGGAATCCCCTTAAGGGCTGGGGAGGAACGGTTGCGCCCCTTCTTCCCCTTCTTCTTCTTTGTTTTTCCTGGCATCCTTCGATGGTCAATGTTTCTGTGACATGCAGAGGCAAAGCAGGATGCGGGGATGAGCCGTATCTCGCACGAACGTTTTTATTCGACACAAAGACGACAAAGTGGTTAGCAAACTAACCTGGATCAAACATCGACACACCTATACGTAGACACAAGACTTATATACATACACACACTAATGACACACAATAAGGAGCAGGTGTGAAACACAGGGAGGGCGTGGTTATACAGACGAACACACACACATGCACACGCACGTTTGGGGAGAGTGGCCGTATCATGACATAACAGTGGAAGGTTTAGGACAATTTAAGACCAGTGATACTTTATCTGGGTCCATGGAGGTGTTGCCTGATTTGATGGTGCAGCCTAGAAAAGGCTCTCTATGGAATTCACATTTCTCTGCCTTGGTGTACAAGTGATGTTGTCTAAGATGTGTCAGGATGGCTGTGACGTGTTCAACATGTTCTGCTTCTGACTGAGTAAAAATAAGGTCATCAATAAAAACAATAAGAAATTTTCCTACCATGTCCAGAAAGATTTTATCTATAAATGCCTGGAAAAGATAGTGGCTATTGGACTGACCATAAAGCATGACAACTTTATGAAGGCTGTGTGAACATGCAACATTCTGACTACTAGTCAAGTACCTTAACCACTGAGCTACCACCACCCTTCCATTAATTTTATAAAGATTGTGGCTCCTAGCAGATGTTCATGGGTCAGAGAAATGAGGCTAAAATGGTAGGAGTATTTCACAGTGACTTCACTCAGGGCCTGATAGTCAATGCAGCGTCTAAATTCTCCTCCATTTTTCTATACAAAGAAAAATCCAGCAGCTACTGGAGATGTGAAGGGGCGTATAAAACCATGTTGGAGTGCTTCAGAAACATAGGCCTCCATAGTGACCTCCTCTGGCCAGGAAAGTGGGTAGGGCTTGGCTCTCTGTGGTAGGGGTGCCCCAGGAAGGGGTTCCACAGCACAGTCCCAAGGTCAGTGTGGCTATAGTAGTGGAGAGGACTGGCAAGGACATACAGTCCTGGAAACATTGTTTACTCCAGGACAGCAGTTTAGTGGTGAACCAAGAAATGCTAGGGTCATGGGTGGACAGCCAGGGAAAGCCTAGTATAGAGGAGTCACAGGACATGGGTAGAAGCACGAATTGAATAAAATCACCATTGAAAAGGAACCTTAAGAGTAACTTAAGAGTACCCTCACCAATAGGTTGGCTGTTAAGGGAATTAACACAAAAAGAGGGTCAAGGGTAAGTGCAGTGATCCCTAGCTAAGCAGCTAATTCAAAATCCTCCTCCAGAGTCAACCAAAGCAGAGAGAGAAACACAGTTACCATTAGAGGAAATGACAACAAGCACAATGAACTGATGATTATTGATATGCAACAGTGAACATGTTGTTAAGTGGGTTCTTGACGTAGATCTACTCTCACTCACTCTAAGGGGATGGTTAGGACATTGATCATGTGGCTGTCTGCACTGCAGTAAAGACAAAATCCACTAGAGAGACATCTAGCTCGATCCTGGGGAGTGAGGGGTGAGCAACCCATCAGCATAGCTACAGGAACTTCGCTTGGTTTGTTTACAGGGTTATGTTGAAGGGAAAACAGGGGATGCAGAGTGCATTGGTGCTGTGAGGGCCTATGAGTACATCAGAGATTATCCACAGCAGTGGTGAGTTGAATGAGATAACTTGGCCAATACTCCCCATGGACTCTGATGAGAGTCCATGACGAAATGTTCTCAGTGCTGTGTCGCTCTAGCCACTGCCAGCGGCAATGGTATGGAATTATCTGGCATATTCTGAGGCTGTCAGCAGGAGGATCAAAAACTGCTTTAGAAAGAATCCAGTTTCTGATTGTAATACTAGGTCCTGACTATCCCATAGGGCTGTTCCCCACGCACCTGCCACACCAGTCAACAATGACAGCACAAAATGAATGTGTTGTTCCTCAGAGACAAATTGCGCAGCCTAATGGGAAAATTACATAGAACACTGCATAAGGAAGTTCTTGCAATGGTCTGGTGAGCAGTCATACCAATGGTGGCCTATTGGAGATGACAGTGGGAAGAGGTGGGCATGGCAGTACTGTGACAAGCATGGTTCATGGGATCCATGACACACTCCCTGTACAGTGTGAAGCTTTATAAGCACTACATTTGTAGAGTTACAAAGGGGTAAGCACATTTTCAGCCTTTGGCAGACAGTTGCCAGATATTCGAATACATACACACAAATATATATATATATATATATATATATATATATATATATATATATATATATATATACACATGTCATGCCACACTTTTCCCTGATCAACTACAACTACCAGAATTCAACTGACTACTAACTTCAGCTGTCACCTATTCCTATTGCCTAATTAAACCTGCCTGTTGATCATACTCTTGGCAAAGTATTGCCACTTAGTTATGTAGTGCATACTGAGTGGTTTTCCTCTTGCCTGTTTCTCATTCCAACTCTGTTGTGTTTCTCTGGCTTTTTTGTTTGTTTGTTTGTTTGTTTTTGCCTTAGTCCTTGGGTTTGTCTACATGGATGTACAATGTACTGATATTTCACCTGGACTGCTCTCTCACACTGTTTTTGATGCTCCCTGGTTTTGGTAATCTTGTGCTGGCTCTGGCCCTTGCTCATCATTTTACTGCTGCTTTGGATTGTCCCTCTCAAAATAAAACCACAACCTGTTTGATCTGCAAGCATCTGGTTGGTTCTGAAATGTTACAATATATTACTATGACAGTACATGAGCACCCAGGATATCAAACCCATGACCATGGTACTCTACCCACTCTATGAGCTTAGCTGTACTACTGTAAACTGGATGGAAGCCATTTGTTGAGAAAAGAACATATCAATTAGTCATCTGTCATTTGCAAATGAGCCATGTCTTTGAGTCAACTCTTTGAGATGAAAGATTTTTAGATTCTCAGAGGATAGTAGTAAAACTGAGGTTTTCCTAGGCTCTGATGGTGTTAAAACAGTGTGATGATCCTAGATTCTATAAGAATGGTAACAAAAGAGTGAGATGTTCCTGGTGTGGCAGGACCATGTTGTCTGGGCCTGGAACCAGAGATGAGGGTGAGTACAAACACTTTATTGACAGAAGGTGTTCCTTTTAGACTGGGTAAAAAAGAAAAGAAAAGCAAACAGAATTCCTTGCCTCAACTGAGGTGGTAAAGAGAGGGAAAGAAAACTCCAAAGGCTTTCCTAGTCATTTCCCTTCTATTGCCTGAGCCCATGTGAATTCATCATCCTGGCTAGCACTCACCAGTACAGGGCAAGTTCATCTAGTTTTCCAGTATGGCAGGACTCTGGCCAGGCATCCTACAATGATCAAATGCTCCAACAAACGCAATATAAAATAATAATATTATCGTATTTCTTTTTTTAAGTATAAATTGTGGAGAACAACAATTTAATTTATAGATAGAAACAATTGTATGACACTATCACTAGTACTAGCAAGACCTGAAAAAACTTATTGCAAGTGAACCAAGAGTCATTTGGGAGATGAAAGATCCAGCTCCTATTGATATGGCTCTGATTGATGTGTTTCACAAAATAAATAAATAAATAAATAAAATATAATAATAATAATAATAATAATAATAACAAAATAACAAAATAATAACTCCTCCCCAATACTAGTGATATGAAGATATGAAGTATGTCTCCTCTGAAACTGTAACTTCAGAAGAGCTGGTAGTGTTTCAGAAGTCTGCAGCAGCAAATGACATGGAGGACACACATTATCATTACTGTTCGTTGATTAATTACAGGCCTCTTTCTCTTCTTGCCTCTTCTTGTCATTTCTCAGATACTCTCTCTCTCTTCTCTCTTTCCAGCAGCAGATGTTGTACACACTGGTCCTACTCTCTGTTATCAGAGTGTGTAGCCTGAGACAGAGGAGAGAGAAGACGGATGAAACGAGCTCCCTGGGCAGAATCATAAATCAATTTTGGATTTGTATGAAACCTGGGGTGGCTCCTGAAACCATTATGTGGCATGGTGAATCTGGGACATGGACGGCAAGGTACTGCAGGCCTGTATTGCTCTTTATAGAGTCTTTGATGCAAGCCAATGGCTTCATGTATAGTGACATGAATGGCTTTGTAGTTAATGCTGTATGGAAGTTAGGTTACAAAGGCAAAATTCTGACAGAAGAAGTCATAAATAAAAGTCATAAATAAAAAGGTATATTCCCAGTTGCAGTGCTATAGATGCCCTGGTATGCACATGGTGGCGCTTTTTACTACTACACACCCACTCCAACTTTATGGAGAGCCTTTAAATTACATATGACTTGAAACAGATGGGTTGGGTGCAGGTAAATCACTAACATGTACTTTACAGGGATACTGCAGGACTAGTTTTCACTGTGGTCTTGTGAGCATAATTTTTATGCTAGTTTGTTTTATGACCATCAATGGCACTCATAGTAAGAGTTTGTATATATGTAATGGTTTTAACACTTTTAATAGATTGTCAACTACAATCAATAAATGAATTGGGGCACCATCATGATTAACAGGGAAAATGTATTAATTTTAATTCATTTATTAATGATTAATAGTTTGGTTTTAACTCATAAAAGTCACCAATTCAAAGCATGATTATTTCTCATGTACTAAACATTACAATATCACTCTTGACTCACAGGTGTAATAGTCAAGCTATGTTTATTGAATAAGCAGATTTAGGAAAAACATGCACAACAGTCATTATGTCACAGTTAGTCCCTTCCATATTCCATGTTCCATGTTTTCCATGTATTGTGTATTTTAGTTCCATTCCGTAGTTTCGTTTTCTCCACCCCTCATTTGATTTTCTACTCCTGTCCCTTGTTTCTAGTCTTGTTAAGTTTATGTATTTAAAACCTGTAGTGTTCCCTGTGTTTTCACTGTTCATTGATGGTTGTGCATGTGTGAATGTGAATGTCTTAATACATGAAAGCCTTTATCTACCTGTTTGTAAGTTTTGTACTCCGTGCCTATGTGTTTCTTCTAGCCTTCGTGTTTGTTAGTCTTAGTTCTTCCTAGTGTCTTTGTTATAGCCTGCTTCCCCAGTTTGTCTTCGTGTGCCTTAGGTGCATTTATCCTAGCCCTTGTTTTGTGTATAATGCATCCTCATACACTCCATGTTGGCTTTATGACCCTGGACTACTCCAATGACTCTGATTTTGGATTTGCCCATAATAAATCTTGTTCTTCTCCATACATGCATCCACTTTTTTACTGCTCACCGTTACACATTGACTAAACTTCTATTAATGACCAGGAGTATTCATATTAACAATACTAACAAGGCAACCGAGTGAAATGTAACACAAATAATTTGTGGTGGAAAAAGACAGCTGTCTAATAAAGGAAATTAAGGAATAAAGGAAAGAGGGATGAAACAAAAAAAGAACATAGACTGTTTAAGCAACCTCTAGGAATGACTAACTGGGTAATCTACTTATCAACCAACAAAGCAAACTTGTTAATCAAATGAAATTTGTGACACAGGCATAACAGAAACCTCAGAGGAGACTCAAGGGAACAAGAGCCAGCCATTGTGACCCAGTAGACAGGCAAACTAATTATAGGATTGAGGAGGCTGTATCACAGATGAGGAAAGAGTTAATTAATGTAATCTGATTAACAAACAATAAAGCTACTCTTGATATCAACTGGTAACGTGGAAGGAAAATGCCAGTTCTTGGAACTTGCTGGCGTTCGGCCCTGTCGAACCGTCTGGAGGTACACAGGAGAAGTGCGTGTTCCATTGGAGTCATCCGGATAGTTCTGAGAGAAAGACATAGCATCCATCTAACCTCGGAGCACTGGGTTAGTGTAGTCTTTTCTCTGACTGCCGGAATGGTAGTGGCTCTGAGACAGTCCACAGTTCATCATACATAAAAGAAAATAATACATTTATTACCAATTTTATGCCTCCTGATCTTAGAATCAAGTTTTTAAACAAACCCTGGGAGGGGTAGAGCAATTTCATAACCAATTTAACTACTTTCCTAATTTCTAAAAGTTACAAAATAATAACTTTAATATATTGTCTAATTGCTTCATAAAGAATTTCTGGTAAACACAACTAGGAGTGAGTAACAATTTGTTTTACAATAAGCATGAGGTAAGCAACATACAAATTAAGTGATCTGGGTGAATAATGCAAATTAAAAAGGAACAAGTAATGAACAGAATAATGCAACAACAGACACTATAAAAGGCAGATATTATAGCTACAGATAAAATAACGGCAGCAAACATCACAATTTGGACATATTAAAATAACCATAAATTAGTGGTTGATTATCATTTGACATCATAATAGATTAAATGGCAAGTTGTTACTTTGTGAATCTGTGTGGTGAGAAAAGTTGGTTGTCCCGGTGGGGATTTGAGTCTGATGAAATGTATGGTCACAGTTTCTTGAAGTATAACCAGACTGGTGAGCTTTTTGCCTTCCCATCCATGAGTTTATGACCCTTAACGAGAGTGGGTTGAAGGTCAGAAGCAAGGCCAGCTTGATAGCTAGGCCATTTATTGCTTTGTTGCTCAACCTCAAAGCACCAGCCGATTTTTGATCTGGTGGTCTATGGGCCAGGGGTGGGAGAAAGACCATTTTTAACCAGGTCAAAGTTTCACCAGGGGAATAATTTCTTATTTCTTAAGGGAATAGTGTCTTCACAACATATACAGCTCCAAAAAAAAATTAAGAGACCACTCCAATTTTATCTTAAATTAGCATCTGCACATGTACAACAGCAATTCCATTCAAGTGTTTGTTGAATTCCTTCACAGATACACCTCATTCTACTTAATGAGATGCTGAATAGGTGATCACCTTAACAAAATCCTATTCTAATGAGCAACAGTATAAAAACCACTGCTGCTGTCATCACTATTCTCTTGTTATAGAACCAGCTGGATGGGAAAAGCAGTGCTAGGACTACCCAAAAAGTAAGTGTAGTCAAAATACAGCTACAGACCATGCCAAAAGAGTTGAAAAGAAAGGTTCTTAATGAGGAAAAGAAGGGTTCAATTATAGCTTTACAGTGAACATCAGGTTGCTTCTATTTTGAAAATTTCAAAAACTATGGTTCATAAGAACAAAGTCAAGCAGCAAACGCATGGGACAACAACAGCTACAGACTGGCAGAGGTCGAAAATGACTCTCTACTGACCGTGATGAAAGCCACCTCATTCAAATGTCACTTAACAACCATTAGATGATGTCAAGTGACCTACAAAAAGAATGGCATGCAGCAGCTGGGGTGAAGTGTACAGCGAGGATGGTTCCAAACAGGCTTATAGAGGCAGGGCTGAAGACGTACAAAGTTAGAAAAAAGCCCTTCATCAGTGAGAAGCAAAGAAGAGCAAGACAGAAGTTTGTGAAAGACCATAAGGATTGGACTGTAGAGGACTGGAGTAAGGTTATCTTCTCTGATGAGCACAATTTTCAGCTTTGTCCAACACCTGTTTGTGTAATGGTTAAACGGAGACCTGGAGAGGCCTACAAGCCAGAGTGTCTCACACCCACTGTGAAATTTGGTGCAGGATGGGTGATGATCTGGGGCTGTTTCAGCAAGGCTGGAATCGGGCAGATTTGTCTTTGTGAAGGACACATGAATCAAGCCACTTACAAAACTGCGCAGGAAGAAAACTTGCTTCCTTCTCCCCTGACAATGTTTCCCAACTCTGATGATTATTTTTTTCAACAGGACAATGCTCCATGCTGGAATTTCTGTCGCAGGAGTGGCATAACGTTACCCAACAGCAATGTGAAAGACTAGTGGAAAGCATGCCAAGACGCATGAAAGCTGTGATTAAAAATCAGGGTTATTCCACCAAATATTGATTTCTTGACTCATCCTAAGTTGAAATATTAGCACTGTGTTGTTTATTAATGAATATGAGCTTGTTTTCTTTGCATTATTTGTGGTCTGAAATTTCTGTAACTGCTTAGTTATTTTGACCATTAGTCATTTTCATTAAAATAAATGCTCTAAAATACAATATTTTTATCTGAAATTTGCAAGAAATGTTGCCAGTAGTTTATAGAATAAAACAAAACTGCTCAGCCTAGTCAAACACATACCCATCAATTGTAAAACTAGAGAAACTGATTTGTAGTGGTCTCTTATTTTTTTCTGGAGCTGTATATAATATGACCATGCTAAGATCCTGTGGGATCCAGACAGGCTAACCAACTGGACATGGTAGCGGTGGATAAACAGCGAAAGAGAGCCATAGTGATAGATAGCAATACCAAGTGATAGCAATACCAAGTGGTAGCAATACCAAGTGGTAGCAACATCAGGAACAAGGAACACAAAAAGCTCAAGAAATACCAAGGGCTGAGAGAAGAGCAGGAAAAGAGGTGGAAGTTGAAAGCAACTGTGGTTCCAGCAGTAATCAGAGCACGAAGGGCTGTGACTGCCAAACTGGAAGAATGGCTCCAGCAGATCAGAAGAACAACATGCGAGATCTCCATCCAGAAGTGTGCAGTCCATCTGAAAGAGCTATGATATTATGCAGCACTCTGAAGAACCCAGGCTTCTGTCAGAGGACCCTAGCTTGAAAGAAAAAGGATGGTATATATATATACATATATATATATATATATATATATATATATATATATATATATATATATATATATATATGTAGAGAGAGAGAGAGAGAGAGAGAGAGCCCGGTAATTAACCATTACCCAAAGATTCCCAAAACACCACCACCACACATTCACCTCACTTGAAATGAATTGAAATGAAATAAATATACACTGCTTGGCCAAAAAAGGTCACCACCTGGATTTAACTAGGCAAATAGGTAAGAGCCTCCCATTGGATAATTACTGCATGGGTGATTATGTTGCAGCTGGTAACAAGTTATTTAACCCTAACTGATGCAGTGAGTAGCTTCTCATTTGTTAAACAACCATGTCAAAAGACACAGCCTGTGGTCATGGAAAAGATGTTAATCTGTTTCAGAAGGGTCAGATTATTGGCATGCATCAAGCAGAGAAAATATCTAAGGAGATTGCTGAAACTACTAAAATCAGGTTAAGAACTGTACAATGCATTATTAAAAAGTGGAAGGATGGGGAAACATCATCAAATCATAGAAAAACAACAGTAGAACTCAGGGATATGTTTAATAGAGAAAGTTAGAGCATTTCCACATGCTCAATGTGAAGGGAACTCAAGGGATTGGGACTAAACAGCTGTGTAGCTTTAAGAAAACCACTTGTCAGTGAGGATAACTGGCAAAAACAGCTTCAATTTGCTAGGGAGCATAAAGATTGGACTCTGGAGCAATGGAAGAAGGTCATATGATCTGATGACTTCAGACTTACCCTGTTTCAGAGTGATGGGTGTATCAGGGTAAGAAGAGAGGTAGCTGAAGTGATGCACTCATCATGCCTAGTGCCTACCGTACATGCTTGTGGGGGCAGTGCTATGATCTAGGGTTGCTGCAGTTGGCCAGGTCTAGGTTCAGCAACGTTATGTCCCCAAAGAATGAGGTCAGCTGATTACCTGAATATACTGAATGACCAAATTATTCCATCAATGGAGTTTTTCCTCCCTGATGGCACTGACATATTCCAGGATGAGAATGCCAGGATTCATAAGGCTCAAATTGTGAAAGAGTGGTTGAGAGAGCATGAGACATCATTTTCACACATGGATTGGCCACTACAGAGTCTAGGACCTGAACCCCATTGAACCACCATCTTTGGGATGTGCTGGAGAAGACTTTGCACAATGGTCCAAATCTCCAATCATCAATACAAGATCTTAAGGAAAAATGTATGCAACTCTGGAGAGAAATAAATGTTGTGACATTGCAGAAGCTTTCATTTAACCCTGCCTGAACACACTTACCTTTCAAATCCTTGGAGACCAATGTCACAAGGAAGCCAAACCCTGAAGCATCTTGGTATAAGGAGAATGTTTCACACAAGCTTTTAGAATCTCCTGTTGGTATTTTGGGCATTTGTCATCAGAGCCCATGATTAAATGCAGGGCTGAGAGGAGGATGAGTCTTTGTTCCTCAGCCTGGGAGCCAGTCATTAATTCTGACTGGGTTTTCATCTTCTGCATCAGAAATGATGAGAGAGAGAGCGAAAGAGAGTGAGAGAAGGAGGGCTTCCCATAGAGAAATAGGGGGAAGGAGTCTAATGGAACCCTGTTCAGAACATCTAATGAGAAAAACAAAACAATGGAAGGGTAACATTTTAAGTGTTCTCTGACAGCATGGAGACCTACGGGTGACAAGGCTGCTGGGTATCACTAGGCTCCCCTACAGTTGAATTATCTGTCTGACTCAGTGGCCCTTTAAAAAAAAAAAAAAAAAAAAAGCTACTGAAAACTGTATGAAAATATTTAGACAGCTGTCTAACTAAAACTGATAATGTGTACCTAGACTGAGAGAATAGCGGTATATTATATGATCAAGAAAGGTTATGCAACTAACATGGCAAAATATTTGCTTGGAGTGACAGAATAGCAACAATTTGTTCATCATCACAAATATTCAGCCTTCTATGGTAATGAGAATCTTCAGTTAAATAGGATAAATCATCAATACTTCTCTGCCAAACAAATAAACCAACAAGCATGCAAACAAACAAACAAATACTAAAATGTAATCTAGGTCTTTAAAGATGGGGTGGTGTTTCTGTATTTCCAACTGCCATCCTGTTTCCATTAAACACCTGTATCAAAATAATCTCATAAAACATCTTATTGCAAAAGAAAATTATTTCCTTTTTTTTGTAAATGTCAGTGATAAGCTTCTTTGTAAAAGTGACACTTTAAAGCCCCCAGATTCTTTTAATTGGTTTGGTTCCATGCCTACTCTAAAGGCATACCTAAAACTTCCTGAGAAATACAGAGAGATAAAAGAGATGATCCTACATGTTTTAGAACTGAATCATACTGCCTACAAATAGCCCAGCATAACTCATTAAACCATGTAACATTGGATTTTTGCTTTTGATGCTCTACCTCCCCTATGAAATAAATGTTAATCATAATTTAAATAAATAAATTACGCAAGCATGTAGATAATTTAAGAACAGAAAACCCACAGTATTCTGACAAGAACTATGGCATCATTGTGACTTTTTACATTCTTAGACTGCCAGAATTTGTAACTCTTATGTCCTCCTGTAAATCAGACTAGCAGTGAATTTCCGGTTGCATCATGTCTCCAGCTCCACCACACACTTTACTGTATTTTTATGTGGTCCTGTTTTCCATTATTGTTCTGAAACCTTAATTATTTGGCATGTTTTGCTGTTTGGCCAATATCCTCTGTCTGACACACTATGCCCCATTCCACAGCACTGGTTTATCCTTACATGCTAAATGATGGAGCAAAGGATAAGCTTGTGGAGAATATGCTGTAGAATATGCATAGCATCTCCCTCATCTGCAGTCCAGCTGTTTGCACTGTCACTCTACAGCACAGCATGTTTGGTGATAAAATGAGCTTCTTTTAGTCTTAGCTGTAGAGATAAACATCCTGAATCTCATCCAATAAGCCTGTTAGAACCCCTGTGGAAAACATTTTAGGTGGACAAATGAAGCATGCAGACTGTATGAAGCTGTCAGCCAGGATTTTGAAATGGATCTTGCCACTCCTTATCTTCGTCCAGCTGCTGGTACACTGCTGTTGGGAAAAGAGAATACCTCAGCATGACTTTATCTTTCACTCTGTAGAACTGCAGGAGAACATGTACAAGTCCCACAATTCAGTGCTTCTGTGGAGCGAGCATTCGGGTGTCTCCAGGCCAGATGCTCATTGTCAAATGGAAAAAAAAAAATAATTAAACATAAGAACATAGCAAACTTTTCACTTCAGTTATGAATTACTGTGTTCATGTAAATGTCTCAAGAATATAGATGTCTGTTTTGCTAAAAGCTGATAAAAGTTCAGTGTTTTGAGCAACTGTGCCACAAGTTCTGTTTAATAGTATTTATTTTTTTTAACAGAGACAATACACATTATTCAACATCACTGATGCAAATGTACCAGATTTATCCATGTAGCTCCTTTTTTTTTTCTTTTCCTGCCCACATTTAATAACAGTGCATCATATGCAACCTAAATGTAAACTCAATTTTTTATAATCTGATTCAAAATGGAAGATGCTTATTTTGGCTATAAAAAACACTTACTGTAAAAATGGTTGATTAGTGACATTAGGACAGTGCTTTATGTATGTTAAGAAAGTATGAGTTCTTTAAAGAGATGATGAGGATCTCGACTATTGAATAATTCTTTATGTTAATGGATTTAGTACTGAGACTGTCTGTGAACTGCAGATTTCAGTAAAACCTTTAGTTCAAACCATCAAGTATTTATTAAGCTTCTGATATCATGCTATGATCTTAAATGTGGTTTCCTTTCAACTTAAATTAAGTATAACCTATTAACTTATTGCTTACTGACTTATTGGTCTCCATTTAGTAAATTCCACTGAATCAATTTCACATTACTTTTTTTTTCTGTATGCATTATATTAAACATTTTGTGGGCTTAATAATTAATGAAAAAAAAATTAACATAAAATGGTAAAATATATTTTTCATGTACTTTTTCTAGACTCCAGAAGCTGCCCCACAGTCTGTTTCATAATAAATCACTTAACCATTGAGGAGAATTTCATTCACCCAGCTTGACTTTCACTTATTTATTTGTAAATCTATAATATCAGAATCAGAGACATAAAACCATAAAACCAGTGACATCATCTTCTGTACGAAAATGCTTTGCCCATCTCTTAGTGCTTTAAATTACTGTGCTCAGAGGTGAGGAAACCCCATAATAGAAGAGTATATGAACCTAGTTTTGTATGTTTTATATGATGATAAGACAATCCTTTAACCATGTTATAAGGTTTGAATTGAATATGTAGTCTTATTTATTGCTAAAAATTAGATAAATGTATTTTGGTGTGTTTATGATGATTTGTGACAAATAAAAAAACCTCTTTGGTAAAATCAAAAGCTTTAATCTCAGTGTATAAATATTAAATATACTTGTGGTGAGGTTATACAATCCAGTAATTCTAAATTCTATATAGATGTCTTGTGAAAGAGAGATGCCCAGTCCAGTCCATCTAAATCACATTTAACAACTTACTATAATTGAGAAGTTTTAATATTATCCTAAATATAAAACATGACTCCACCACCTCTTTCCTCAGTTCTGCTACTTTTGAAATGATTAAAATCTGGTATTGATTTACTTTAGCAAACTAATGAGGTTTTTTTGTTTGTTTTTTTTGTTTTTGCAGTCACTACTCACTCAAGTACACAAGTATAGTTAAATTATTTTAACCTTACTCCAAATCAACCCACTGAGCACTAAATAAATAAATAAGTAGCATCAATTGTTACTTCACAATGTTATTAAGGGAGGTGTTTTTAGTATCAGATAGAGATCAGTATACTTAAACATACTGAAATGGCTTCTGCCTAATTCCTCTGCGGACTTCAAATGTGCAGTTAATGGCATGGCATTTCCTCTAATCAACATGCCTAATGAAATGTCGCTGGTTACAGAGGGCTGTGGGTCTGCTGAAGAAAAACAAAAGGTTTATCCAGGAGAAATCTGGATGGCAGCTGACAGGGACCCTGGTGTTTGCTTAATGAGCAGAAAACCATGGGAGAGAGAAAAAAAGTGGCTTTCAGATGCAGAAAATGAATAGAAAATGAGAGTATAACCACTTGGCACAGTTCCAAAACAGCGATGGCTACACCATGTGAACTCGGCTAGAACAATTTCATGTTTCAACTTTCATAGATACTTGATGTGTACTGCAAAAGAAAAATGGGGTCTGGCCTGTGGGAGGGAGCTCAAGACAACAAGACGGTGATGCATGCAGAATTGAACCTGAATGTCCTGCTCTTTGGACATTTGTTCATTGGGTGGGCATTCTGATATAGTTGGGGGGGGTTTTTTTGGGGGGGGGGGGTTGCTTAATATAGGCTTTAATTGAATAACATTTCCTAGAAAGATGAAGGAAACTCCTATCTAGACTTAAGAAGTAACACTGGCTTGACTCATACTGAAAGTAAATGTAATAAAGTGGTGAACTTGTCATGGAATAATGGCACTCTAATTTCACAGTACTCCTTGGAATCATATTCACCACCTGCTAGAATTAGAGGTAGATCAAAGGCTAGAGACTCTAGTCAGAAGTTAGGAACTGAAGTCAAATGGAGCCCTTTTGGAAACTTCTGTAGTTCACTTCTGACAGCAAAAACAAGCATCAGTGTGGTGTCCAGTCTGCAGGGTGTCTTGAGTGTCTTGCATGAGATTTTTAATGAGTTGACATACAAGACTTTTGGCTGACTGATAACCAAGTATCTGTCACCATAGTTACCTCTAAAGCAGGACAGCCAGCTTAAAGCACAGAAATCTCCTTCAGACCGCCTCTAAAAAAATAATAATAAATAAAATAAATAAATAAAGTGAAAGCAGAAGCAATCATGTTTGTCTAAAAGCAAAGCAGTGTCAGTGCAGCTAGTAAAGTCCCCCCAAATGTATCAGCTCCTGTTTAAGTGTGCAGTGAGGAGGTGTGAAATAAAATGGAGTCCTTTTTCTTGTTGTTGTTTAAAATATTTTGAAAATGGTATTTTAAAGTTAGATGACTCACAGTAACTTGTCTTGTTCTTTACACACTTATGCACATGCTATGATTTGAGCAGTTCTGCTGTATTCATCAGTACATACATAAAGTGAATTCACTGTATAAATGTGTAATGAAAGCATCCAATTACCACCCACCTTTTAAACACACCCCGGGCCCTTCAGGGGCCAGAGCAGGCTGGAAGTGCTCAAAATGCTGAATCGCCCCATACTTTTGGGATTGTTTAAGTACAACAACAACAACAACAACAACCACAACAACAACAACAACAACAAGTCATAATGAAATAAATTCACCTTTTGAGTGCAGTGGGCCTATGTGTGCTGGTTGTAGGTTGGTGTTTGTATTTTTTATTTAAGTTTAACTAAGACTTATTTTCAGACTCTACATTAGCTGCATTGCGTTTGTCATTATCATTTGTGGTTGAAATCATTAATATCAAGCTGTGGTTCACAGCCTACTCAGATTACCTTTTTAAAGGCAATGTCAGATTTTTTTTTTTTACAAGCCCCTATTAATTTAGTAAACAAATGACTAGTTAATTAATGAAAGGACTTTGAGTTTTAACCTTATAAATGTGCACAACAAATGGAAGGTTTCTGTGGTAAATTAGTGTCTGTAATATTTTAAGCTTGCTGTGTTAACAATGAACGTTGCCTCAATAACAGTTAATGAAGTGTAGAGTGAGATAGATGCACCATGTCCTCCCTGTATGGAACAGTTAATACAGTGACAGAGTCCACATGTCCCTGTCCTCCCTGCATGCTTGTGCTGTTTGCAGCTGGTTCTTGTTAATTCTATTAGATTAGCCTTCCCTGGATATCCCATGTAGGTAAGCACAGTTAAAGCTCATGATGGGAAAACTGACGGCTTCATCTCCGCATGGTGACATTTGAGTTTGGGCATGCAGGGGTCTTAATAAGTGCTCCATATCCAAAGGATGCAACTGTGAGAGGAGAAGGTTCAATGGTCAACTCTGATGCTTGAGATCGCACAACCTCGTGGACAGCAGAAATGCCCAATGCCCATTTTCATATGGACAGAGACTGCCAGGTGTTTAGCAGTTATTTGAGATGAGTTTTGGGGATGTTACACATTAAACTAATGATAATAAGTACTCAGTGATGTCTAAATGAAGAGGTGAGAGGTGTGCCATGCATTGATCTAAAAGTGATGAGATTTCCTCTGAAGTGGCCACAATTTGTGATAATGAATGGCATTTGTTAGATTAAGACATAAACATGCTTCAAGTGTGATTGTTAGCAATTCTTTGGAAGCGTACTTGGCTGACAAATAATGAGACCTCTTGTTACTTATATGTATTATTATTATTATTATTATTATTATTAATAATAATAATAATAATAATAGTAATAATATGGCTTTTTTTTTCTTTAATGGCCTCCAAGAACTTAAGGTATTACTTTAAAGTCAGGTTCCTCTGATAATGTTAAAGCCATTGGAAGACTTTGTCATAAGCCCCCTGTGTTATTCATGGATCCCATTTGCTTTCATTCAAAATGCTGTTGAAAATGTAGTTTCAAAGGCTGAACAGGATGGACTGTTAAACAGATCTAACAAAACACAAACAAACAAAAGGCAGACACAAATGAATCTGCATATTCATAAAAACTGCTTCAGCTTTTCGGCAAAAAGTTAAGAAAGCAAATTCATGAATAATGAGCCAGAGTTAGATTTTTGCTATCTGAAACCATAATTGAAGTCAACCCTATTAAAGGAAGGTTGATAGGGCATTTACGCATTTGCCTTTACATCTAAAATACAACCTGATCATATTCTACACACGAACTTTTCACAAGAACCAATTTATATTAATTCTGTTCATATGTGGATACAATGATTTCTCAATAACCAATGTCATGTCAAATTGGTTGCAACAAACCAATGAATGAACTACTATAACTCATAAATTGTCTTAGTGACAAGCATGCATAATTCTATAGATTTGATGCTGTGTGTATTCTGCTATTGTAATTAGCAAGGTCGAGGCAAAGAGTCATCATTAGTATATAGAGTGTTCTCCAAGTTCTGTCCCTCTCTACACCTCAGTTCACTCTCTCAGAACCATTTTGAATGGTTTCTTACCCATAAGGCTGTAGGTCTAGATACATTACCTTATAGCATTGGCTCCCACTGTGTCAGCTGGTGGGATTGGTCTTCCACATCTCATGCACAAGGTTGAATATGCAACACAGGTGGGGTTCATAAGAACTGCCAGATAAGGTGTCCCAGACCACTGGCCTTTCATATATTCAACCTTCACAGCTAACTGTATGTTTAAAATGAGAATCGCAAATTGAGTCACGATTGAATGAATGAACAAAGATCACACATTCCATTGCAATAAATTGGCAAAATGTTCAAATTCAATTCAAAATGAAGGCAGGGTAGAAAAGCAAGAAGCAGTTTGCAGTTCATGTGACAGCTGACAATACATGGGGTCAGTTAGGAAACCAATGAGCTTATAACGGTTGCGCGACAACCCACTGATTAAAAGCCAGAATGTGTCCAGGAGAGGTTACCAGAAGGGAGGACACCTGAGCCTCAGCTGAGGAAACTGTTCTTATCCTCAGAGACACATATGGGAACACTCCTGTAATACATCTGAAGCCAGTGAACTGCAACTAGAGGCATAAATTCAGCATGATAGTAAAAGTTATCTTTCTAATATCCTGTCACTTAGCAGGTGATATTTGAGCATATTAATAAACATCTATAATTGGTCCATTTGCAGCAGTATCCTGCAATATGAACATGATTCAAAAGTGATTCTGGAGCTCACCATTTCCACTGTTGTTTTATGCTTGTAGTTATCATTTCCTCATCTGTAACAGTTTTGCTGTATTTTTATTAAACCAAAAGTATTTTATTGTGATATTAAATCAAACATATTTTCATTGTGATCTCCTTCAGATACACCATTGCTCTGAAGCAGAAAAAAATTATTTCACTTTGGTTAAGATTTTGTATAGAAACACCTTTTTTATGGCATCACTATTAAAAATGTTATAATATTCTTAGTCTTTGAAAATGAGCAAACTTGCAAGTACTTTCTGAAGTGGGTAACTTATAAACAAAGCTCTGAGTCTTGCAATAATGGTTTTGATCTCTGATTCTCTCTTTTTTCCCAAACATGGAACTGTAAATGGAATACAAACACAGGTGTGCTATGTTAATGTAATCTCAATATTAATCCAGACAATTTTTTCCACCTTCTCTCTCTCTCTCTCTCTCTCTCTGCAAATTGCTTTTTAGCCACTGTGTATCAAGCTGAAATTAGATTTGGAGTCACATAAGCCACAAATTAGTGTTCTGCTGCTTACAGCATTCCTGTCACGTAGGTGTTATCTACATTAGGGATGAGTTTCGAAGGCTTTAGCAGTATACTCAAGCAAGGCTCTCTACACTGGCAGCCACTCCAGTGTAGTTCACTCATGGCTCATGAATGAAATACAGATTCCAGATCCTGACAGCACAGGAAAAGTGGTGAAGCCAGGAATGTACAAGTCAATGTACAGATGGAAAAGTCATATTTGGAAGCATGATCGAGAAGCGGTTTCCAATTTCCACTCATTAAATATACATTTCTTTGACAGGTGCACAGGATTACAAGGTCAGAGAGAGAACAGCCAGTGGCATGTGTGCATATGTCATTCGCCAGAATAGCTGGGCTCTGCAGTCATTTACTTTTTTATTTAAATGTGTGTGTATTACCATTGCATGCTGGGGCAGATGTGATATTCGTTGCCGTTGATGAGAGATTTGCTCTGAACACTGTGGATGTTCATTTGGAGCTGAGATCGACACAACAGCAAGGCATTTCAGAGGTTATCTTCTTAATATTCAAGACTCTCAAAGGGAATTACATTTTTCATCAGAAAGACCTTCCCTTGCTAAATCTGCTTCCATTCTACCAGTTTGTCTCCTGCTAAAAGCATCCCAGTTAGCTGGGGTTAATGCTGAAACACTGTATCAGTGCAGACAAAAGGGAAAATATAATACTGAGCAGCATATAATACTGAAAATATAATACTGAGCAGCATATAATACAAAGCATATTTGCTTGGTGGTTAGCATGTTTTCCTCTCAGAACTAGGGTCTTGGGTTTGAGTCCCTATCTGGGTGGAGTTTCCATGTTCTCCCTGTATCTGTGTAGGTTTCCTCCAGGGTGTGCATGTATGTCCAGTGATGGTTGGTGCTCTGTCCTAGTCTTAACCTCCTCCCCTTCCCTGCACCAGAGGCAGTCCCCCAGTGGGCTGTGGTTTCTGACAGAGAATGTGCTGTGTGCAAATTAGCTGTTGCTTCTTTATGGTGTGCTCCACAACTTTGCACAGCACTTTGCAGTCAAGAGGGGCACCAGGAGCCTCTCTTTTTGGGATTTAAATTTTAAGAATAACAAATGAATTCTTATGTTTCATTGCCATTTTCCATGAATGTACAAATCTCACCCTATGCTCCTTTACTGTCGTATACTGTATTAGACCATCATCAGATTTTATTCATTTTTCTAATATGGTATTATAGAGCCTAACAAAGTGAATGTATAGTATATGACAATCAGTTATTACATGAGTGCCTCAGGTTAAAATCTACCTTGTGCCTCAGGTTAAAATGGTGGATCGATTTACATTTGCAACTGCTTAAAGAACACCTTTAAGGCATAATGTAAGAGAAGTAACAAACATGCACTATGCAATGCATCAGAATGGACTACATTATTCTGCAGAAAAAGGAAGAAAAAAAAACAGAGAGGCGAATTTTGGTGGACAGAAATAGCCATCCCAAATGGGCACTAATTGGACTGATTCTATTTGCATAATTTAAACGAGCTGAATCTCTGTAAGCTGTAAACGTATTTATTTAAATCGCCCTCATGACATACTGCTGTTGCCCTTCCACTTGGAATTTAAATGGAGATAAAAGTTCCATTATAACTTTCATATGTGATTTAATTTTTTTTTCTTCCATGTAGCATTTCCATCTAGTTTACTAGTCAGCTTGCTTATATGTGTATGGCTCAAAGTATAGTGTATAGGCTGAGAGCTTCGACAGAGCTTGAGTCAAGAACACATACACAATACAAACATTTACACACACACACACACACACACACACACACACACAGAAACACAAGCACTTTTATTATTGTCTTTTAATGTAACTTTAGCCTCATTAAACAGAAGTGAATATTATGATTTCCATTTTTCATAAGGAAAGCTACATTTAAGAAACATTATAGTAAAATTAAAAAAGGTCCCCACAAAAAGAGGAAAACAGTATACACACCACTGCATACTCAAAGGGCCTTTGTTCACTGTGAGATGTCTTTAACAAAATCAAATTAAGATCCTGACAGGACTGTCATCATGTTGTCATTTAAAAACCTACTTGAAAACAATCAAAACAAGGGGGCACATCTTTTTTTTCTTACTTTTTTGGCTGCTTGTATTTCAGTCATACTAGAGGAAGAAACTGCCAACATTTTATTTTTTTAGAGAGAAATTTAAATGGCCTAAGCTTCTTCAGACATAGGACATTAATGTGGAGAGAACAAAGGGACATTTTCATTTTAATTAGGATTAACAAAAAGCAATGTTTATGGTATGCTTAGTAGCTCCATCAGGCAGACATTCTTTCAGGCCTGCTGAGAAATGATACTCATTTATACACATGCACACAAGATGCAAAGCATCGCATTACTCTGATGATTATAGACAGTACATTGTATAGAACACTTTGCTTTGGTGAATGAGACAGCTTGGTTGTCACTGTCAGAATTAGAGTGAGTGCTATTGGGTAGGTAAGACAGTTTTACGAGAAAAATGACTTGGTAGTTGTTGATGTCATAAATGGTTACACCACCAGCATTAAATAATAAATAACCACAGCCATAGATGGATCACACATAAACATAAATTACTCACACAAGCAAGAGTCAATATCTGTATGTGCACAACCACATACACATAACCTGTAGTATGAAGATATGGACAAATTTGCATTTTTTTCCCCCCAACACTGTCCTTTACATTTATATACATATATACATACATTCATCCCACAGCAAATCTGCCTGTGCAATGCCATCTCCAGCTCATTATCATTTGCACCTGTTTTGTTGTTTATAGACTCCTTGAACTACTCGTATATGTACTGCCTGTTTGCCTCTGGCCTTCTGCAAAGTCTCGCTGATCTTAATGAAGTGCTGAACATTCTGTCTGCTCTCACAATGAACATTCTGCCACCTGTGTGTTCCGAATGTTTAAGATACTGATGGCTTTGTTTCATGTTTGTTGCAACCTGACTGATGGAATCTTATGAACCAAGTTTCACAAGATAACATGTTTAGGAACACATGAGGGTGGAAAACAGCTTTAGAATGTAGCATGTAGTGTGGGAAATTGAAATTAATGAAAAATTAAATCTTGGTGGTTAGATGTTACCTATTAATATCTAGAACATCATGGCCTGTTACTTTACTAATATGTGCCCCTTCGGGGGAAGAGTCACACTTCGATCTGAAAACAGTTTTTCTATTATCCAGAGATCCACAAACTGGAGGAGCACTAGGAGTATGTCCCATGTCCTGAGGATGTAAAGCCACTTCACAAAAAGACAAAGACTGCCTCCCATGCTCCTGCCATGAACTGTAATGCCCATCTCCCAGCAGGATTTACTTCAAGTGTCAGAAGCACTAAATGGACTGTAAATCACTATCATGTACTCCACTACTGATCAGACCTTTTTGCACTCTTTTGCTCACAATGCTTTAAAAGCATTTAATACAAGTCTCAAGAGATTCCTCCAAAACTAAGTGCTTGTTCATGAGTGGAATATTAATATCACCTTTTTCAAATCAATCCTTACATACCCACAAGTTCTCAGTTCTTTGTGTCCATCCACTACGAACAGTGTTCCATGTGTGCACCCATCTAACTGTTAATGCGCATTCGTCAGAAGGCAAATCCCGCATGAATATGCTGACGTTTGTTCCCAGACCATTAAACAAGGGGATCAACATAAAGGAATTATGTGATTAAGCTAATTGCAGTCATTTTCACTGAGGTATTATGGGGCTGTGCTTTGTTTAATGGAATGACATTGTTAGTGTCGGACAAATCCCCCTGATGATGATTCATGACATAATTGACTAAATGGGGCTAAAAGCAGAAGCTTTTTTTAGTGGGTAGATGAATTTAATGTTTCATAATTGACAAAAAGAGTTGAGAAAATGCTCTTGGGCTGCTGTTATGGATTTAAACTGTGTTTGTGCTGCACTGGAAGAGAACCAGTTTTAATGATGATACCTTTACACCTTCTCTTCTTCCTGAAGAGTTCTGTGAGAATATGTTATGACCAGCAAAAATACTTTATTTAATCTAAACAGAATTCATTATGTGGATACACAGCAAACAGGCAAATGAACAGAACCCAGTTAGACCGATGAACCACTGAGAGAAGTAGAACAAACTCTGAGCAAAAAAAATCTGAAATCTCAGAATTACTGTTTATTAGTCCAACATTCAAACACCACCGCTGTATTGAAAACCTAATGATATCATCAATTCTGACAGCTTGGTTAGAATTTCATAAACTCACAAACCCTACACTTTCACCCACAGAAAATACTTCCTATACCAATATGGCACAACCCTGTCTTCCCAGCAACCAAAAACATGCTATGCATTTAAATCGCATTCTTCAGAACAATAATTTTGTACCCATTTCATCTTACCCAGAAGCAAGATATCAAAGGTATCCATTGTCTTTAATATCTCCATCTAAGATCCATCATATGTTCAAAAATCAAAGACAAAAAAGAAAAGAAAATATATTAGACCCCAACCTATGAACATAAGGCTTTCTCAATATTCCCTCCTTAAACTAAATATTGTCCAAAATGTATAGGGATTTCTCGATGCACATTTATAAACATGACTAACAACTTCAATATACATGTTATAAATCAAATAATCCCACTGCACCATCAACTCCCTTTCCCCATCTCCCTTTGTCTGTCCATCTGTTAGGTGACAAATCAGCAATCAGGTTAACTGAAGGCAAACAGTAGAGCACTGTTGGTAATACTAACCATTCTGATAAATTTAAGATTGTAAAAAATACTATCGATTACATGTAGACCAAAAATCAATGGAAAAGCTTTCAGCATCTGTCAAAAACAAAACCACAACCAAAACAGCACACAGGATCCTCTTACATCATCAGTAACTCCTCTAATAACCACCAAAAAAATAACCAAACACAAGAAACAACACTAATAAATATATCATACACCCATAACCATATCAGTTATCTGTGGGCCTCTACAGAAATGTCTCCTGTACAAGATAACACACACACACACACACACACACACACACACACACACACACACATAAATGCAGTGTACTGTAGTAAAAAATGTAGAAATATTAAAAGAGAAGCAGAACTTTCAGACAGAGGTCCTTCATCAGCTGTGCAAGGTAATCTCGATGATGCCCCATACACTTAAAAAAATTGAGGACTAAGCAAAGTAAATTAAAAAACTGCATCAAAATTAACTTTCTTGTTATAAATTCTATAAATACTAAAGACCTATTGCTTGGACCCAAGGCTGCAAGTGGCAAATTGTCTTGTATTCTACTATATCATTATGTCTTTTCAGTTACAGACAAAACTGTCGTTAAAAAAAAATAAATACTATTACTGAATCAGATCTCTCATTTGACACTCACATATGTAATATTATTAAAACTGCATTTTTCCATTTAAATATTATTGCTAAACTTAGATGTAGTTTCCTCATCAGATGCAGAGAAATTGTTCCATGCTTTCATTTAATCAAGACTGGATTATTGTAATGGTTTTCTAACGGGACGTTCCCCCCCACGAGTCACGTGGTATGGCCTGCCGAGTGCAGGGGGGTTCACCCTCGTTTGTAGCCAGGCCCTCCTTGATAGCATGCACCTGCACGGGGTTTAAGGTCGAGTGTTTGTCTGTCTATTTAAACCTTTGCTAAACATTTGTGTAACCATTGTTAAATGTATAGTCATGTCCAATGTTAATGTTGTGTGTGAGTGCCACTGTCGTAATATATGTTCTCTGTTAATAAACATCTTTCACTATCGAGGGAGTCTGTGCGTCCTGCTTCACGCCCATCGGCACTCGGGCCAGCAGCAAAGTTGCAGGATTTTGAATTGGATGCTTTAAAAAGGTCATTAAGTAAACTCCAACTTGTGCATAATGCAGCGGTCAGAGTCTTTACAAGTGCTAGACATTTTGCCATATTAGACCTGTTCTTTCAGCACTGCATTGGCTGCCAGTTTCAAGTGAACTTTAAAATAGTCTTATTGATGTATAAAGTTCTAAATGGTCTGGGCCACAGTATCTGAGTAAACACACAATACTGAATACATAACATTTAATAATTGATACATTTATTCACTCAAGCTTTTGGTTAGCTTCCTGAATATTAAGGAGCAGAGACTGGGATCCCCTGGTCATAGACTTTTCTGGTAATCTGAGGTCTCGACAGTGTTGTGCAGCCACTTTGTTCAGTAGGGTTTGGGATGATGATGTGGGTGAAATGCAAGAATGTAGAGAGTTCTCAGCACTATGGTTCAACCATATTCCTCAAACCATTCTATCTAATCCAGTAGATGCAGAATCAGATCACCCATCCTACACCCACTGGTGTAGCTGAGGTTAAGACCTACTCTAAACAGACTACATGGACTATATATAAAGTAATATAGCTTGGGCTCTTTGTAAATTTGGCCACCCAAGGAGGATGGGTTCCTTCTTGAGTGCTGGTCATCCAAGGTTTCTTCCTTAATGCGCCCAGGGCATTTTTCATTGACACTGTTACCACTGGCTTGCTTATTAGGAATATATGCTGAAACATTTGTAAAGCTGCTCTGTGTGATTCAATCTCTACATGTCCTCCCATCAGGGTTTAAATTCCACTTATTCATGAACTACATATTGGTCCTCCAAAGAGCAGAGTGGGAATGGGGGTCAGTATATTTATGGATACATTTGTCTTCATATGTTTGCATAATCATTTGTATATGACTATATAACATTTATGAAACCAGTTATGCAAGGTATGACAGGGTATTACATGGGGAAAATGTAAAAAGACTGTTTATCCATCAAACCACCAAATTTCTTTTCCACACTTTCAATGGCTACTGCTAACTATAGTCATCTGAAAATTATGGTTACACCTGCTGCACCTGTGCTTGCTACACCTCCCTCCACCCCTGTGGACTACTGAACACTTCTATTTCCCACCAAACGTGATTATAAATATTTCACAGCCTTCCCTATGTTTTATGCAGAATGTTTACGTTAGCATTATGGAATCTACCAAATTAATGCTCCTATTACTCCTGCGTTCTTGTTTGGGCAGATGTTCTTGTTGCCACTTTTATAATCTCTGTCCTATATCATTTGGTTTCACCTTCGTGTCACACTTCTGTCTAAGTGTACATGACATCTCCAGTGCCCACCAAAAACATCTCCACTGATACTGATCTCATTTATACACTCCAACAAAATCATACTGAAGTAAACTTGCTTAGCATTGTGAATTGGTTTGGTATACAATATTAGAAAAAATAGACATTATGAGCAAAAGTACATGTGTTCATTGAGAAAAGCTCTGTAGTTTTATGGTTTGCTAATACTAGCCTTGTGCTAACCCCTAAATGAGCACTTTCAGAAAAAGCCTCAGATTAATTTATTCCCTCAACTGCAGTTTACCTCATCCCAGTGTGTCTTTAGAGAATAACAAACTACATAGGCTAAAATAACACAGACTTTTAAACATTAAACAAACTCTGACTCCAAACATTGAATGTTGCTAAAAAACCTGACCTGTCTTTCACACAGCCTCTAGCAAGCCCAGCCTAAATACTGCCCAGGCCAATAAGCCACTAACCCTTCCTCAGACAGCCCCCACCAGCAGTGGGGAGGGGACACGAAATATCCCTGTGTGTCCTCTTTCCATTAACCTCACCCCATCTTATCACCAAACCACACACACACACACACACACACATACATACACAGACATACATGCGCACATGTGCACACACTCTGTCCATATATGCAGAGATAATGAGTCAGACGCGGCTGTCGACGGTGGTCAACACCATATGTGTGTGTTATCTACCTCAAGGCCATGTCCAGAGAAAGCAGGGCACCCTCTCTCTCTACAGCTCCATCCACTGCTAGCCATTCGTTATGGTTAAAGGCTGTTTTGAAGTAATCTCCACCATCTGTTGTGTAGTACCTCTTGTCCTTTGCAGCAAGATGCCATTTTGTTCTGCTCCCTTAGGTGCAAATGTTTTTCCAGAGTTCTTAGGCCCTTTTGTTTTTAAAAACATTCACATTTGAACTTCGAAGTCTGGGAAAAAATGGGAAAGGAAAAAAAACATAAAAGTGCATTGTGAAACTGTGAGGTCCTTTCTAGAGTTTTCTCTCATAGGTTCTGACCAACTTTGTCCAAGAGTGTAGATCTGATGCTTCCTTTACAGGCAAAATTATATTTCTATTTACTTACCTATTTTGTAAAGCTCTCTTCCAAAATTAAAATATATGTACCCTGATTTGTTTAATACTCTGTAATACAAGCTAATTTAACATTGTTGATGAACTATTATTAATGTTTTTTATAATTATTGTCTCAGTATTATTATTTGTTGGAATGGATACTCGTAACCCTGCAAAGACTGTCTTTGAAGCACTTTCTGTTTTCTCCTGTGGGTTTAAATCTGGATTTGTTTTTGGTGCTTGTTCATTGATTTTGTGTTGAAACAGTCTTCTCTGAGGTGTCTGAACTAACAGAAGGAAGATTTGTTCATGTTTTCAGTCCCTCGTCTGGGGTTTTCAGTGAAGACCCTGGCACCTGATGTCTGATTGAACTGGATACAGTGTACCTGCTGTAGCTGAGATCTTCCAGATTCTGCTTTTTGAGTAGAGAGTACATTGATTACTGTGTGAATTTTGTGTGTGTGTGTGTGTGTGTGTGTGTGTGTGTGTGTGTGTGTGTACCCTCTTTGTGTATACCAAACCTATCTGCTTTTTAAGTAGAAAATATATTGATTACTGTGTGATTTTGTTTGTGAACAGACCAAACCTTCTGATGGTTTCTATTTGTATTGGAAACAACAACAGCAACAACAAAACATAAAATCACTAAAAGATTTACTTCTGGTCAGTGAGCCTAATGTTATGTATAAGTATAGATTGAGGCACTGCAGTACTTAGCTACAGCACAACATCGTGGCTGAATTAGTGATACAATAATCCCATAAAAAAACAAATGTCTCTGTATGTCCCTGTGTATGTTCGGGTGCGTGTGCCTTCAGGCAAACGGATGGGTTCTATTGTTCCTGTTTATTAGTTAAAGTGTGTTTTCGTGTATCTAAGTGCCACCATGAAACCCTGAAAAATGCATGAGGCTATGTTCAATAACAGCTGTGAAGCAAATCCTGTCTGGTCCTTCTTAATGAGCAGGAGTTTTCTGAGTGTGCTCAAACATGCTGTATGTACATGCATGTGCACAAGAGCTACAGTAATAATCCTGAGCTATTGTCCCTATTCCCTTGAAGGATGCCACAATCAAAGAGGGTGTTATTTAATCACTTAAAAATTGTGTGTATGTTTGGATGAGTGTGTTCTTGCATATTACATCACAATGACAGTTACATTTCTACACTTAAGGGTGTAAAATGAAGAAAATGTACTGAAGCTCTTTTCATTGTCCAAGCCAGTGGCAGCAAATTAAAAATGAAAAGGTTTGTGTGGGCTGGCTGTGTTGACTTGCTGTGACAGAGCACAGGAAGTGGCAGGAAAAGGAAGCAATAGAAAGAGTGTGAGAGTCCTTGGAAAGAAGACATTTGCAAAGATCCATCCCCTTTCAAGCCATTAGGCATAATAATGACTCTGTGACTGAACTGTGAGACATGCTGACAAAATACAACAGACATAGCCCTTACACCCCGCAGATAAACACACATCACTTACACAATGAATAGCAAGTGTTGGATCTGAACCATTGTCTTCTGTGATAGAAAAGAGGTGTTAATTCTCAGGAGGATTAAAATCAAGGTGTAGCAGCTGAGTCTTTGTCCATCTAAGGGCAGCAGACATGTAGGACCTATGGGTTTACCAGAGACATCCTGCACAACATGCGCCTTAGCTACACAAGTAGATAATATGGACACATAACTCAGTTTAGTGGACTGCCTAGGAAAACAACAGGGAAACAGATAATCAAAAGAGTTATATCCAACATTGCTCCAAATCTGGATATAAATGTTAAAAAAGGATTGTTTTATTAACTTCATTATGAATTCTAAACTTCAACTTGGCATGATTAAGTGCTTGGAAAACGTTTTGCTCAAGTTGAACAGATATTTATGTATAACACTTGACTTCTCAGCCCAACTAATAAAAGGATGAGTTGTGATCATTTTTTTTCCCTGATGACAACCTCCATCCCAGTTACTGGCAGCACATGGGTCTGAGTATTCTGAATACCCATGTGTCACTGATGCCATGCCTATGATGTCTAATTTAATAAACAATTGAATGGTATTTCAGTAACTAGTAATGACAAGCTCTGTGGAAGGGTGCCGTGGAATGATTAATAACTACTCTGACTCATTGTGTTCAGATGATATTGTTTATCTCTGTACAGAACAATTTTAAACCACACAAGTCAGTGTCTATATTTTTGCATATTTTAAATAAGCAAATTAATTAATGATTTAATTAATAATCAAAAGTTCTAGAAAAGGTCTTCATGGATATCACCTGTAATTACTTCTTGCTTTTAAGATGGCTTACTGAAAGCATAACAATACTACCTTATCGAATGTATAACTGTTTCCATATATTTTTCCTCACACTCAGGCCTTCTACCAAAGGCCTGGGAATATGAGGGTGTGACACAATATTTTTGCTGTTCCTAGGATTTGAGATTTGAGAGATTGATGTTGTCAGTCCTGGGATTTGTTGGAGCCCTTTCTTAGGGGTAGCAACTCCAAGTGCCCTTATCACCACTAGGACAACCTTGGTGTTAACGTTCCACATTTCCGCTTTTAGTCTTTGGCATTTTTCCAGCTTCTCATAATGCTGCCTTTGGATGTTTCAATCCCTTGGAACTGCAGCATCTATTACCACTGCTGTTTTTTGCATTATGTCCACTTTCACTATCTGTCTGGTTTCCTCTTGCTTATCTGTCTGGATTTGGAGTTCCCACAGGATCTTAACCTTGTTGTTCACCACATTCTCTGGTTCTTCCCATTGGCTTGGGATGTAGAGTTTATTTGCATATGTTCCTATATATCATCCCTGCCACTTGGTTGTGTATGCTTTCCCTGACAGCATTTTGCTACTACGTGCTGGATTGTCTCCAAGGCCCCTTTGTACAGTCTGCATCTCGGAGTTTTCTCTTGTATGATGCATCTCTGCTTCAGTAGTGCTTAGTGCTGGATCTCGTGCTGCCATGATTAGTTCCTCTGTGCTTTCCTTCAGCCCTGCCTTTTCCAGCCATTGGTAGGATTGTCTATCTGTCAGTGGTACATTCCATATCCTGCCATGGCACTTACTCTGCTTCCACAGTGACCACTGTGTCCCCAAACACTATGCTCTTCTCAGTCTCAGGTATCTCAAGCTCTCTGAACTAGCCCAACCTCAGGTACGGTGGCAGATATACATATATATGAGAACTAGTAGAAACTGCAGTGTACAGTAGTAAGCGATGTAGAGATATTCAAAATTGTAGTAATGTACACAGAGTTTCCAGAGTAACAAAACGTTATGGACAGAAGTCCTTCATAAGCTGTGCAAGCAAAGTGCTTCACTTTATATTGGAGCACTTTGTGATGAAGGACCTCTGTTCAAAATATTCTATTTCTATGGAAACTCTGTGTATTTTACTACAACTTATGTCTCTACATCTGTTACTACAGTACATTGCAATATCTCTCTCTCTCTCTCTCTCTCTCTCTCTCTCTCTCTCTCTCTCACTATCTCTCTCTCTCTCTCTCATATATATATATATATATATATATATATATATATATATATATATATATATATGATCACAAGAATGTTTTGCTCTGATATATTTAACTGGCAGACCACTCTTGCCTAGGACCCAGTGAGGTGTAAAAGCTCCAGCATGACTGCTGTGCCTGATATGTGCCTCATATCATCACATATTACCATTCTATTACCATACCACCTCAAAGGCAGATGAGCCCCAACATTCAGCCACATCAGAGCAAAAAGTCACCTCTATCACATTTGCTGGTGCTATAATTGTCCTACAATCACACTTGTACTCTTATGTGATAACGCCCAGGCCTGAAACTGCATCACAGTCTAGAATTTTACACTTGCAAATTAGTCATGACAATGAGGTCATTGATTAAATTTGTGCTCTGTTTTGACACAAACACGATTTGAGAATATATTAGGAATGCAACAATTTTCCAAAAAAAAAAAAAAAGTCATGCTGAGGTTCATAATCAACTATAAAAATTGCAATGAGCCAATTATGTAATAATAGTGAGAGGCCTAGTGTGGGCTAAGCTAGCCACACATCATGCTTCATTACACACTAGCATGTCCTACCCCACAGCAGTCAAGAGGGATCAACATGGTCATCGTGAGCTTCTTGTGGAGGAGTATGGGAAGTGGAGCGAGCATAAATGCCCAGCAGCCTTCAGTCACCACCTCAGCGTGGAGCCCCTGTGCTACAGCCTGCTTCCTTAGACAATTTCAGTCATTTCACGTTCAAGTCCCACAGCTTCGATTCACCATTTAATTCCGTCATCTGCTATGTGATGGGAAGTGTAAGAATTAGTGTCACTGCCTTACTTTTATAAAACGTAAAGACCAATACACTAGCAATGAACATTTTCACAAGATTTGGTTTATAGAAGGATTAGTCTTTTGTTTATAGTCCGAATAATATATTACTAATATTTAATATAGCACTGATTCCATTTGTTGGTCTGCACTGCCCCTTAAAGCTGGTCAGAAATAAGATTTTGGGTTCTCTTGCAGTGAGATAAGGTTGGATCAGTCTGGTTCACCAGACAGATCCTAGGCCATGAAACGTCTGCTGTGAGTGACACTGACTGCACTCAGAGGAAGGTTCTGTGTGTGTGTGTGTGTGTGTTCAAGTTCAGTTTAGATCACCATGGAACACTGATCAGAGACAGCTGGCTCTCTGCACCTCTTGTCACTTTTATGTGCGTGTGAGTGGGTGGGTTGGGGGGGTTTTTTTGTTTTTGTTTTTTTTGTTTGGTTGGTTGTTTTTTTTTTACAACTCACTATTTCTCCTGTTTCTGAATACACACCCTTCACCAGTGATTATCTGGAGTAGCTTTGACCAGGGCTGGCACCCAAAATCAATAATTCAGATAACAATATAATCCAATCGTCTGCAAAATAGTCAGATAATACTCTAATTCAGGGGCTGTAAAATAGTCACAAACTGTAATCCAAGGTCTGCAAAATAATCATAAACACTGATATCCAGTTTCTGCAAACTACTCAGACAATGTAATACAGGGTTGGCAAACTAGTCAGATGACACTGTAATCCAGATAGTACTGTAATCCAGGGACAATAATAACCAGCTATGCCTCAATCCAAAACACCCCCCACCACCACATTTCTAAGACTCAGATCTGCTTACATACAGATTCATTTTCATCCCCTCTCACATGAGTGTGTGATACGTTCGTGTTTGTGTTGATCCATCATTCCAACAGATTATGCCTTAGTTACTCTGTTGCTCTTCTACTGCTGTCTGGAGGTGAAGTCAAACAATACAGTACGTTGCCTGTTTGAGTCTTCACCTTCTTTTATGATCACACCCAATAAGGTCACAATATGCTAGACCCCCTCAAGTATCCCTCAAGCAGGAACACTGATTCCACAGCAGTAGTTCTGCCATTTTGAAACTGTAGAAGCAAGAACAGAACAAAGATATGAAAGCCAACAGACTCTTGTCTTATATGACACACACTATCACTGTCATTGAGTAGAACAATGCTGTAAACTGTAACGCTATATTCATGGGTTATGCCAGGTCCACAGTCTAAATAAAGAGAATTAAGTGAAAACTTTTTTTAGATGTCAGGGAGAAGTAGCTAAACTGTCGAATGTATGACTTTAAGATACTCTTTCCACACACATATCTGTAGACTGACTTTGAAACTTCCAGTGAAACAATACTGGTGTCCACGTCTTTACATCCTTACACAATTTAATTCAGGTTTAGAATGACAGTACAGCATAGCATCAGTTTTTCTGTAATGACCTCTGCTTTGTGTATGGTCTGTTTGACTTCCTTTGATATCCCATTACCAATTCCCCTACTGTCTCGTCTGTGGAACCACTGATCCCTAATATTAATAGCCAATGATACAAAACTGTGGTTGGCTTTTATGAGTCCCCATGTAAATGTGATGTTGGGAGGTCATAAAGGTGCTTCCTTGAAAGCCAGTGTGCAGGCAGTGAGCTACAAATACAAAACAGTCCCCACAGTACTGAAAAATCCAGCCAGGAACTTAAATACACAAACTGTATATACACTGGGACACCTGACTGTATGCACACACATTCACCCATATATACATTAAGGTATACACATGTTCAGGAACACACACACACACACACTCACACACACATACACACACACACACACACACACACACTCTCTCACACACACACACAGACTCTCACACACACACACACACACATACACACAAACAAAACATTTGAGATTTATTGTTTAGTTTGACTTAACATATGTATCCATGAATTGAATTTTAGGGACCTGTCCTGACCCGTGTGAGGGAGCTGTTAATTTATGCAGACTTAGACAGGATAAGACAAAATAAAACAATGACCTCAAGTGACTTATCAGAAAGGGGACTTGCCCTTTTACTTTTGTTTTCTCTCTTATGCATTTGTTTGTTTGTTTTCTGGAATAAATGTGCCATTCATCCTCATAATGAATATGAATACATGTAATAAATTAAAGCAATAAAGCACTTTAGTAGTTTTAGACTTATGGTGCCATAAAGATGAGGCAGAGATAAAGGTCAGAATAAAAATGTTAATGAAAATTAAATTAAACCGAATCGAAAAACATGTAAGGGAGATGCGGTCAGACTAAAGAATTTGTAACAGCTACTGCGATGCCTTTAACTACTGGATATGTGTAACTTGTTATTCTTTCGTTCTTTTTCTTTCTTTCTTCTATTAGTTATTCTAAATGGAAGCAAAGTAACTCACCAACGTCTTCTCATGTCTAAAATGCTCTCTGATATATAAAAGATACATTTAGTGCAACACTGTGTAATACTCTACACATCACAGTTTTCAGTTTTTAAGGAATTTGATTGTCACATTAGCAGACCTGTCAAATGAGATGAAGCAAGAATTTTATGCATAATTGCCACTGAACAAGATTGTCCATGTGAGGGTCTTGACAAAAAAAAATATTTTACAAACGTTATGTTTAATTCAACATTTTCCTAACATGGCTTTATTTATTGAGACTGATCTTGGGCTTAGTGTTACTTGGAAATCTACACTGAAAATCCAGTTTTCCTTTGCCTAGTCTTTGTCTGGGAATCTGACTAAGTAAGTAATGACTACTTCCATTTTTATAAACTGAACTCAAACCCATGAGCTATTTCCTGTGCAAAAGTTCCTTTGCCTTTGATTAATATTTCTACTAAACTTTAATTAAGTTTTTGACATTGTGCTAACACAGGTGCCACTTCTACCATGTCATTGCTTATGACATCACCTCCTATAGCAGCACCTGGACCCCACCCCCCCCTACACACACACACACACACACACACACACACACACACACACACACACACACACACTGTTTAGTGCTTCCTGTAGGCTAACAGCACCAAAATGGTATCTATCAAAGCTTCTCTGGATGCCAAATCTCACACCCAGCCTCTCACATTCAAAAGACAAGCAAATGAACAGTCCCTTTCAGTCCTGTGGAGAACATAGCAGATAAGATGAACAATGAACTTCACTGCCTGTCCTTTCACAATGGACTCCCATGTGGCTCTCCCAAGCAGCAAAATGATTTGGATATGTAAGGAGCAGCAGTGATTGCAATAGGTATCAGATATATTTAAATAGCTTAGCCAAAGAGTGGCTCATGTGCTGATTTGTGTCTTGATTCAATTAGGACTCTTAAATGGGTCATAAATGAGATTTGAACAAACTGTCTATCTTAAAAAAAAATAGTGAGCCTTCTCTTGGTTTCTCCAATATAAAACTGATTACATATCTTCCATGTAATACAGTAAACAACTCATGCAGTAATATATGAAGAGGAATGGGTGATAACAATTGATCCTTTTGTGACAGTCATTTTAGTGGCTGTGTTAATAAATGAACGGGTACCTCACTCTTGTACAGGTGTCTCATTCTTGATGTGCATGTTTTTGATGGAGTTTTTGAATGTCCTGAAAAGTGAAGAGACAGTCCCTCCAGTGCTCTAAATAGGAAATTGAGTCTGTGGTTTTATAATAGTTGGTAGTATTTAAATGAAAAAGAACTTCCAGACTAACTGAAACATCCAAAAAAAGGTTCTCCTCATGCCAGGATGTGTTATATTCCATGGATATTCCAGAGCTGGGTGGAACTCGGACAAGGAAGAAATAAACAGCTGGAGCTCTTCAAATGTGCATGTAGGAGTACCAAAAATGTTATTAATGTATCTTTGAATTACAGAGCGTACAGGTCCAGTATACTGATCAGAAAATGTTTCTCCAACTCCAACAAGCAGCTTTGCATAGGCTGTCCCATTTTAGTGTCCATCTTTTCATTTGTCAGTAGTATTTGGAGTCAAAGGAGAAGTAGTTTTGAGTTAACATTTTGACAATCTTAAGAGCATATCCATAGGAGTGTTCTTCTGAAGTGTTGGAGCAAGAAAATTCTCAAACCATATTAATTTGTGTAAATAAATTGTCAATTACAGATAATACCCTGATTAACAAGGAAAATGTATTACTATTTATTAATTTATTAATGATTAATAATTCAATCTCAATTCATGAAAGTTGCCAATTTGATACATGAATATTTCTCATCTACTAAACACTAGAATATGACTCTTGACTCATAGACATAATAACCAAGGTATGTTTATTGAATAAGCATAGATATGAAAAACATGTATAACAATCATTGACTAAGAGTCTATTAATGACCAGGAGTATAGAGTTCACTAGAATCACTATAATAACAATCTTAACAATGCAACCAAGAAAAAACTTAAATGATTTGTGGTGGATAAATGTAGCTAATTACCCTAATAAAGAAAGGAAAAAGAAAAAGACAACTGTTTTAAACAACCTGTGGGTATGACCAACTGGGCAATCTACTTATCAACCAAATAAAGACCAACAAAGGAAACGTATTAATCAAACAAAATTTGTGATGAAAGCATGACTAAAGTATAACAGAAGAATCAGAAAAAAGGGAAAACCATTGTGAAACAGCCAGAGGGAAAACTAATTATAGGACTGAGGCTGTATCACAGATGACAGTAAAGAGTTAACTGATCTAATGTGATGTATAAACAATAAAGCTACTATTGATACCTACTGGTAATGTAAAAAACTTGTACTTATGGCTCACTGGTGCTTGATCATGTAGAACCGTCTGAGGGGTGGTCATGTACCTTCAAAGCCATCTGGATGGCACTGAGCGAGAGAGCGATCATCTTCCTTCGAGCTGGCGGGATGTCACAATAAGAGAGAGTGTCAGTCTTTCATCTAGCCACAAGGATGTCAATGAGAGAGCATTTGTTTCCCAGGGTTGCTGGTTCAACAGTGCAAGAGCAATGAAGGCCAATGACTGTGAAAAGACCAGGATTCTTGGACCAAGGGATTGGATCTTCAGAGCTTGCTCAGACAGAGAGTCATGGGCCTTCACACTTGGGCCTTTGTGAAGCAGGAGTTTGAATTTAGTACCAGCAGCACAATGGAACTCCAGTAGTAATCAACACATCCAGACAAGTTTCCTTGATGTAAGCTGATATACGATGAGTAAATCTTGACAAAAACAAAGTAATGATAAGAAACTAGTAATCTAATAAACACAGAAAGAAGAAAGAGAAAAAAACTTTTACGTAAACTAAAATAGCATGAGATTCAAGTCTTTCTAACCACTTAGCGAGTGGTTATTTACTTTGTTTAGAAAAAGGAAAAGTCTTTGGGAGTCTTTATCTCCCCTCACAGAAGTTCTGTAGGGGAACCCCCTGCCCCCTTTAGTTTAATGAGTCCTTCAGAGCTTCACACCTTGTAGCAGACTGGGAAGGGGGTCAGACTTTCCAGGTAGATGTTGTGGGACAGGACATGCCTAGTTCAAGCATATTCAATAGCCTTTACTTTCAAAATGGGAGAAAAGAATTTCTGTAGGATATACAGAAACACAGAAATGCATAAGATCCACCACAAATCAATTAAACAAAGAAAATCATACATTTACTACTCATTTCTACTGCCAGATCTTAAAATGAAGTTTGTAAAATAGCAGAACAATTGGATAATCAACTTAATTACTTTCCTAATTTCTAGAAGTTACAAACTAATAACATATATATAGTCTAATGGGTTCATCACTTCTAGTAAACACAACTAGGAGTGATTAACAATTTGTTCACAATAAGCAATATACAAATGAAGTGATCTGGGTGAATAATGCAAATTATTAGGGAACAGGTAATGAACAGAATAATGAGTGAATAATGCAAATTCAAATTAATAAGGAACAGGTAATGAACAGAATAATGAAACAATACACATCAAATAATAGAAGCAAACTTCACAATTTGGAGATTATATTAAAATAACCGCACATTACTGGTTGATTATCATTTCACATCATAGTAGGTTAAATGGCAAGTTGTTACTTTGTGAGTTTGTGAATAAGAGAAACACATATCTGTGAATATATTTCTGTGGGATGAGAAAAGTTGGTTGTCCTGGTAAGAGTTTGACTCTGATGACATTAATGGTCACAGTTCCTTGAAGTATAACCAGGCTGGTAAGAGCTTGTCATCTTGCAATCTGTGCGTTTTATGACACTTAAAAACAGGGGGAAGGGTCAGAAAGCCAGGCCAGTGTGATAAGCTAGGTCGTTTATGGCTTTGTTGCTCCGCATCATGGTCCTGTGTCCTTCCTTGGCCTTGGGGTGAGAGAAAGTCCACCCTGACCAGACCAAAGTTTCATCAGAGGAATAATTTGTAGTCTATCTTCACTACATTCAGGCCTTCAGGTACTCTAGGATTTGTAGAAAGTAGGAAGAATCTTTAAAATATGTAGGTAAAGAATGAACAATTGGTTGAAAAAATGTCATCCAGAAACTGGGATATAATTTTTGTTTGGTAAGAATAAGTAGATTCAAATTTCCTTGTGAATTTTTGGGAGAAGATATAAATGGCTACAGCAAGGCTTATCTACAATAAAATTCAATGCTGAATCAGGCATGTACCCTGCTGAAAGTGGACTGTAACTGTGGAGTGATGTCAGAGCTGTTCTGGCTATAAAAACTAATATCAGAAAGCTGCTTGACTGCTTCCTGCTTGTAAAGCTCTTTTCTGGGTCTTTTCTTTCTCAAGCATCATGTTTATATAGAGTATCCTGGCCATGTTTATTAAAATAAACATGTATTCTTCAATGCCAGAAAAAATCTGTAGTGTCAGTAAATCATTAGTAGTAGGCCTGGTAGGTACAAATGTTAGACCTTTTGATAGTACAGATCACCCAAAGGAATCCAAATTTCTGGGACTGTGACAATATGCTTGCGGTTTAACTAGGAAGGAGGAACAATCAGTCTAGTAGTATTATTTTTATCTGTTTTCTTAAAGAAAGACAACTAGTTGAACCATGAATTGAAAATTATCAGCTATTCAATAGGCATATAGGCATATGTCTGTCTGTTTGCCTGCTTGTCTGTCTATGTTCTTTCATCGGTGTTAGAGAGAGCCCAGATTGATAGAAGACCTCATTTCAACTTTACCATTTCAACCACAAAGGCAAATCTGTTCATGACTGTTGCCCTCTTTTATTTATTTTGTCAGAAGGTGGAAAAATCTGTGAGAAAATCAAGTGGGCAAATGAAGGGGAATGGCAGGGGTCCATACCCTACTCCTCATAATGTTTATTGACTCTTCTAGCACTTTCATTTCCCCAATAATGGGGGCTTTACACAAGCCTGCTATCCATCATTGTCAAGCAACTTAACTGCTCTTTCTCTCTCTCTCTCTCTCTCTCTCTCTCTCTCTCTCGCTCTCTCTCTCTCTCTCTCTCTCTCTCCAACCTTTACTCTATTTACTCTATTTCTTGCTCTCTCTGAAGTATTGGCTAAAGAAACAAGGATGCATACAAGTCAGTATGAATGTAACTGCTTTATCTTTGTCAGAGCTGTAACCCTGTATTATTCATCATTGCTTTTCAAAGGATTTGAGTTTATAGACCATATCTGCCTTCCTTTAATTATTTAGCTTCCATCAGCAAAAATATAACATCATAATCACTACTTACTAAGGGTCTTGACTAGAGTTGCAGGGACAAGTTCATCTTATTTATTTATTTGTTTGTTTTTCTTTTTTTTTTTTTCAAAAGTCAGCTGACATTGCAGCCACACTATTTTATACACCTTTTCTGTATCTCACATTCTACTTCCCACACTAGTGTCTACAAGCACACACATACAGATATACATTTTCCTGTCATTGTGAGGACTTATGGTCCTTACAAAGCAACTGTATAAAATGATATGCATACACAGTATCTTGCTAACATACCCACACACAGCCAGTGAGAGAGAGAGAGAGAGAGAGAGACTCCCTAATCTCCTGCACTAACACTAATCACACCCAAAGGCAGTAGAAACAGAACCAGACATGTATGCATCTGTCTCTCGTTCCTCCTGTGTTGGAGAAACCAGCTTGCTATCCCATGAGCAACAGAATAGACCCACAGCAGAAAAGCAGGAAGGGAAAAAGAAAAGCAAAGCAGCTGAGAGAGGGAGCCGGTACTCCAGCAGAAGGAGAAGCTCAGAGCGCATGAATTAAACATAGGTTGCTCACAGGAAGCACACCCTTAGCTTAATCATATGGCATTTGTCCTAATTAAAGCAAACGCTTTTGAACACTGGAGTGTTCAAATAGTAGTGAAGTTGCCTTTGTTGAGTGTTGGAATGCAAATGGCATCCCTCAGAAAATGAAAATACATTTTCTCCCGTGAACAGCTTTCCAAAGTATAGGCAACTTTGCCTTTGAGTTAATCATTTTTTCTAACACCTCAGGTAAGTTACTGGGTCCCATCTATCCAGTAAATAATAGATGTGTTGCTCAACCGGAGGCAAGATTTCAATCATGTAAAAAAAACATCTTAAATATTATTACACACAATCCATTTAATTAGGAACATTTACCAGACACAGTATGACACTATAGCTTCATATATGTGTTGCCTTGTACAATCTGTGTTAGTCACTGTAATGCTAAGTGATAAGAGGCAGGATGCACACGCTGAGAAGAGCAACGGTCCAGGGTTGAAAAGCTAAGAGGCTCAGTCAAAGAAACAGAATGGGAATCCATTATAAACATATGAAACCAAACACAGATTAAACATGGTGAAACTAGAGAATGAAACAAAACAAGGCAAACAAGGCAATACATAGCACACTGAAGTGTAACACAAAGACACAAAACATAGTACATCTAACAATGACCACTAACCAGACAGGAAAAACAGAAGATTTAAATATATATAAGATATGGGGGCTAATGAGACACAGGTGAGACCAATAAGGGGTGGAAAAGATGAAACAAGGGGCTAAACCAGAAACAGACCACCACACTACCATGCAACTAATATTCCACTAACATCCCACCACCACACCACTACTACCCCACTACCAATCCATTACCGCACCACTACCATCCCACTAACACATGATTACCATACCTACTACCACAGAATTGCCATCCCATTACTATACTAGTACTGTACTGCTGACATACAATTACCACGACACCATCATGTAACTGCCATACTATTTCCATGCCACTAACACTACTACCACACATGCAGTGGGTTACAAGGCTTGTCACACCACAGTGTCTCCTTCACCACAGTAGAAATGTACTTGTTTTTCTCACTGTAATAAACCTTAATTTCACACCATTCTATACTGTCATACATGAAGAGGCATTTATATTTTTAACTGAGTAAATGTCTATAGCACATTTCTGTATCCCAGAGCTACAAAGTGCTTCACAACAGTACAAACAATAAAAGAAAAATGAATAAATCAAATAATAAGCATACAATTAGCACATCACCAATGATCATTGCTCCATAAAAGCTTGTGAGTTCAAACACGTTTTAAGACATTTCTTAAAAGAAAATAGAGTCTGGAAATCTAATATCTGGAGGAAGACTGTTCCATTATTTCAGTGCACAAACAGCAAAAGCATAATCACTCCTATGCCTCAGTTTGGACTTTGTAACTACAGTCAAGCCTTTGTTTACAGATCCCAAAGATCTGTTGCATGTATGTGCAATCAACAATTCACTGATATATTCTGGTGCATCACCCTGTAAAGCCTTATAAGTATGAACCAGAATTTTAAAATATATTCTAAATTTCACTGGCAACCAATAGAGAGAGGCCAGAACTGGACAGATATGATCAGTATGCCTAGTTTGATTTAAGAGCCGTGCAGAAGCATTCTGAACCAAGTGCAGTTTTGCAAAGCTCCTTTACTAAAGCAAGTGAATAACTCATTGCAATAATAATAAAAAGATCACATTTGTTAGGCTGGGCAAACAGAGACAGTCGAATGCAGTGTAACTTATGCACTTTAATAGAGGACGGGTCGATCCCAGGCATGGTCAAAGAACAGGCAAAGGTAATATCCAGAATGCAGTCAACAAAATAAACAAATCCTACAGGAAACAGGCAAAAAAGTAACTCCAATATAGAGGCAGAGATCAGAGTAATCAGGGTATTATATAACAATAACAACGGCTCAGAAAAATAAGGCCGGCAAATGAGATTTCACAAAGACAGACTGAACAAACAGGGCATATATAGAGAAACACATTAGGGAAAATAAAACACAGGTGAGACTCATAATCCCAGGATAGGGAACAAACAGGAGGTTTGTGGGAAGTGTAGTCCACAGCAGTCTGTGTCCTTGTGGAAGGCGTAACAAAATCCATCTGATCTTCACAATATTTCTGAGTTGGAAAAAACAGGAATTAACAAATATACTAATATGTTCTGAGAATTGTAAATCAAAAATGATCATGGCTACTCTACTGAAGTCATTGTGTTTACAAAAGAGATATAGCTTCAAATCATCAGTATAAAAATTTAACAAAAATATTAAAATGTCTAATTAAATCACCAAGAGGAAGCATGTAAAGTGAAAATAAAATGGGGCCAAGAAAAGATCCATGAGGATCCCCACACATAAGGTGCCCTACTGAAGACATCTTTTTTTTCACATAGATACTAAAAACCTTATATCAGATAAATAAGAATCAAACCATTATAGCACTGGTCCTGAAATAACTACCTAGTCCCTAAGCCTATTTATCAAAATAGCATGATCCACAGTATAAAAAAGATGCAATAAGTTCTACTAAAACCAAAAGATATATCTCATCAGAATCCAATTGTAACAGAATATCATTTAGGATTCTCACAAGTGCAGTACTGTGCCTATGGCAAAAATCTGATGGAATTTTTTCAAATATACTGTGCGACTCCAGTGCCCACAGGAACTGATCCAACAATGCTTTTTCTAAGATCTTAGAGATAAATGGTAATTTTGAGATGGGTCTACAATTTGCACAATCATTTCGATCAAGACCTGATATCTTTAAAAGAGGTTGTGCAGTAGCTACTTTAAAACAATCAGGACATCAGCCTGGGACAAAGATTCATAATTTTCAGCAAAGGGAACAATTTAAAACTTTTAATTTAAAACTTTTTTTAATAACAAAGGAGAAAGAATATCATATAAGCAAGAGGAAATGTTTAAATGCAACACAATCTCAGATGATTCTTCCAAAGTATCTATATAAGGCCTAACATGGAAATCTCCAAACATACAGGATTATATGGACTATTAGCCCTGATAACTTTAATCTAATTGATTTAAAAAAATCTGGAAATTGCTCAAATGCTGGAGGCATGGGAATTAAATTTCACACCATTAATAATGAAATCTATAGTGGTAAATAAAAAACTTGTATTATGTCTGTTTACCATGACTAAATCCTTAAAATAAACTTCTCTTTCCTCCTTAACCTTTGTTATATATAAAATAAGCAAATCTTTCAAATAAAGGTAACGCATCCGAAGCTTGGACTGTTTCCACCTACGTTCAGCCTGTCTATGTTCTGTTTTCAAATAAAATACTTCTTTTAACCAAGGTGTAGATTTTGTAAAATATTATTTAGTTAGTAACCTGCCATACTTTCCTTTATAACATTCCATAATTGGTTATTATTACCGATCTATTTTTTTTTTATTTCACTCATTGTAGTTGTATCACATGTAATATGAAGCATAACAAGGCTGTATACATAGTGAGTACAGAAGAGAATATGCATTGTTTTGTGCATTGTCCAAATTGCCACGTCTTTGCAATATTATGTTTTGTGTTGGTTGTGTATTTGATTAACAGGGAGCTGTAATGTGGCATATATCTGTATTGTAACAGTATATTTCAAGAATTAGCACCCATTAATAAAGTAAAAAAGGTGGAAAGCATGGTTTAAAAGTTGATTTATGTTTCTTTTTTAACATCTTAAGACACCCATGATTATCATTTTTCTTTTTACTATTTTAAATGGACTATTATAAAGCCCTGTAAGAAACCTCAATGGACTGCTATATTAGATCTGAGTTTCAGGACATGACAAAAATTGGGCTAGAAAAAAATGGAGTGTTTTTGCTGAGACATTCTTCATGATCAACTAGAAACTTTTGGCCCAAGTAGATGTGTAGTCTTATAGCCCATTCTTGTCACAACAAAACGTGCTTTTAAGGAAGCTGTCATGAACAGTGTAAAATTTTTGGCATATGAATTGGAATTTCTTTTGAGCTTTACATTAAGAATAAAGTTTTTTCATATTTGAAAATGATAGGTAAATGTCTTTCAGTGTTTAAAGTTATGGGCTGTTTCAGATTATCTTTTGAGTCTCCATGTTTCAACATGTGATTTTCCGATAGTTCAAAGTAAAAAAAAAAAAAAAAAAAAAAAAAAAAGAAGAAGAAGAAGAAGAAGAAGAAAAGAAAGAAAAAGAATAAATAGATAAATAAATAAACAAAATAATGTAGGTTTAAAAAAGAAAAAAGCATCAACATAACAGCACTGCATGCTTTGGACAGGAAATACCATGTGTAGCTCTTACAGACAATTATAGTAACAGCCTGGCATTATTCTGCCACTAACAATCTCTCTCTGTACCTCAAAAAAAAAAAAAAGAAAAAAAAAATCACAGATAGGTTAAAGAAAGGCCAATGTGTTTCTCAGGGAATCTAAAGACCCTGAACACAGCTTCTGGTATCAGTCTGTGACACTGTCACTCGATGAGAAATTAGCTCTTCATCTTACACAACATGAGACATAATTAGTTTTGTCTTGATGGATTGCATTATATCTAATTGCTGCATTTGTGCCTTTAATTTGTGGGCTCCTCAGTTCCTGGTGTTTTTAACATACATTTTAATTGACATACTGTTTAGAGTTTTTAGCTTGGCAGACCTTAAAGGAATGTTGCAATTTTCAAATTGCAAAGTTATGGTCCTTCCGCTTGACTTCTTGTGAAGCTTAAAAATATGGCAGTAAATTTGAGTGCTCCCTCAGACTGAAAGAACTTTTACATATTCAAACTAGCAGCGCATAACCTGCTTGAATGTGTTTTGAAGCCTTAATTAATTTGTTTACCTTGTCATTGTAAGGGTCATAAGATAATAAAGTCACTCAGAGCTCTTCCAGCATCTAGAGTATTAAAATGTTGTAAAACTACACAGACTGAAAAAAAATATAAGGACAGCCTTTCTCAGTGCAGTTTAATTGAACTTTCTGAGCATATGCAAATGAGTTTGTTTTAAAAGTGACTGGAAGGTTAATTGAGGAGTATTCTAGCTCCTGATAGTGGGAAACGCTGCAAGGCAAAGAGCTAATGATCTTTCAGGGAGGGATGACTGTAGGATGCCATTCAGAGTGAATGTCAGTATGCACCTTTGCCATGAGATTAAATCCCAAAGAAAGTGTAAGTTTGCACGGTTAGATTCTGGAATGGAGGTAATGCTGAGTCCTGGCCAGATCACACATGGTTATAGCTCTCTGTGCAAATGTTTTCTCACATACATATTTACACACCACATATTTACACATGTGGTGCATTTACAGACACACACACACACACACACACACACACACACAGTTGCATATTCATGCATACATGAATGCATACAATGCATACATACGTTTTTTTCTGTTTGGTTAAAGAAAAGTAGCTGGAGAAACTCTATCTTGAAGAAACCAAAGACTGACGGAGATATTAAAGTGAAGATGAAAGTGAAAAGAACACAATTTCTTAATAAGTGAGAATGACGCACATTATGGAGTGCTCTTTTTTCCAATTTTTCCTGTCATTTGCCATTTGAAACTCCCTGTTCTGAATTGCAAAATGTCACAGGAACCTCTGATACCACTTCCACAGCCCATAGGAAAGTACATGAATATAAATAAATCCACAGGCAAGATGAACCATTTCAAATCAATTTGGTACAGAGCACTCAAAAAGAATGAATGAAAATCTGTCAAATGACACCATGAATAATATCTATGACACTATGAATAATAACATCTATGACACCATGAATAATAACATCTATGACTCCACTAATAATAACATCTATGACACCATGAATAATAACATCTATGACACCATGAATAATAACATCTATGACACTATGAATAATAACATCTATGACACTATGAATAATAACATCTATGACACCATGAATAATAACATCTATGACTCCATGAATAATAACATCTATGACACCATGAATAATAACATCTATGACACTATGAATAATAACATCTATGACACCATGAATAATAACATCTATGACTCCATGAATAATAACATCTATGACACCATGAATAATAACATCTATGACTCCATGAATAATAACATCTATGACACCATGAATAATAACATCTATGACACTATGTATAATATTTAACAGCTGGATGGGAGATGGAGGGAAGAACAGCTGCTGCCAGTGTATCATCCCAGCATCTACAGGTGGTGCTATAGCAGTGAATGATGGGGCAGGTGGTGCTATAGCAATGTATGAATGTGCAGGTGGTGCTATAGCAGTGAATGATGGGGCAGGTGGTGCTATAGCAATGTATGAATGTGCAGGTGGTGCTAAAGCAGTGAATGAGGGTGCCAAGCTGTCCTAGGAACCATCTCTTAATCTTCAATACAGCAGACAGTATTTAATAAATGTAAAATTGATATGCCATTTTCAAATATTCTAATGTGGAGAAATTTTCATCAACAACAACAAAAAAAAAGAATGGTCTCCAAAGCTAGTGAATCATCTATTAACTTTATATAACAACTCATCCAGACCAATAGAAAAAACAAAGAAAGAAGCCTTCCTAAAGTAAATATAAAAATCCCTTTGAAAGCAATATGAGCAGAGGAGAATTAGATTTGTAGGATCAAAGGCAATGATTTTTGATCAGCTCTCCCCAGTAACTAAGGTGGCTATTTCCTCATACTTTTTTTTAACCCCCCCCCCCACACACACACTTCCTAAGACGCTGGAGAAAAGCAACAATTTGCCTGTAGACTGTATTGTGCCACAAGGGTTTTACCCTGCATGGACCGGTTCTGAGGAAAGGCATAGTATGTGCACAGCCAACAGGAGCTGTGTGATATGCTGTGTGTAGAACTACAGGTCTGACTTAGCCCTGTGAGACAGCAGAACCAACAGAAGCTATGTGATACCCTGTCTCTGCCCCAAGGGATTAATGATGCATTGTGCATTGTGTAGGGTGCTACAGACCACTAATGTCCTTTTAATGACAAGAACATTTACTAACCATCTGACCACATCTGCACATCCTGGGGTTGTGAGAGTGTGTTTGTGTGTATGTGTGTGTGTTTGTGTGTGTGTGTGTGTGTGTGTGTGTGTGTGTGTGTGTGTGTGTGTGTGTAAAAGAGAATAAATATGAGTTATGTTTTACTATCATTGGGGCAACCAAATGCTTGCATGATGACAGTTTGCATGATGACATGAAAACAGTATTTAAATTGTATTTAAAAACATCACATCTTAAAACCTAAAAGAGCAGAAAGTTTTTTAAAAAAAAATTTAAATATGCAAAGCAATATTCAAATAAGGTAGCAGAGATCAATGCTGAAACAAAAACGTACATTCACCCATCAGTTTATTAGGAACAACTTCCTTGTAGCTACAATGTGTAGATGTGTGTAGATTTCACATACAAATATTTAGAAGTTCTCTGGATACCTTGTACCTAGATAGAGATCTAGAGAGAGAACTAGCCAGTTACCATGTTTATGTTAACCATTCACTTTATGATTGGTCCAATACTGACCACAGGTGGGCTGTTGGTGGGCTGTTGGCTGACAAACCGAGCAAAGTGGCCAGTGAGATTAGATATAAGAAAGTGTGTGTGTGTGTGTGTGTGTGTGTGTGTGTGTGTGTAGGTGTGTGTGTGTGTGTGTGTGTGTGTGTGTGTGTGTGTGTGTGTGTGTGTGTGTGTGTGTGTGTGTGTGTGTGTTGGTAGGTAGTTAGAGCAAGGTACGGTCTTTTGGGGGTTAGGGGTTGAATGTAAACTACTAGCACTACATAATAAATTGATTAGCATGCTATAAGTGGTGTTACAAACAAGTCCTATTGAGCGAATTTTAACACAAAAATAATGGGATGACAAAAACAAACACTTATGTTTAAGAGAGTTGAAGCATCAGTATCAATTATGAAAGAGCTCTAGTGGAATTGAATAAGATGTAGTTTAAATTGTTAAAGAAGGTTGGAATGACAGAAACAGAAGCAGGAATGGTTTAAGTGAAAACAAAAATGTGAAAATATATGTAAAACATACTATCTGTGTGTGTGTGTGTGTATGTGTGTGTGTGTGTGTGTGTGTGTGTGTGTGTGTGTGTGTGTGTGTGTGTGTGTGTGTGTGTGTGGCTCCTTCCTTTCTTTGGTAGCAAGCCGATATCTATTTTCCTGCAAAAGCTCTGCTTTTGTTCTAATATGACTGTCTGGTTGTCAGTACTGGAGAATAAGCCTAAACAGGAGGATGGAATCTGTGTTTATGTTTCCTGTAAATGTTGGAATTGTTTTCTCTCTGTCAGAATGGTCCTGTGTCTCAGTAGGGTTACAGCTGCCCCACTGGTCCTGGCTCTCCCTCCTGGGAGCCTTGACTACGTCTGCCTCTTTCTCTGGACAAGCTGATGTCAAGATGTACTGTGTCCATGCGTTTCCATGTGTTTTATTATTCACTTTCATCAGGTGGACTGCCACAGGCTACTGCCATTTTATGGCCTGACACAGCATTTTGCTCATTCTTTTGGTGTCCTGATGTGTGGTGTGTTTTCATTTTTGAAGTGCTATCATTTGATCAGTTAGCTGTAATTGTTTATTTCAGAGTAGTCCTGCTGCACAACACTGTTAGTAAGTGTTAGTGACCTAAGAATGCAGAACTAGCTGTACAAGACTCCTCTTTGCTCAGTTCTTTACATTGGAGAGCTTTGTAGTGACAGAAATGAGGTTCACTGTCTATTAGATATAATTCATTCGATTGCCTGTTTTTAAAGATTTGAGCGACAGTGGTAACAGACCAGTGAAAATGGGAAGATGACGCTATGTAGAATCCGAGCACATGTTACAAATGTGCAGCCATTACAGCAGGTCCTAAAATATTGTCCTTAACAAACATAAAAATGGACTGATATGATGACTAGCAGTTTTAGATGTGTCATCTTTCATGCCACAACTCTCTGACCTGCAGTTGAGTCATGGTGCCCATGGATGGAGCAGCATGGGCTCTTTTTTGTTTGCTTGTTTTACTCTATCTCCACACTCATCTTATGTCTTTTGTTTCTCCAATCTTTTATATATCGCAGGTGTTCTTCGTTTCAATTAATTTGCCTGTGTGTATATATACCACTGTGTTCTCACGTCTGTTCTGTGACATGTACTCTGGTTTTGCCTCTGCCTTCTAGCTCATCAATCATGGATTGTTTAATGGCTTACAAACATGGGTAGGCCCCCAATAAACCGGTCGTTTGCCGCTCACGCATCCTGCCGCACCTGTTTGCTTGTTATATCAATTTAATGGGAGGCTTCTGGGTTGTTCAGGTCTTCGGGTGTTCAGGACTTCAGGTCTTCAGGTCCTCAGCAGTTCTGGGGCAGTTGCTCAAATAAACAAAGCATATATTAACATATTGGCTGTGCTTGGCTGTACCAACCTGTCTGCCTCTTACTTCTCATTCTCCACGCAGACAGAGATGCGGACCCTGTGTTCATACAGTGGACATTAAATTCAACATAGAAATTGTTAGCTGTTAAATTGTCACTCTGTACTGGAGCTATTTAACAAGCAAAGCAATGGCTGTATGCTATTGTAAGATGGTTAATGCCACCTTTTATAAAAGTTTATTCTTTTTTGATCTATGAAAGAAAATTCTTAATTGAATAAACCAAGCATGCAGAAGTATGCATTGCAGCTCTACATCTTTAACCTCTCATGCACTGACTAGCTGACAAATAAAACAAAAGTTAATCCGAATTTCATTTGCTTTTATTTCTTTGAAACATTGACAGCTAAAATGTTCCAAAAAACATGTAGCATTTATGACAATTTAATTAAATATTTCCTTTCTTTCAAGCTTTTATATGTATTTATTTTAGAACATTAACAATTTATTGTTTATCGCTTTCATTACTGTAAGAGTACACTAACTGATTACTTTTTGCATGTAAATGTACTTTATAGTGTAACAACATGGCCCTCTCTCCTAGTCTCCTCCTTGTGTGTTTGTGTGTGTCTGTCCATCGTCACGCCCTACCATGTTAACTGTACATGTCACACCTGTTCATAGTTAGCACAGGTATTTACACCCCTATTGTTCTGTTGTTAGTGTTTGACCACTTGTGTATTACGTTTAAACGCGAGTATTGCCTGATTTGTCCCTAGATATACGTTTTGTGGGGGGTTTTTTTGTTTGTTTGTTTTGGTTTCGATATGGTTTGTCTTGTCAATAAAAAGCCTTCTTAATTCCAAAGACTTGCCTCAGCATCCCACGCCCTTGATACGTCTCATTACATATATGTGTATCTAATAGGTTTCCATACATTTTACAGTCAATTTTAAATTATGATCCACCACAGCTGGCACAGCTACTGTTGTAGTCTGTTGACTGACTGACCTGAAGTCCTGTACTCTAGAGAGTCCTGTACCCTAGAGTCCTGTACCCTAGAGAGTCCTGTACCCTAGAGAGTACCCTCCTGTACCTTATGTGTGTTTTTTCAACCTTTACTGCACTTTTCCATGAATTAACTGAAACCAGTGGTCAAGTGTTAGATGAAATCTTTTCCTAAAAGAGGATGCTAGATAGATGGCAAAACTGTTCAGAGAACAAGATTAGTTACCAACAGTCAGTTCACTTCTCAGCACATGGAACTGAATGAAGGCACTTATATGTACAGCCATAGAGCAGGTGAATCTAAATGAGGACAGCTTAGTGTGTGTAGTTTCCATAAAGGTATCTAGTCTTTGAATACCATGGCTACTGGTTCCTTTCTGCTATTTTCTCCTGTGCTGGTTTGGACTCTTGTGTATAACCTCTTCATACTGAATAGCTTACTGTGCTGTGTGTGTATGTGTGCGTGTGTGTGTGTGTGTGTGTGTGTGTGTGTGTGTGTGTGTGTGTGTGTGTGTGTGTGTGTGTGTGTGTGTGTGTGTGTGTGTGTCTGTGGGCACAAGCATGTGTGCAGCACTTAGTCTCTGTCCTCTTCATGGATGCAGCAATTTGGCTGCGGTCAGACAGAGGGCCGAGTGAACGCAAGGATCTAAATCCCTTATCACATAATCTACTTCACTGTTGTCAAGAGGTGAGCAAAAATGTGTGCAGAGTCTAGCTGTGAGCCCATTTTTATTTAACTGAAGGTCAGCATCTCGGCAAAGAAAGTGAATTGTGTTTCTATTGTTGTCACCTTTCTCTGGGTGGACCAAAAGCCCATGGAGCCCTCATCATGAAGACGGAGAATGATGATGTCATCAGAGTGGACAGGCTATACTGAAGATTGCGCATAAGAAAATGTCAATTTGGAAGGTTTCAAATATATCTCTAATTCTTATTGCATTTTTGGAAATGTTTTAATTTCAGTGGGACAATGAATTCAGATAGTTCTGCAGTTCTCCTTTTGTACCAAATTATGATTACACCAGAATGTCCACCTTTTAAATAACGTTTTTAATACATGATAATTTCTTAATAGTCTGGGGAAGTTATGGAGTAAGACGGCTTCCTTAAGGATTATAATATCAACAGCATATTAATTTTAGTCATTTCGTTTAGTCATTTCAAAAAGAGAAGACCTCATGGCCTATTTCTCTCTTTTTCTCTTCCACACACACACATATACACACACACACACACACACACGTGCACAGGCACAAGCACACGCACACATATGCACGCACACACACACACACTCACACACACTACCCCAGCTTTCCTGTTACTAGTCTATGGTTTCTCGATCTTAACCATCGCCTGACCACTATCAATGATTATGAGCTCATATTACGATGTCAATGCAGCAATCAGCCTCTCTGGAAGACAAGCTAGAATTTCATACACCATTGTACATTAATACAAATGGGACATGAGTTAAAGAGTCTGAATGGGTTGGTGGACCGACCCTGAGAGTGATATGAGTGGCTGGATGAAAGAGACCTGATGGTTTTAGGCAATGTAAAAAGAAAAAAGAAAAAAAAACACTATGGACTCCCTAGACACCATCTGTCTAATATATGGGTCTTTATTACAGTCTTGGCATAGAGCAGATGTGAATAGAATGAGCATTTTCACTTTGCTTCAGTTGTGGAGTAACATGGAGAGGAGGCACTTCCATCTACTCTCAGTTAAATCCTTGGTCGTTGTAATCATATACAGCTTAATCCATAAGGAAGGCCCTAAGTGACTGAGGAGTGACACGATATTCATGGTTTTGGCTCTGTACTCCAAAATATTAGATTTGAAATGAAAAGATGGTGATTAGATTAAAGGGCAGAATGTCAGCTTTAATTTAATGTTATTTACATCTATACTGCATGAACCACACAGGAAAAATGGCCCTTTTAATACATACTTCCCCATTTCAAGATGCCAAATTAACATAATCCAAAATAAAAATGTCATGTTCAATACTTGCCAGTGATTGTGTACCCTAGAGAGCCATGTACCCTGAGGGGAGTCCACGAAGACTTGCAGACATCAACTAACACTGGGACACTTCCCAAGGTGTGCTCTGTCAGGCTTGGAACATAGCCATGCTCCAAACCTCACAGTCACTTCTTGTTTGGGGGGAGGGGGTGGGGGGCTTCAGTTTTGACTTCAGTAAACAGAAAGCATGTTTAGATGTTTAGTTGTTTAGGTGAGCTCAGTTCAGATACCTGACTCTTCTATTCAAGAAGATTAAGATTGTTGTCGTGTGTTTCGGGTCATTATCCTGCTGTATGGTAATGCGTCTTCTCCTGTGTTTTGAGTCATTTGATGGGCCTGAGTAGTTTCTGTGCATCCAGAGGCTTCCATACATTCAGCATCCAATATTTTGATTAAAGAGAGCTGAGCCAGTTCCAAAAGCAAACAAATGTGCTGGGCATTGGACCATCATTTGTTTTGGGTGTGTTTGATTCACTTTTTCATTCAGTCGCCTGGCTGAGATTATCTTCTTCAAATCTTCAAATTTTGGATTGAAGGATTTTTAATGTACTTTTTAAGACTATAATCAAGCCTGTTCTTGAGTCTTACTAGTGGTTTACATCTCCCAGAAAACCCTCAGGGTGTTTACATTTTATGCATTTGGCAGATGCTCTTATCCACAGCGACTTACAATTTTCAATCATGTTACAGAGGTAGGCATATGCAGTGTTAGGAGTCTTGCTCAAGAAATCTTATTGGTATAGTATAGAGCACTGTTAGTTTTTTTTAGAGAAGTTTTGGTGCACACTTGCTTAACCTGTACAAACAAAGATAGATAAGAAGAGAAGTGGTTCTAAGGTCACAGCAGTGTCAGGGACCCCTGACTCTTCTTCATATACATTATTATTACTATGTTTTTCTCTTCCAGTTTTAATCACTTTTTGGGCTATGGTTGACAGGTTAGATTTTTCCAAATATACTATTTCAGTAATGATTAGTTGAATATTTTTTTAGTTAAAAAAGGATAAAGAACATGATTTACATCAAGATGACACTTTTTAATCCAAAGCAGGTTACAATTATGACTTAGTACAACTTGAGCAATTGAGGGTTAAGGGCCTCAATTGCTCAGGGGCCCAACAGTGGCAACTTGGTAGTGGTGGGGCTTGAACCAGCAACCTTCTGATTCTGATTTCTCCATGCAATAAATGGAGTAAATGCAATTCAAATTTTCAAGGAAGTCAGATTATGGGTTATTTGAACTGATCATCAACTAATCATGCATGATAATGTTACAATCTCAAGAGCAAGTGAGTTGCCTGATCTAGAGAGCATGAAATGTTTCTTTGATAACTATACCAGTTTTAAGGAGCTCTTTTGAAGACAAAAATAGAACACATCTCCATACCATGCAAACAAGCAGAAAGCGATCCCTCATGGGGTATCGGAATAAAAAAATTATTCTATTTCCATCCGGTTGCTTTTGAATTTTGCCTCCGCCTTGATCATGTACAGCTTTAATCGAGTCTGCTCTGCTTGCTTTCACTTTGCTGCCTTTGCCTGCACACAAAATAAATACTTGCAATGAGTCATTTCTCCGGTTTGTGAATATCATGTCAGTTAGCATAACCATAAGTCAGGAGGAAAAGAAATTCTCTTTAAAGAAATGGTTGCTGTTCACCATTCACTACTAATTTGTACTGTATGTCAGTGCTTGCGACATTGTTTCAGATGACTGCAAATCTATGTGAGTCATTTTAATCAAGCTTCTAGTGGCAGATGTGTGGGGGAAGAGTGCATACAAATGTATTAATTTCCTGTGTGGCATCAAAGAGTGTGCTCACAAAACTGCTGTACAGGCGGAGAATGAAGACTCACTGCTCACGGGTTCCATCAAGTGCTTTCATATATAAAATGTTACTTTCTTTCAGTTATTGAATTGTCATAACCATGTTAGTATGCCATGCTGCATTCACTAACACATAAAAAGGGGTTTATTTATAGAGACAAAGACTGTTGTCTCAGAGAGGAGCATAATTTAGCTATTACTTCAGTCCTCTTACTACACCATGTCCAAAATAATTCACAGCAGGCATTGCCCAGAGATTGGGTGTGGCAATGTCCAGTGAGGGGGCGTGGCATTGTGCAGAGGGGTGTGTTCTAAGAAGAATGTCATCGTAGCAACGGTTGGTTTCATTGCATGGCCCAGTGATGTCGAAGCATCACAGCTAATAGCGTTGATGCTTGCGAGCCAGGAGCAGATCCATCAGGCAGTAGGAGAAAGGGAGGAGGACAGCAGAGGTGCTCCGTCGCTTTAAAAGGCCATACATCACAACAGCCTGTGTTGTCACACTTAGTTCCCAGGCTTTCTAGAAGAATCGAGTGGAAGCTAACCTCGCTTTCTATCTGGCCATGAGGAGAAATGACACATCATGAGCTCGCCACGATGGAAGTTGGGGGCTTGGGTACTTGTAGCCAAACACACAGACACACACACACACACACACACACACAAAATCTCTCTCTCTCCCTCTCTCTCTGACACCTTGTCGCTGTAGTTGCCTGTCCAAGTGCCCTGAAGAATGTAGGCAAGACGCACACAGTACAGAGGAAGGCTCACTTGTCAATGTGTCACTGAGAGCGAAACAAGCAATCCATTGTGTAGCAGATGCTTCTACATCAGAGGTGGAATTCATTTCGCTGGCTCGATTTCTCTGCCCTTTTAAACCATGCTTTGTTCATTTAAATAAATTCCAAACATCTACACAATGTAACAACATCACTAAAATTTAGACAATAAATATACTATGGCCATCATTTCTCAGAGCAGTATAATCAGTAAATATTCTATAATCTGTACATACTGATAAGAATGAACCCTACTACTGAATTTAAAACTGTAGAATACTGCTAAAGAAACATGAAGAGAGCACTGTTCTTTAGCAGGGTGTGTCTTTGTGCATGTATGTGGTCTGAAGACAATGCATTTCCAGTATATGAGCGTGCATTTCCATCAAACACCATGGAACAGTCCATGTGGCAAAAATGATTGCTTCTATACTCCTTTTAATGTGCTATTTCACTCACCACAAGCAGTTTATTTTCAACAAACAGTGGCTGTAGAATCGTGTGGAGTTAATGTAATGGCTATGGGTTAGTGAGTATTATTTTGTGTTTTTTTTTTTTATCTTTCTTTAGTAGGAAATGATTGGAAACAAACCAAAAAAACCTTGGAATATCGATATTTGTTTTATATTATGGGATTTTATAGACTTTTTTTAAAAAACTGTAAGAGCCAAAAATTTCCTTTTATCTACTGATGTTAGGTATGATGGTATTTGAATAGAGGAAAACACTGGTACACCCATAAATAAAGTGAGGCAGGTGTGTGTGTGTGTGTGTGTGTGTCAGTCAGTGGGAAAACCACAAAACCCTGCCTTATCTAAGATAGGCCATGTTGTGTCTCCGTTTGGTCTGTGGGTTTGTAGCTTATTGAGTTCCATTACCATAAAATCGATCACTCCACATATAAACGCAGATGAAAAGTAATCACACAGCTGGTGCATAGCTGCTTTCCTCTGCAGGTCTGCCCTGGGGTTATTGATGTTAAAGAGCTCTTCCTTCACGTCTCACAGACCACCCTGCTTCCCTCTCACATCATGCCTGCTCTCCCTTACGTCCGCCCAGACTGCTACTCAGCTTGGTTTATCTTCCATTCTCTCGTTCTCTTTTCTCCAAATCCCTTCCTTATTACATATCTTCTCGCTGAGTTAATTTGAGAGCCTCATCCATTTCTCTACTTTTGTTTAGTGTCAGACTACCAAAAATTAGTTTGGCATTGTTAGGTTAGCTGTTCAGCTAGTGAGTGAAATGAGTCAAGTCAGTGTTTAACATTTCTGAGTAAATATTTCACTGGGTAGAAAATGAGGTAACGCCAACGATGTATTCTGGGTCTGATAATTGCAGGCGCAGCCTCCAATCAAGGTTCTCCAGGCCTTCCTTCACTTGCTTCATGTGTGGACTCCTTACCTACCAGGTTAGCTTCCCTGCAACCTTCTGCTCTGCATAGGGTTCTTCATAGATTCCCTCAGACTGAAGCCACCTGACCCACCTCTACAGTTTTACCTTTGAATTATGGCCGTATATGCCAGATGAGAAGCGTCAGGTCATCACAGCAGAAGCTCACGTGTCAACACTGTCTGTGCATGGGCCGTCTGTACACGTCTGTAAATCTGCCTCGTGTTTATCGATCCGTTACACCGTTAGCCTCTTTATCAGCCGTGAAATAGCCTTCTGTCCCTCTACCTGCCCAAGTCTGCCAGTTTAATTCTGCTGTAAGCTCCAATGTGCTTGATTCATTAAGGTAATAAAGTGCCTTACAACACAGAGAGATCAACTCAGTGAAATGTGCTTGACTAGAGTACAATAATAAAATGTTTTCTTTGTAAGCACAGTGGATATGGCCATCAGTATCATTAATTGGTTAATATAACTGGTGATTTACTAACACACTCAAAGGTCTCAGTTATAGTCATATAATACACGCCAGTGTTCAAGCTCTCTGTATGTGACTCTGTATAATAAAGCCTAAAAGAGTATAGTAATGGTTATGGGTGGAGCAGAACCTGAATATGGTATTTGGTTAAGAACAAACAGTGGGTTTTTACAAATATCCCATGCTACTCATGACTGGTTAACATGGTATAACATGGTTGATTATCTTTGTTTTCCTATTAAACCTGCAATATGTGAAGTTGAGTTTGTTTGACCAGGAGGACAAGATAAGCCTACATTAGCTTTGCCAGTGTAGTTACTAGCTAGCTAGTGTACCTGTGCTCATTGCATAGTCAACTTGGGTTTCACACAGATGCAGATGTCACACCTGAGGAACACAGCACTATTCATAATTACTGGAACAAGGTTGCTGTGCCACTGTTTCAACTCAGAAGATGCCGTAGAGCTTGTTTGACCAGGAGATGATTAGGCTAGCATTTGACTGTTAGCTTAGTCAGTGTTATCTAGAAGATAGTATAGAAGATGGCCTACCTATTTCTGTGATTGTTTACATTGCAATTGCATCTTCAAGGATTGAGACGTCTAAATAGCCTGTTAGGCTACTTTCCTTCTCTCCCACAGCAAGATGTATAAATAGCTAGTTTATAGTTGTTATCTCTGTTATCTACTAGTTAAGTTACCTTCATAGTTAGCAATGTATTTCTGACTACTCATTTGCTGTTGCTTAACCCCAACCTACCTCATTTTCCAACATGGATGCACTATTATTCGAATACTAATGCACATTTCTGAATAAAACCCACTGCTCTGCCAAATATCTCAGTACTGATTAAACAAAAGCTTTGACTACTCTTCTTTCATTCTTTCTTTTATTTTAATATTCTCCAGACACAGTAGTCATTACCACAAAATCTGTTTACCATAAAAAAAAAACTGCCAGAAATTTTAAAAACAAGTGACAAGCTTCTGCTCTACTCAGACAACTTTATAATTTTAATTTAACTCCTGGTCAAAAGGGAAAGAGCTATTTTGCTTCTGATGGTTAATATTCTCTCTTCTCCTGCCAGTATTTTGTATTGAGCAGGCAGGGTGAGGATGGTGAAGTGACTGTAATTGGCCTCCAAAATGAAGTGTGAGTATGAAGGGGAGACCTGTTGAGGGAAATCAATTTGCGGGCAATTCAAATGAAACGGATACAGAAAGTAAATGCACTCCCAGCAACTAAACACATTTATGAAGTGTGTTAACTCTCCAAGTAGAGATGATAAAGAATTACAGAATATAGGGTGGCTGTTACCTCTATCCATCCATCCATCCATCCATCCATCCATTAGAGAATTTCATGGAAATCTTGTAAAGGACCTATTGTACATTTAAAACACGTTACTGTAACATGTATATACCAATCATTATTCAAAATTCACATTATGAAGCAACAGGAAACTTACCAAAAATATATAGAGTAAGCAAGTATCACAGCTAACAAATTGTTCTGATTAATTGGTGATTTATTATTATTATTATTATTATTATTATTATTATTATTATTATTATTATTATTATTATTTTAGCACATAGCACTTTGAAACAGATTTCAAATGTCTGACTTTACATGCTCAGATTTGTCTTAACATCACTAAGCCTTGGTAAATGTATTAATGCTCAAAAATCAACAGTACAGCTTGAGTTATAGGAAACGAGCCAGCATTCAACATGGAGTAGATCCACACACCTTCTCACACAGAATCACAGAGGAGGCCTGCTGTTCTGTTTCTATGGTTACTGTTCACTAATGCAGGCTAATGCTGCATATTTTGGAGAGCCATTTATGCTACAGATATAAATGGGAACCTATCTGATCCAGACCAATGCCGGGCTGACAGCCATATTCCAGTAACAGATATACCAACCTTGCACGCATGCTTTTAATCCCTGAGAGTACATGCGGTTCTTATTTGGTTATCTTCAATGGCAGTTCAACTCCACGTGGCTCATAAATGCTTCTGTATAGCTCTGCAGTTGCTCTGTCCCTTTCACAAAAACCATAGGCAGAATTTATTCGGTATCTGATGTCTATTCATCTCCTTTATTATCACGTTTAAAATCATTTAGTCTTCGGTACTAGCGCTTGCTAGAAACAGCTTTCTGTTTTCTCTACTCTGCAACACTTTGGGTTACTTAATAGTTTGGCAATAGCCAGAAGAGATTGGAGACAGTTAAATTAATTTGTTAAAAAGAACAGGTGCAGTGAATTGGGTTTCCAGGACTATGATTGGGAATTATTTTTGTAAAGTATGTTATGCAGTTTACTTCTATGAATCATCTTTTTTTAATATGAGTTATATAAAACACATGGAATGTCTTAGAATAAACAGTGTGTGAGGATAAAACACAATCATAAGTATTTAAACTTCTGTAATCACTCTGGAGAAAAATTTGGTAGTAGTGTGTGAGTCAGACACAGGAACAGGACCCCCCTCTGACTCATTTGCATATAATCATCTGTCTCTAGGGAGTAAGTAGGCAGAGTAGCTTATTTAGCACACAAAGGCCTGGGGAGATACCAAATGATTAGTATCAAAGGGTGGGCTACTCTGTCGGCACAGATGTAAAAGCAAAGCTCTGTAGTGCCTATCCTAGTTGTGTGTGACTGTTCTGCATGTTAATGCTCACTGTGACTGTGAGATTTTGAAGTTTGTTTTTAGTGCCTGATATCATATAAGAGCATTTGTGTTCTGTGGTGATGCCAAAGGTCCATGGGCCTTTTAAACAGGAAGGTTATATAAATCCAGTACAATATCTTGTACTGTGTCTGCTAAATTCCGTAAATGTAAATGTATTGTATAAATACAATATAGATGACCTTGCCTGCTTATTTTGGATCCAAGTTCTCTTTTTTGCCTTTTTACTCTTCTACTTTTATTTGCTTTGACAGAAGGTATCCTGTACACTTCAACTAGAAGAATATTTTTTATGTACTAATGTTGATATCTATAATGTCATACATAGAAAGTATTTCTTATGCAATATCCTGAACAACTCAAGTTTCCAGAACTTTTGTGTATTTTCTTCAGAATTTCCAGTGCATAATAACAAAAGATTTTGCACACTGCCAGGGCATTGCTGTTACCTGAGCTCTTATTATCATGTTTAGTACTCATCGAAATGTATTTTCAAAATGAGGAGAACCTGGCAGTGTAGTGCAGTATGGTGATCAAGGAATTTAACAATTTAGTTCAAACATTATAAACTTTATTTAGTTCAAACATTAGAGTGCTTGTGTGTTGGTCTAAATAGTTGATCTCTGAAGTATGTGTGTGCTTAGTTATTCCATCCTGCCTTCTCTTTTTGTCAGTATGTTTAGAAGATGTTAGCACCTCTGAGATGTATGTGTACTGGAGTGACCTCTCCCCCATGTTCCCCATTAGTCCAGTGCCATTCTGCTTGTTTTTGATGTGTGTGAGACTTGCTGTTGAAATAAAGAGCTTGTTCCTCAAGCAGAAATGTCTTTCAACTCTTCTTCCATGCTGAAGCTAGAATATGTAGCCTGGTCTAAATATCTGCTTAATAGGTAATTTTAGATTAGATTTGAAGGCAAAATGATATGTGACAGAAGTCATTTTTCTTTACAAAAATCATCTCCTGGAGTCCACTAATATAGTAAAATGGAGGTCAAAATAAATGGGCTAGTCCTTTGCATTCTTTGATGTTGGCACTCATATGTGCCTCGCACTCTCTAAAACAGAGTGCCGACCCCCGTTAACCCTAGTGGGTACGCACCTCTACTCCCCAGCCATCCTCAGGAACCTGTGTCAGTGATGGCTCTCCTGTGGTGACAAGTCCTCATAAATCACAGTCATCTCCTTCGAATGACACCTGCTGATTCGTCCTTCACACACAGGGCCATTTATGTCTGTGTGTGGGGGGCATGTGTGTGTGAGTGAGTGTAGGTGTGTGTGTGATGAGATAGACACTGTTCAGTAGGCTGCTTGGGACAACCTGCATAATCCCCATCAATACCGCCCACCCAACCCACCTACATGCACACACACACAGACACACACACACAGACACACACACACACACACACACACACACACACACACACACACACACACACACATCTCCTATTGATGTGAGCATACTTTATGAACCATTTATTTCTCCTGCACCTACTAGTAAAGGCCGTTGCCCACAGTAGGCATTTGGCAGGCAACTGACATACAGGGCAAACATGAAGTATTATCACTTCTCCTGTAGTGAACAGGGCAGGACACACACAGCAAGTGATTGTCAGGCAACAATTACTGTCACCTGGATAAAAATAGCTTCAGAGGTAATGACTGTGAACAGTTCTATTACTGAATAACATGTGGGTATGCTTACAGACATGCTGCATGAGCCTCTTTTGGATTCATTTTTGATGAAAAGCATCATTGTTTGTGATAGTCATTTCATTTCCAAACCTCACCATGCTTTGAACAATTCCCATTTAAACCCAACAAAATAACCCTACTTTGTATATGCCACAAAGATTTAATAATGGAATGGAGTAGAGCAAATTAAACCCAGAGACAATATAGCGCTCATGGCCTTAGGTGCCAGACTTTGTGCATCTGTCATACACTTATCTAAACCACACACATCAGTGGAAGTTCACTGACATAAGATTCCCCCTCCATGTATCGAATGAAATGCATAACTCATCGGTGCCAAGTTGTTGGTATTAATGTGTGGGTGGATTGACAGGTTTATTGGGTGCAAAGAGGCAAATATGTTTGGCTTTATCTGTAAAGCAGTGGGGTAATTTTGGAGGTAATAATGGAGATTTCCTTTCAGTGGCTGGAGGTGGGGAGAAAGCTGTCAGAGTCTTTTGTGCCATAATGAAAGGTGTAAAATGGAGTCTTTTCCCTGCGGAGACAGAAAAGCATCTGCAGAGAAGACACAATGGGGTGCATCTGAAGCTCTCTGCTCCTTGTGCTTATTTATTTATTTATTTATTTCCATTCATTCATTTATGTATTTGCATTGTATGCTCTTGAAGCCTTTGCCAGGGATGAGCAAAGTGAGATCGTATGAACCTCTACTACACATGCACTACAACAAAGATTCTGGGACGTCAGCCATCATTATGGGAGCTTAATGGATTTGGATTTGGATACTGAGACACACTCAATGTGTAACCTACTGTAACTGTGGAGAATTTAGTTCATTCAGGATTGTCCTCACATCGTAATCTAAACATCTTCAAGCTGTATTTTTGATCTTAGGCAACTGGAAAATTATTATTTTTAATGGTTGTGTTGTAAGATTTTAAAGGTTGTTATGTAAGCTTGCAAAAACTAGCAAAGTCTATTTTAATGTGGAGTCCTCTGTTAAACTGCCACAAGGTGCACAGATATTTAAAATACTGCAGTCCACTGGCTCAAGCAAGTGTTCCCAAGTTAAGAAAAGCCAATGTCTCTGAAAAAGTTCCCAGTATTGAGTGACGTCAACCACTTGTGAGTAATTACATCCAGTAGAAATGGTTGTTCAGAGGAGTGGAAGTAGAATACCAGTAGATCTATTAAGATAGTACGTGTGTATCCAGAGCTATAATATGCTATTATATCACAGTTACTGAAGCAAGCCGCCTCCTCTCACAATGGTTAAATGTCAAGAAAAAAAGGAACACCAGCTACCTGGGTAGCCAGCCTCAGAGTCAAGAAGGAGTGATCTGTGATCTGTTGTTATGGTTACAGTGTGGAAGTTGCGTGATTTCTTTTATATATATATATATATATATATATATATATATATATATATATATATATATATATATATATATATATTTTTTTTTTTTTTTTTTTATTTTTTTTTTTTATCATAAAATTATCACTCTAGGCAAAGCTTATTCTTATTTTAAAAACCCTGTTCTGAATTTAGGCTAAGGCTCTTCTTTTGTAGAGCTCTTGGCTTCATAAGGTGAAAAACAGCTCATTGTTCTTAAGATTCTTCTGAGCACAGGGGAAAATAGCCAGAAAATATTTGTTTCTTTTTTAATAACATTTTTAAATTTAAAGATGAATTTAATAAATGTATGTTTATTAGTTTTTTGGGGGGGGGGGGGGGCAGGGGGTGTTGGGTGGTGATTGGGGTGGATTTGAGACTGGGCTCCAGGTTGGCACCAGCATGGCGTTTGGTAACATCATGTCCTTGAGTATTAGGCATTCACATCCAACTGTGCTGACGAGTTCGGCAATGTTGAGGGGTTAGAGGTTGATAAAGATGTGTTATACTTCCTACACCACCCAGGAGGCACCCACTCTAATAACATTAACCTTTAGAAATCAGTTGTTTCATTTTTTTTTACATAAAGTGTTTCATTTCTTTTTGCCACTAGTCTATAAATAATAGTTTGTATTGCAAGAATAATTTTCTCCTGTGCAACAACTCCTCAGAAAACTATACAGGCAAAAAAGTAAATTCACTGTGCAAATACAACCTTGGTAGTTTCCAAACTTACTTTTTGCTGGTAACAGAATCTATCAAAGGGTCATCGACTGCCAGGAGCACAGAAGGGGGTCATCGCATTGGCACAGTTGGAAGGAGAAAGAGTGAGAGAAGCTGAAATATGGAGGGCAGGAGAGGGAGGACAAGGGCAGGTGCATGGCCAGAGTGGCAAAGCTGGCACGGGATTGGCATGGGATTGGCACGGGATTGGCATGGGATTGGCACGGGATTGGCACAGGATTGGCACAGGGTCCCCAGGCCAGGAAAGGGAGCGGGCATGAAGCGAAGGAAAGAGAACAGGAGAAGCACAAGGTAGACGGACTCATACACATTATCCCACCACCCTGGCCTGAACCAGGATTTAGTTTTGTTAAAAGGCAATTAGGCATAGCACAAAAAAGGCAAACAAAATATTTACAGATTCTGATGTTGTGATTAAACATGAGTGGGAGGGAAGGGGGGTGAGTGGGCCATGAGTTGGAGAGACTCAACAGGCTCTTGGTAGCCCTGTGAGTTATAAAAAATAAACCACTGTAAAAAATTATTACAATTCCTTATTAATGCCTTATTAATTAATACAGAATATAAAACAAAAAAAGGATGTACATATTAATTGCTAAACATTGACCCATGCTGCAGTGTCTCCAATGCTGGAGCATAAAGAAGGGTGGGAATCTTTGGACTGGCTAAGCAGACATTCATTTCCTATGTGTTCCACAATATTTTAGATATTATATTTTATATTATATTATTATATTGTAGATTTGGACTTCACCATTGCTCTCATATGTGAATGCAGGTCTTTGTTAATGACTGTTTGATTATTGACATAAATATTCCCCCAGATGAACAAGACTTCTCATTTCCCTTTGGGGATTGTTTGTCATACATGGATCACCAGGTAATAGTTGAGAATGTTGTTTTTGCCTTGTATTGTGAACAGTTAATTCATCTGTTCTGTGAAATGAATAAGGGCTAAAGGCAGTTTCATTTCTCTTTGTAGAAGCATGCAGGCAATATGGATTTAAACACATTTTCCTAACTTTATGCCTACTGTCACTACTTTGTTTAAATACATTTTTAGGGGTTGTTTTCTGGAGTATGTTTATTAAGGTTTGGTTTCCGAAATTCTGACTTTTTAAAGCTTTTGTGTGTTTCATCACTGCCTTAAACAGAGTAGAGTGATGGTCTTCACTTGACTGTGATGCCATTTTGTGCCTCATGGGTGATGCCTTGCTTGGACTGGTTTATGTAGCTTTATTCCATTTGTATTATATTAGAGAAATCTTTTTAATTTTCACTCAAAAGTTGTATGTTTATTTTTAACTCAATACTGCATATGTGGACTTCACAGGCCCATAATGAGTGTGTGGTTTGAGTGCTTCTCTTTGGTCGTGTCTGCAGATCCTGTATCCTGCTCGCTACACATCAGGGAGACAGATGTAGCAGGCTGTGCTCCTCACAATAAGCTTCCCACTTTCCTTTTTTAAAGGAAACATACTCCATACACATACTCCTGCACACATCCACATGCATGCAAACACATGCACACAGACACACACACACACACACACACACACACACACACGTGCACGTACACACACACACACACACACACACACACACACACACACCCTCTCCCACAACACACACACACACATACACACTCACACCCACCCAACACACACACCCACACACACAGAAACTTTGACATTGCATTCACAAAAGATTCAGCACTGACTTGTTCCTAAAATTACATTTGGTTTTCAAGGTTTTACAATGACTCTCAGATCACTGAAAAATTTGTTTCATCCCTGCAGGGTCATAAATCCCTGTAAAAGACTGAACCTCAAAGGTGAAACAGAAAACATGCACTGCCAAAAAGTGTTATTAATCTGTGTGTATATCAATGTGCACAATATTCAGTAAAGCTTCACTGAAAAATATTGTTAAATTGACAAAGGTAACCTAGGGTTTTCTTGAGAAAAGTTTGTTCAGTGCTGAATTCTGAAAAGTATGAAAGCGCTCCAGCTTCTTTTCCTTGCTGAGCTCCAAGTTAGCAACACCATTTTTCTGTCTCTCCTGCATGCTCCTTCCACATGACGGAATACCTGTCGCTGAGCCCCTCTCCTGGCATTTACCCAGCAGGCCGTGCTCTGGCAGCCGACCCCGTCTACTTCTGGAGTCGCATGGCTGGCTGCGTCCTACCAGAGACATGCGTCCTCTCGTCCTCCGCTGTCCCCCCGTGAGGCACTTTGACCGTCCTCATCTTCCTGACATGCCCCATGGGGCCCAGCCACTGTCTTCTGTCTCTTGTCCTCTCTCTTCTGCTTGGCTGCTCTCTTGGTCCCCCTGCCACCTCCTGGGCTTCTTCTCCAGCCCTCATTTTAATCACATGCACTCCTCCTTTCTTCTAGTTCCTGCTGGTCCTGTAGTGTCCAACAGCATGCAATGCTTCTCTTTCTCATGTGCATACACTTTATTTACCAGCTAAGCATTCACACGTAAACATACACAAATAGGCATGCAGACACACACACACACACACACACACACACACACACGCATAGAATAAACTCTGTGGTATTTTTGGTGAATTTGCAGGGCCATCCTATGCACACACAGTCAGGAATCATTTGTAATGCAATGTTGATTGTAACTATATGTCCTCTGGGTGTGAACAGGAAAACTGAATCTGATAAACAAAAAGAAGTGACATACTTAGAGAGTTAACCTCTGCAGCTCCTGCAAACACCCCCAAGCATAAACAATTACTGAGTACTTCCTGACCCAACCACACAAACATCACTATGACAACCCCATTGTAATTAATTCAGAAATTAAAAGGGTTGGTGATGTCATGTGACTATAAAAGACCCCTTCCAGGGCTTCCAGGTCTTCTAACACAGAAGGCCATGGACAGTTCCCACCCACTTTCCCACAGTTCCCACAAGACTCCACTGAATTTAGACTTCTCTAGGGTTTTCTGCTTCTTTTGAACTTTGAGATTGAACGTTGATAGTACTCACTGAATACATTGCATACATTACATATTTTATTATTGATCATTTCTTCATATTGTTGCATGGTTTTCCATTTAGTGTAACCATGGTAATGGTCATTTCTGGTTATTGGAGATATTCCATTTACTTTATTATTATTAACAGGGATATTTTAGTTTGTATGGCATTTGAGCTACAATATCGAACAGACAGGCTATTCTCTAAATAATGCCATTTGGTCTGAGAACTTTCTTGAAAGCTGGTAAATAGTCATCAACACCCCCTACCCAACCCCTCCCACAGCGATGACCTTAGTCATCACTCTCACATTAAAAAATGTTTTTTTTTTGTTGCTTGATGTGACCTTTCGATATAAGATGAAAAGCCCAAAATGCAAAAGAATGGAGTGGAAAAAAAAACTTAAAAACTAAAAGCCTGTTCCTTCTGTGCATTTTGTTCCCCTGGTTGGCACCATTCAGGGGTGGTGCAAGGTAACCTTTCTCTAATTGATGTTTTCGCCTAGTCGGCATGCCAAGTGGCCATTTGGAAGGGGGCGGGGTCTTGGTCACAGCAGGGTTCTGTAAATGCAGCATAGCCGTTTAGGCGACTGCCTGAATTTCTATGAAAACAGTTGGCGAGAAGCCATCAGAATGCATTAGTCTGTTTTTTTTCCCTTTCATGTTTTGTTTGATTTTCATTTACAAGCTTGTGGCCAAAGTATTCTTGCTTCAGGATGAACACAGAGTTGCATTCCTAAACATACTTGCTCTATCGGCTATAACTGTGAAACCAAGACAACAAAAGCATTCAGTTGTTGAATGCTTATAATTAGGAGTAGATTAAAACCACTAACGTTCGGTATTCCATATGATAAATAATTTCCCCTGACTTTGTAGTGATGACATTGGGTACTGCTTTTTCTTATAGCAAATTTCTTTTCACTGTCCATGGTCCTGAAAAACAAGCATGTGCAACTGAACATTCCCTGAAAAACTTTGAACTCTCCAAGGTTCTGAAACACAGGCATTCAATGGAAAAAAAAATTGTATATAGTGTATACATTTGTCAAGGTTACCTAAAGGTATTTGAATTTGGTGCATTTGTTTAGTATTTTATATTTGGTTTATTTTTGGTTAACACTTTAAGGAGAAACTATTTGTCGTTTCCAGTGCCAAGACGTTTTAATGCTAAAAGACATTTGTTATTGCTATGACAGCAACAAATTGTCTATTTGTTGTTGCTATGACAGCAAGTTTGGAAACCTAAGGATAAAAAATTGATCTTCACTCTCAGAACTTTAGAGACTCATGGAATGAATGTTATGATTTAAACATATGCTTGGAACATAAATTGGTTTCACCACCTAAAATTATATATATATATATATATATATATATATATATATATATATATATATATATATATATATATATAAACTTCATGTACTACAGAACAAGTTTCACTACCTCTTTCTCTCTGTTGTGTGACAGAGAGAGACAACGTTAACAATTATCCTGTCAATTGCCTGCATAAACTTTTTTGTTGTTATTGCATTTTTCTAGGTTTGTATGTCTTAGTTTGCTTCTGTATGATAGATATGCGGGGAAGGGCGAGAGAATAAAACTTTTTTTGTACAACTGTTTTTTGTGTTTATTGTAGCTTTATGGATGAATGTGCCTGTGTATAGGTGTGTGAGAGTGCTGAAAGGTAGAGAGAGAAAGAGACCCTCCACTCTAATTTGTCCCAGTACCCATTTCCCACCCATGCTGAGGTTGGTCAGGCCTGTTTTCTCCAGCTCTTCTGGCTGTGCTACCAAATCAGAGAGGGTGATGTGTTGACACCCCACAGAGCTCCTGATTGGACTGTGGAGGGTTAGCCCCACCTAAACCACTTGGGCCGCACCAGAAATTACCCGTAATTGGTTCCCGCGCCCCCTCTGCTTGCTTCCAGCATTTTTGTAGGGCTGGTTTTGCTCGCTAAGTAATCCAGCGCTAGGCCTCCTGCCTCAGGGTTGTATTTCCCCTTTTATCCTGCTTGTGCTTCAGTGGGTTCAGCACCAGGTCATTGGTCTGTCCTGAGCAGACGCTGTGCTCCTTGACTTGGAAGTGCCCAGCTCCACCTCTGCCCCGCCCCTTCCCAAAAGCACTAAAGGAGAAAAAGGCTGCATTTTTCCTTTGAGTCAGTGGCAGGTGACTGTTGAGAGGAAACAAGTCTCCTGAAGCCTTAAAATCTCCATGACAACAGAGATGTGGAACCTACTGGGACTTTTGTCCCAGCCTGCTGGAGCCTGTAGGGAACTTTGTGTTGATAAAGTGGAAGATGCATTGCTATTTCATCATGTATCATTTTAAGGGAGCTAAGGGTATCTCTCAGAACAATATGTCTCATTTTATTTATTTATTTATTGGAAAGTTTCTGGAGTCTACAAAGGCTCTGGCTGTTAGTCATTTACATGGAGCATCAGTATAGGTGTTCTAAATATAGATCAGTTATATATATTCCAGTGTTTTATATTCATGTGCTTTTATAGAGGTTATAATATCATTGTATATGACGACTGTTTCAGGATTTTAGAAAACAATGCATGATTAAAAATAATCACAACTAAAAAGAGAATACATGGTTAAAACCGAGTATCGGATAGAGAACATGTAATGAAGTTTATCTAATTCCCGCTCCTCCACCAATACTCACACGTCACTTGTCAGACTCATGCCACCGTTACCTTCCAGATTGTCCCTATATATTTTTACCTTTGTGATTGTCTCTTAGTTTACCTTTGAGACTTTGCAACACTCCTGACTGTATTCCTCTTTCACTGATAGATTCTTGGTGGAAGTATTTATTTAAGCAATTCTGACTAAACAATCATGTCCATGTCCTTGTCCTCATCCTGACAGCATGCATTTATAGCATAAAATAACATGATGTCCTTCTTTCACAAGACAACAGTGCCTAGAAATGTATATATTTATATATGTTACCTAGAACAGTGAGACCAACATTATACTATGCTGGTCCTAGATTTTCTTAATCTTAATGTTTCATCCTATAACACAGACAGTTCTGCTCACTAGTGATGGTGTAATGCAATGACCCATCGCTTTGTTTGAAGACGGAGTCAGGTTAAAAGGGTGAGGAGTTGAGTGTCAGCATCTATCACAGGTGTAATGCCACAAAGAGCTGATTCACATTTAGGAGAAAGGAGAAAATGTCAGAGATCAGAGCAAGGTTAACCCTGTCTTGATGGATGTCCTTCTGCACGTACAAGCAAGCACGGAGATCCCCCCAACACACTCACCCGCTCTGCCTCACACATATTGACAAGTGGTGACGGGGCCCCTTCAGGATTCACATGAATGCGATGCATATATTAACTCATTCATTCCTGTGTTAGACACATATGCAGATGGAGAGCTCTGTCATAGATGCAAGGCACCAAACTGCATCCATATTCAATTCCACCACCCAGTAAGCCAAAGATGAGCTGCGGATGTGAAAATGCGGGCGAGTGGAGGCTGCGCCGCAGTCTTTAATGAACGCCGTGTCTCAGCCGTGAGCCCTCTTCAGTGCTCTCTCATGTTTCAAACAGATGTGGGATGAGACGCCTTCAAAAAACACTCGGCGGAGATCTGAACATGCACGAGTGGAAGAACAGACAGAGGCTCCTTTTTTCTCCTTTTTTTCCCAAACCCCCAAAGGCACGACTTTTCTTTCTTGCCTCCCTCTTTCTCTCCCACTCTCTCTCTCCTTCTCTCTCACTCTCCTCCAACCTCCTTCCTTCTAAATGTTAAGCAAGCCATAGGGACTGAGTGGGCGAGAAACACTAACTGGCATTTGTTGAAGGAGCACTAAATCTGCCAAATGGTTGGAAAAAGGAAGATCACTTCAATATGTTTCTCCATTGGATGCTAATTCATTTTTACTACCAGAAACCAAGCACAGGAGGTTTTGCTTAACAACATTAAGGCAGCCTATATGCATCCCAGTCTGCGTTAAACAGTGACAGTATTATTTGCGCTGTATGTGGTAGGTTTAGTCTGGATGGAACAGCAGGCATTTTGTGACCACTGTGTGCTGCATTGCTACATCCTAGGAAAGGAATTGCCAGTCTTATCTGCAGAGGGCCGGTTTGATCCAACCAAGTAGCAGACGCACCTGATTCCACTTTTTAATCAGTTGGTCTCAGTCTTCCAAAAATTGATTAGTTGTATCAGCCGCTCCTGCTTGGTTGGAATGAAAACTTGCGGATAAGATTGTCCAGCCCTGATACAGAGGCATGCAATAACTGAGGTCTGAGAGAAAGAACATGGCTGAAACTCCTCTCCCCAAGTAAAAATATATAACCACAACTTCCCCTCTTTTTTCTATGACGAAACTTTCACACAGACTGGGTTGCAGTTGTAAGGTCTGTGATGCACATTAGTCTTCTCTGCCTGTTTTACTCCTGTGTTTCAACATGAACTTGACTGTTGATGCAACAGACATGGGTTTCTTCTCTACCTAATGAATCCTTCTATCCACTGAGTTGTGGGAGAGCCGCTACAAGGATCTGTGCTACTCTGGGAAGTGCTGACGACTCCTCCGGATGCGCTTTCCATCTGCTTCCCTTCCGCCCTTGCTGTCGCACCTCACTATCTCCCCCAGACTCACTCCCCAGACTCCAGACACCATCCTGATGTGGCAGCCCAAGTTTCTCCCAGCAGTGCAGAACTGACTGTGGTGGAACTTTGGCTTTCATAGCTAAAACCAAGTGGCTTTGTTGACAGCTAAACCTGTATTTAATGTCTCTGACAAGCTACAAAACTAGCTAATAATTTAGCAATAACTAAAACATTTCTTTGTGAGAGTTCAAACAAACAAAAGTTCAAAGCTTTTGATTAGATATAGAAAAGTCCTGATAACCTACTAAAACTCTGCTGAAGAGCTCTGCTGAAGAGCTGTGTAAAATCTTTGATAACATTAAGAATTTATTGCATATTTAGCTATAGCTTATTTATACTCTGTTGACTCTACAGACAACATACTGAAAGTCTGCTGAAAAACATTTACATGGCTAGAGAAAACTACAGCAACCTTGTTGAAAATGCATTGCATCTGGATGTAAACTACAGATAATCTCTTGAGAATTTGGAATCAAAATCAACTATGTCATCTCCGATATTAATAGCATGTTGTAAATAGTGATGTATGTAGAAAGACTAATAAGTGCTCTATATTAATAGCATGTTGTAAATAGTGATGTATGTAGAAAGACTAATAAGTGCTCTATATAGAATCCCGAAATATCACCCTCTCCAGAGTAAGCTGCTGTTTTAGTGTCATATTACTGTCAGCAGGATACCTGCAACATTACCATCAAAATAAAGTGTTTCCCACTTTCTCCTTTGGATCCCACAGCTAAAATGTTGTGTTCATTCTCTCTGTGATGAACAACATCAGCCCTGTTCAGTGACACCTCAGGCTGATGACAGCGAAGGCCCTATTCAAGGCGTGGGTCAGTTTTCCCAAAAGCATCAAAGCACAAAGATTCATTAATAATGACTCTTTAATAAAACCAGGCTCTAGATTGCTCAAGCCTTTTTATGTGCAAGCTGGTCTGTTTATGCCACTCTTTCTTTTTGCAGTTGGTTTCTGTTCACCAGTCTCTTGTCTGCAGATACTTTATATCTCTTCTTTTTCATTTAGCTAACCCTGATAGCCTACAATCATTTTACAAACACACTGATTTTAATTTGATCAGTGGGCTACTCCTATGACATGCTTAAAAAAAAAAGATTGACCCGTTTGACCCTAAAAAAGGTTTTATTTAGGGAGAATGAAAAGGTGGCCAAAACCATAGGCTTTCTATGTGATTTGAAACATAGGCAACAAGACTTTGATTGAGCTATCATGACCAGGCATAGCAAGGTAGTTGTTAAATGAATGCTCATCAGTGAGGCAATGCATGCCCAATCACAACAACTGCCCACTGCTATAATCAAGCCTCGATAGCATTTATTTCAGGGAAGAAGAAACTAGCTTTTTTATTAGCAACAATGGCTAGCAACAATGCTCTGCTCGTGTCAATTACATGTTTTAAAATAAAAAAGTTACAGAAGGGTATATAAACTATTGGGATCAAATGCCTGAGTTCATTTAGTGGCCTTCATGCCTGTTCGGGTAGTTTTAATGTCTTTTCAAAAACAGATTAAATTATGCCCTTTAAACAACAAACTATAAGGCCTGATACAGAGATTCAGTTACTGAACCAAAATACATAACTGCACTTCTTATTGGTTGTCCCCATCTGAACTCAGTCTAACCGTAATGTTCTTTATTTTATCCCCCCATCATTCAATTTTGATACTCCTCAAATCTTCAAGCGAGATCCATTGAACATGATACTGGTATAAAGATTTAACTGCACTGGATGATCCTTTAAACTGCTAGTGCTCATCTCTCCAGCCCTGCATCTCTCTTTCTTTAGTCCCACCATCAGACCACAGAAACCCACCGATTTCATTACATATTAATCTGAATGCTGCAACCGATAATCCTGAAGAAAGCGCTCGTCACCTAAAGTAACAGCTTGCCTTTCACACTGAGAGCACTTATCTCTACTACCATACTCTCCTTTCTTACACTTCTAAGTCATTCATTGAATAGCCTGGGATTTTGTCCGACTCTAAACTTCCATCCTCATCCCAACCCCTCCTTGCTTAATAATAGACCCTCCTTCTGTATCACACTCCTGAATTTGATTGCTTCTTTATATCCACCTATTCCACCTACTTGATTTCCTCATTACAAATCATCTCAGCCCCTCCCCACTTTGTCTGAACCTGTTTCCTCATCATTCTGATTCCTCCCCTTCATCATAGCCCCTCCCCTTCATCACAGATAGTCTACCCACTCTCTGGTGCCTCCATTCCAAATAGACAGGCACTATTTCTTATCTATCTGATAATGCAACAGATGTTAGTTGACAGGACTGAGAACTTTAGGGCATTACCAGCCATAGCACAGTAATAGGCAAATATACTTTACCTCAAAAAGCCCAGCAGACATTTAAATCTTTGCCATAAGGATATATCCTGCTGGCTCAAATGAGACGTTGTTGGAGCACCAGCCCAAGTTCCCAGGGCTTTTTCTCCTTCTACAGCTCTGCACTCATTTCTTAGAAATCAATAATTCCAGGGTTTTTTGGAGAAACATTGCCTCCCCAAGCAAAAATCCACTTTTTACTCCAATACACTTTTTCAAGGACAGTTGGAGTCCAATCCAACACAGATTCACACTTTTCCCGGTTTTTCAAAAGCCAAAATAAGATTTGCTTTGGCTCATTCAGTAGCAAATAGCATCCTTGCAAGTGATAGAAAGTGTAAGAATTCCAATTCCAACTGCATTTCCAATTCCATCTCCAACACCTCTCTCAAGGCACCCTGTGCGCTGTACTTTTTTTGTTTGCTACTCTAACACACCTAATACAATTCAGCGTGTTGCTATTCAGCTATTCTTGAGCTGAGTCAGGAATGTTAGAGCAGGAAAAACAATGCAATGTGATAATGACCCCAAACATACTATCAAACTTGTCAGAACCATTTAGCCAAGAAAGAATGGCAAGGTGTTATGGAAATTCTTCTGGCCTCGACAGACATTGATTCACTCACCACTTGGATTTCTATGTGAGGAACTTGGCCACTTAGTGAGAAAAGCATTTCGTGCCATGCAAAAGGAGAAGAACGAAGAAAGGTTTGGAATTACATACCAGCAACACATTTGCTAAACTAAAGCCAGATGTTCTGATCAATGGTAAATTTAAACAAAAGACAAATTAAGACTCTTATGTTACCCTAGTTTTCACTTTTAAGCAACAAAGGCTTGTACTCTATGTGTGCTGGATTTCCACATGCCAAGAATGCACTGTATACTATATGCAAAGGTTTTAATAATAATTTTAAAGCTTGCCTGTATCTTTATTCGGTATCATACCTATTGTGCCACTGTTATGTTAGAGTCACAATATGAATTAGTGGTGACATCATTTTTCTTGCATGATTTCATATGAACTGAGACCTAACTTAATGAGCCACAAGATCTTTGTGCAGTCAGACATGTTGTTCTCATGTCTTAGAATTTAATCCTACTCACAATAATCTCCATAAGCATTAATGTTCATATATGAATTGAATATGCCACATAGATGTTATTAAGGGTTAATTAAGTAAGTCAGTTTCAAATAAAATGTTACTGAAATAAGACATTTTAGTAATCATACAGATTTCTGCTCATCTCTGACATAATGTCCTTCTAGCCAGTACCATCTATCTTCTCCATACCACATGTTATCATTAAAGATTTTAACAAATCTGCAAATATTAATAGTTATTGTGTCAACACCGGCACCCACTCTGACATCTTTCTTTAGTTGTCAGAGTCAGGTTCATGTGCACTGGTCCAAAATAGCTCACTGAGAGGACAGTGCTGTCTTGCTGGCTGCAAACAGCAGGGCTACCAACAGTTTTGACAAACACCTGGCTCATCACCCCATGTGCTGGCTGACACACTGGGAAATTGGGAAGGAGATGCTTGATCTTATGAAGTGACAGAAGAGTGTTAAGCCAGGTTTTTTGGCAACAACAGTCTTCACAGCCAGCATGCAATAAAAGGATACTTCCTCCAGAGCTCAGCTGAATGTCCCTGTTTTGGCAGACTGTGACAGTAGATATTTTCTGAGCGAAATATTGCACTGTGAGACAGAGTGGTTCACACCATCTGCTCAAAGAAACTCAAACTTCAATTCTCACTTAAGTTTAGAAGAAAAACCCTAAATTCTACTAGGATGTGTTGTCTTATTGGAACAGCATTGTTCACTAATGATTTCTTTGTAACAGTATAATTTGTGTTTATTGTATAATTTGATTTATTTTGATTTATTGTTTTTTTTTTTTTTGGTGATCTGATGCAAACAACATCATTATCACCACCACCACCAACAACAACAACAATAATATTATTAGCAACAAAAACACATGCATCTACCCCACCACTTGTGAAATACTGGACATCCCTTTGCAATGTTTGAAATAATGAAGATAAAACATTAAGAAAGGATGAGATGAAATCCTGGAGAAAGTGAAAACCTTCCATGAAACAGCAATTTTATTTTCAAGGATTCACTACCTTGAAGATATCCTTTAGAGTAAATGTGATAGCACTTCACTGCAAATTGTATTTATTACTCCTAAAGCCCTTGAGGGGCTGAGCTGACCACTTGCGGATTTATCTAGTGAATAGTAAGTTTGCAGTCAAAATGTCAGGTTGCTAAGCAACATGTCATTTGCTGTGGCACTACACTTGCATGTGAATAGCAGGAAGAATGTGCAATGAGGGAAGCTATAACAGACTAAGCCATAAAAGACTAAGTGTGTCATTCATGAGGCATGATAATCTATTTAAAGTTAAACAGCTGTCATCAAAGGGAGATCCTGGTCAAATAAAATTTTTAAAAAACTTTCATACGTGTAAGGAATTTAATTGCATTATAGACAGACTTATACTTTCTTCCTGCCTAAAACGGAAATTCGGTCTGGTACTTTAGCTTTAGATAAAACATTTTTAAAAATGTGATAAAGACAAATTCAGAAAGCTTATAATCAAGGATAACATATGACAGTTTGTACTCTGTAATTAATACAATGAAGAAAAATATCATACAATACAGTACAATATAATAACCTAGTAATTGAACATAAATCCATCACACTGTTATAAAATACTAGCACCTTATAAACACTATGGAAAATCTTTAACCATGGTCTGTAAAAGATTTTCAGTAGCTGTCACTTCTGAGATAAAACATCATCTAAGTTATTCCAAATGTCAGATAAACTTGAGTGACCGTTGCTTGCCTTACCAGTCTAACACATACATTAATGTCACCAGGTCACAGAACACCAACAAACCAATATTCATATCAAGGGATAGCTACCTTGTGTCACTGGTGCCACATGACAGAGTCATTGCTCATACATAGACAAACAGTGAAGAATAACAATGTTTACTGAACTTCAGTTATTCATAAAGGTCTATTTACAGCTTTTATCATTTCAGAGCACTAGCCAAAATCGACCCTCTGCAGATACAGTCCAGAGCAGGCAACTCAAACTGAGATCAAGACTAAAAACCGTTCCGCACATCAGCTCTGAGTCAGCTATATGGTACAGGTCAGAGTCAGTTACACCAGTTAGTAAGTACTAATTAAGTATGTGTTGGAAGGTGAAATTTGTTTTCATGCAGTCAGTGCGTTTGAAAATCTAAACAGATCATATTTCAATAGTTTCCCTGTATAAACTGTTCATAGAAATATTTGATGTGCTAGATAGAGATGTTTACCCGAGTGCACAGTCTCCTGGTATTCGTGTCACGCCATCATCTGCTCTGGGGTCATCTCTATGACAGCTCTCTCTGCCTTTAGCCTCACTGATAACCCTTCAACAGAGTGAAGGCTTGCCATGGCCTAGGAGCACCCAAAGCAAAGATAGGGACAACTTGGTATCTGCTGAGTGGAAACTAGAGTGACAGACTGTCACTGTACACTCAAATCCATTTATATGGTACCTATTAAAGTGATTAGAAAGTTTATTTGCAAAGTTTCTATATACATTTACCTCCTCCTAGAACTTTGGAAGCACTTGCACAGCTGATAAAAGATCCCCCCCCCCTCTCTCTCTCTTTCTCTCTCTCTCTCTCTCTCTCTCTCTCTATATATATATATATATATATATATATATATATATATATATATATACACATATGAGAGAGAGAAAAAAGAAAGAAAGAAATAGAAAAAGAGTTTTATCATACACACTCATACATTCACTGAACTGAGCCTCTGGCATTGAGAGTCTATCTCCAGCTCTGCCTCCTAACAATATGAATATATGAATATCCTTTAAAGTTCAAAGGTCATGAAAATGTCCTACAGGCTGTGGGCTCCACGCAGCATGTGAAAAATAACCAAAATCATCATTGAACTAAAGCACTGACCCTGTAAAATGGATTCGGGGTCCAGGACTTAGAGGCCAGCACATTCCTTAGATGCTCCACTTCCAAATACATTTTTCATGTAATTTAAAAAAGAGAAAGCTCTACTCCTTGTACTGAGGACCAAAACTGGGCGGCAATCTCATGAGGCACGCATGGTATACATTCTCTTTCAGAAAGCTTCACACCCTTGTAAAATGTTAGTGTGTAAATAGCACAAGAGCACGGCACGAGAGTGGCAGCAGAAAGATTCGATCTGTATTCTGCTCAGGAGGCGCATTTATTCAGGCGAACCAGCTGCTGTCAGAGCTGTTTCACCTGGAGCCCCAGCTGCAGTTCTGCTCTAAACTGAAAAGGCATAAAGCATGAATGAGAAAACAGGCATCGGTAGTCGCACGCAGATGTTCCACTCCCCCAGGTGCCTCGTTCCTTATTTCATTGCATTGCCACCAGCGTGATGGGCCCTTCCACTCTGAGAGGTGGAAGACTGGAGGGGAGAAATATATGGATGGTATCAGTTTCAGGTCAGCATTGAACCCAAATAGCAGGGGACCTCGCAGATGGTACACCAGGGTGATAGCGTGTTGAGAAGAGGAAGTGTCACCTGCTACTAAAGCACTTAAGCGAGAAGGAGAGCAGGCCATACTGAGTTTGTTTCTGGTGTTTGGAGTTTATGAAGTGCTACTTAACTGCCAGAGGCCATAGGATTCACAAACAAGCCTGTGTGAATTAATCTGTTGTGGTCAATGCAAACGCATGTGCATTGGCGTCGAAGTTTTTATATATATATATATATATATATATATATATATATATATATATATATATATATATATATATATATATATATATTCAATATAGTAAAAATATAGAAAAAATATAGTATATATAGTAAATAAGCATTTTTAACCCATTGATCATAACTCCTAAAGATGTACAGAAATGTAGATTGTCAGCAGTGTTATGCAGTGTTTAGCTTTGTTCAGTAGTGTTAAGCAGTGTTCAGAACTAAGGTGTTAAGGTGAACTGGAAAGGAAAATTATTTGCAACTTAATATTAGGTAAATATACAATCACTTCGTGAAGCAGTGGAGAGAGTGAGTGAGTTTAAATGTCTTGGTAAGCCACTAGCTGCTGAACTTAAATGGGATGGCAATGTACAAAAGATTTTAAAGACTGCACACCAAAGATTGTCTTTTTTAGGAAGGTAAAGAACTTCAGAGTATCTTATGCTCTGGTTCTGTTCTATAAATCTGTCATACAGAGTGTGCTCACTTTCTCAATTACAACATGACAGCCTAATGTGTTCGAAGAAGAAACAATTAGAGAGGGCAATAAAGACTGTAACTAAGATTTCTGGTCATCCTCTGTCATCGGTATCTTCCATTTACAAGTCCTGCCTACAGAAGAAGGCTTTAAATATTACCAAGTATCCTTCCCACTCTGTATTTTCTCCTCCAGAGCAAATTTTCTCCTCACTACCCTGTGTGAGCAGGTTCAGACAGATTAGGTCTAGGACAGTACATTTTAGAAGATGTTTATAGAGAGTCTTTGGTCCCTAAATAGTCATTTGAATTGACCAGAAAAAAACTCATTAACACATGCATTGCCTTCCTACCACACTTTGAAAGGAGTGTATGGAATGGCAACACATTTTTGTGTTGTTGATTTGACACATTTTCCTCTGATTTTAGAATGAATATGTTATTCTTTTAACTGGTCTGGACTGTTTAACACTAACTCTATTATAAGAATGTAACCTGCCTAACACCCTTTTTACGTCAGCTCACTAATGTTACCTGTTTGTATTTGCGCTATAACACCTCACTACAGCTGATGAGCTACATGCATGTTTGTTCTGTGCATGCGCAGAATAAAATAACTCAAAAGAAAACTGCAGCTTCCGGAAGATGCAGGCATCTTATAATGAGTGACTCCCACCTTTTCTTGAGCTCCTTGCTTCCATATGATTTAATATGGTAATGTCAAGGTAATGTCAAATGTCAAATGTTCCACCTGTTCTCTAGATTTCTACTACAAACAAACTGCACCAAAACATGTTAGCCTAGCACACTGCCTCGGTAAATCAAGGTACAATGTGACCAAAATAAATATTTTTTTATATGTTTATGCTTATATTATTTCATTTTGAGTCAAATTTACACTGAACCTCCAGTAAAAAACTCTCCCACATGGCCGCGCCACTGGCCTCGATTCAACGTCGACCAAACAACGCTAACGTGGAACAACTGAAGGTAACTAGAGCCAACTGAGTACAGGTGACGGTCGGTCACCAATGCCTTCCAATGGCTTGACGCCATCCAACGGCCGGTAGTCGAGTCACTAACACTGTTTAGCTTTGTTGAGCTCTGTTATGCTATGATCACCAGTGTTAATCTGTGTTCAGCAGAATTCATCTATGTTAACTTGAGTTTGGCTATATTAAGTCATATTTAAATGTTGTCTTCAACAGGTTCATTCATTGCATTGAGCCTGAAATTCTAAAATCATGTTTGCCTTTTTATTTATTTGTTCAATTATTTACAGAATGTGATGCACTGTTCAGTTTGTATGACATCACAAATTGCCATGTGGCTAAAGTTCAGGAGTTTCACAATAACGCTGTTCAGAAGAGCATAATTCAGAACATACCAGAACACAAATGGGAGATACACACAAGACACCAAACACCCATCAGGCACCCATAGCATCAAACATAATCGCACCTAACACCTAAACTAGCTGATAGTGTTCAACAGTGGACCCCAAAACCAAATCCAGTCCAGGATTTTGTAATTCCTTGTAGTTGATTAAATGATTAATGTAACTGGTTGGTCATGTCGTCGTCACATCTGACTCCTTGGTTAAAGGCAGGTGCAAAATCTATAGGACTTGGACTTGGAGGACTGTGATTTGAATACCTCTGGTGTGCAGTATCTGATTAGCAGCTACTAAAAGCAGAATGTCTGCAGTGCTATTGATATTGATTTGTCATGTTAAATATTTCGTATTTAAATGAGCTGAGTCATCCTTTTTCTGCTGAGATGGTGTAACATCCTTCCTAAATGTGTGCATAAGTGTGTTTTTTTAACAAATGTATCAATAGCTTAGTCACTGTAAGGCTTTTGAAAGGTTTGTACACACATTTTCTCATGTGTGCATTGTATAGTGGCCATTCAACACAATTTAAACATCAAATATCTGATTTAATGTACGTTATATTAGCTTCTATGTACAGATGAATTGAAACAACAGTTTCCTGTGTCACCGTGTCTTTGTCTCTACCTCCTGCTGCACACTATCTGTTTAGAGAAGTGCATACATGCCTTAATCCTCCCTTCACCAATTTTCTTTCAATTCTCTTTAGAAAACAACATCCCATCTGGTAGCATATGAAAGGATAATAGAGATCTGATGTCTCGGCAGTCATGGCAATAGGAGGCTGGGAATTTTTTGCTGAGCAAGAGGCTCCAGGAGGACAAGCAACACACATTTAATTTCTCTCTAGATCATGAAGACAAATTCTATTTACTGCTCGTGGATGGGGGAACAAAAAGAAACAGCATGTGAAAGAGAGGGAGAGACGAAAAGAGAAACGGGACTGGAGGAAGAGTCAGTGTGTTATGGCAGCTTCATTAGAGCACTATGATGGCACGAAAGTCCTCACTTTGAATGGTCACTATTTACTTATTTACTTATTATGCCTGTAAAGCACAGGTTGGTACACTAATATTTGAAATCATAATTTTTTTTTTATCTCACTTTTTTTTTTTAATTTCTTTTATTTGTAGAAGAGCACTCACTATCGTAAGGCCTTATCTCGAGTTTCTTGAACTTTAACCCGCCACTTTGTAGCATGCCATTTTGCAGCGAATGGCAATTCATAGTGTTTTGTCCTCTACAAAAACACAATGAACCATGAATCCCAAGAGGCCCATTATTCAACCCCCCACCCCCACCTCCAAAAAAAGTAAGAAAAAAAAAAAGATACGATAATTGCTTGACCTTTATCGACTCCTAGTGGAGAAGCCAACATGCACGGTCACTCGTTATGTGTGTGTAATTAACGCCCATCGACCAGGCCCACTCTTTTTCTCCACCCTGATGGCCAGGAGTGGATGGACTGATGGCTGTCTGCCGAGGCAACACCAACTGCATACATTAGCTGTTGCGGTCAATGACAAAGTGCGCTGTGTTCATGCTGACTGTGAGCTGGGCTGGGTCTCCCTGGCTGTGTCGATACTGGTTCATACGTTGTATTGGCAGGCCTTGTTCAAATACCAACTCGTTAGTCTGGCATATTGACTTCATTTCCAAGCGAATTACAAGTCCTGAGGATTGAGCGCTGAATGGAGATAGAATAAATTCAAGAGCACATTATGCTGAATCCAGAAAAGAACCAGAGGAGCATAGAAGCAGACACCTCTGTAGGGGTTTTAGTTAACTACCCTACCCTGCTGGCCTGCAATCAAGGATGGAAATAGTTGTGAGTGTGGGTGAAAGCTTGTAATTTATCTGACTCCAAAATATGATAATGTTGATAAGAGGTTAGGGGGATTAACTCCACTAAAGGTGGTTCAGTGAACATTATGAAAAATATACCAACTTTACAAAGTTCCTTACTGCTAAACAGTAGCAATTTACATATACATTTTTGGCATTTGGCAGACGCAATTATCCAGAGTGACTTACAAAAGTTCTTTGTCATTTACTCACAGAATGTATCATAGCCAGTACAGTAGGTTAGACTTCAAGATACCATTGAATTAGAATACTGCTGAAATACAGGGATCAATGCTGATGCCTAGACATGTAAAACACAAATTTAAGCACAGACAACGATAAGTGCAGTTAACAGTTGCAGGAGCAAGAGTCATTCGAAATATTCTACGAGTAGATGGGTCTTCAGTCTGCAATTGAAGACTGCAAGAGACTCTGCTATCTGGACAGCCAGTGAAAGTTCATTCCATCATCTGGGAGCAAGGACAGAGAATAGTCTCAATGCTTGTCTTCCACAAGACTTGAAGCATGGTGTTTCAAGCTGAGCCGTACTTGAGGTCCAAAGTACTCGAGGTATGGATCAGGCGTTGACTATTGTCATCATGTATGGATGGGCTGGTCCATTTTTGGCTTTGTAGGTGAGCATTTTGGTTTTAAATTTGATGTGGGCAGCCAGTGAAGGGAAGGCAGCAGTGGAGGGACATGTGAGAACTTCAGAAGATTGAAGACCAGTCATGCTGCTGCATTCCGGAAAGGTTTTAGAGGTCTGACAGCTCTTAGAGGAAGACAAGCAAGTAGTAAATTTCAGTAGTCAAGCTTTAAGGTGACTGCACACACACCTGGGCAGCTGAATCCACAGGTTCTCCATAGTGCTAACCTTACTTAGGGCTTTAGACTGATACATGTGTGCAGAAGAAATTGGATATTTCATAGGGAATTGGTGTTAGCATACATAAACCGATACTTATTACAATATCTGATATTTATTGCTAGTTTATTCTGGCCTCCTGTAGATGTATCCAAGCTAAAACATAGTTAAGCAATTAAAGAGATTTATTAATAAACCAACTATAAAATAATTAAACAATAGAAAAACAACTACTCTAAAGCAAAGGAACAAAATAGAAAATGCCCATGAAACAAAGCTGTACACAACAGTGCAGGATGCCTCCAGAGAGACCTGCACAAATGTCTTACCCAGTTATTTAAATCAGGTTAACCAATGGGAATCAGATTGGTGGTATTCACAGCAGACTGCATTTACATACAGAATGTCCCATCTTTTGGGGGAAGTCTACATTTACTTTCAGGGGTTATAAGTTATATTATTTAACCCTTGATAAATGAATGACTAATGATGATTCATGAATAATCAATGACAGAAGTCATCATCTTTTCCACTAAACAATAGAATGCAAAATGAGATCAAACATATCACATCCCTCCTCCCCTACAGAAACATCGCAGCCTGCAAGCATGGTATAACTTTGGCCTAAAGATTAGAGAAGTGGTCTTTTAACTAGAAGGTTGCCAGCTTGATCTCTTGGACTGGAAGGAAAATTGAGGGTGGGGAGTGAAAGCACAGTGCCCTCTCCTCCCTAAAGTGCCCTTGTGCAAATCACCCAACCCCTAACTGCCCCCTAGGTATTGTAGCTGCCCACCGCTCCTGCTATGCACATTCACAGCCTCTAGTGTGTGTTTCCTATAATTGATGGGTTAAATGCTGAGACTCAATTTCCCCACAGGTTTCCCCACAGGACCATTACATCCTGCACCCCCCACAGGAACATCACATCCTGCACCCCCTACACCCCAGAGCCCATACTGCAAATTTAGCAGTGTAAAAGCAGAGTCCCCAGAACCTTTACAGTGAATTTAAGATCTGTGCCTGACACTACTGTCCCTGATTGTCTGCTGTGAACATAGACAGAGTGAAACATAATGAAAAAGATAAAATTTGTAGAGGTCACCAACAGGTCTATTCATTGGAAAAGATGACGGAAGACAAATCAGAAAGCTATTCAATACACACTCAGCTGGGACACAGATATTACAGTTATTACATAGGACATCCTCATTCAGGTCTCCATCTGCATCCCCCTGGCAAATGCTTTAAATCCATTCACACCACAAACTGCATGCCTCCTTCCCGACAGCCATGTGCTTAATCAGTAACTGAGTTTAGCCTCTCTCCCTCAGTGCACCCCTGTCTCTATCATTTAACCTCCTGCAAGTCCACACACTTCAACTCACCGCCTCATCACTGCTGTCGGGATCCGCCTGTCCGCGGATGCAGTGGAGCTCTGCGCTGTGGTTAGACGCTGGAAGCGGCAGCGCCTGCTGCGAGCGTCTAGTCAGAGCGGCATGGAGCAGCGGGCCTTGTCAAAGATGCCGCAGGTGAAAGACGAGTTATCCTCTGACAGGGCTGGAGTCTGATCTCCCTCTTCTCCTCCCACATCCCAAAGCCTCCTCCACTTTGGCCCTTTCTCTTGCCAACTCTCACTGTGTGCTTCCCAGAGCTGGTTCCTCTATCCTCATCCTCTTCCTCTTCCTCCTCTTCTGACTCCTGTGATCTCTCCTGCCTCAGGGTCTGTGGCACTTGTCTTCACATCACACTTGCAGACATCTTTATTGTGAAGAACAGGCCAGCAGGTCTGGTGCCAGTGTCTGGCTCACCGTACAGCCAGTGACTGAAATTGGATTTTGTTGTTTTATTAATACCTTGGTCTCCAAGTTGATGTCACCTGCACCTGTTTCATTGTGTTCTCTTTTGCCTTTTTTTATTTGTAATGAGGAGCATCACATGTGGTGCATGCGAGACTGCAGGTACCATTTGTCTCATTCTTGTGTAGAGACAAAATGTCTGCGATTTATTGAAATTATATTTATCTGTAACAAGAAGCAAACCTGCTTAAGATTCTCTGTGTATGCCTATAGCTCTGTGTGTGTATTTAATAACAGCAACAGATTAAAGTCCTACTCTACTTTAACCATATAATCAATTGACAATTATTCAGTCTCGCCCCAAAAGAATGAAACCAAACACTCGCAACCCTGTCTATTTCCCTCTAAACCCTATTTCTGGCTGATCTTTGCAGGTATTGCTCATGCCATCCAGTTCCATGTTAATTTGAAGCATGATTAGTATTGATTGCGAGCCTGGGGGACACGGTAATGATACTCATTTTCCCGTGCCATGCAGGGTAAGGTGCTAGAGAACAAGTGTGCGTAGTAGCCATGTTTCTTGTCAGCAGCACCAACGTGAAACCAGACACTCAGCAAAGAGCCAGCCGCACCAACTACAGCACTGAGTTTCATCTCCATTCCCAGTAATCTTTTTTATGTAATTAACGTAATTACTGTTCTGATGTTCAGCTCCACACGGAAATGACTTCATTCACATTAATTTAGACTTTTCTCCCACTCTCTCTCTCCCTCTCCCTCTCTCTTCCCCAGTCTCTCTTCTTTGTACAATTCTTTCTCTCTCTTTCTTTCTTTCTTTTTTTTTTGCTGTAGGAGACTAGCAGGTTGTCATGTTGAAAACAGAAAGAGCTGTCTCCCAGATGTCACCCTTAGACACCTCTTCTCACTGGATCAGGAGAGTAGTCTATGCCTTGGAATTCATTGGTGACTGCATTACATTGAGCTTCATTTAAAACAAGACTAAATTTGGTGCAGGTTTGCATATGTTTAAATCTTAAGTGAAAATATTGCTTGTCAAAAGGCACAGACGACTTTTTATAGAGATTGGCTAAATTGTTTTGTTATCAGCAAATAACAAAGTTAAAGCATAAATAAGAGTTTCATTGATCCATGATGAGTTAAGTATTGATCCAAGTTGAATATTTATCCATGATTTTCCACCCGACATGTAGAATGACTTGTGCAAAGGAAAAGATGTCATACTGTACATCATCATGGGGAAGCAGCTAAGCAGTAACAAACAATGTTAAGCAATGTTAAGCATTCGTAAAAAAGAGAATCATAACATCACTTAGATTATGTTTGAGAATAAAGTCATATAGATAAGTCACATACTTCAAAAACAAAATCTCACTGAACTCTGGCTGAACTTTCAACAGAGATGAATAGAGAAGTCATACTTATATCATGTAATAGAAACAATAGTTAAAGGATTAAAAATAAGACATGTTATTTTAAAAATGGCACACAATGTATAAGGTATAAGTTAAATACACAGTGGTACAGGACTTTGACACTTTGAGGGTCTTTGAACATGATATGATGGAAGAGATCTTCTAGAAGGTCCATTTTAGATTTCAACTATTTTCCAAAATGTTTTCCCAGCAATGTTCAAGAAATGTGGCAGACAGATGAGATGCACAGACTGTTGCAGAGGGAAATGTAATAACAGAACAAAAACAGAAAAGAAACCACTACCACAGTAAGAAAAAAAAACAAAACAATAAGATTACTAATCAAGTTGAACAAAAGGCAATCATCAAAAAGGTAACTAAGGGAGAAGGTAAACAAAGAAAACCCAGACTACTACATGCTCCTACTAATAACAAGCTTATGGTAACTAGAGTACCAAGAAAGAACTGATCAAGTCAAGGCAATATCAGACAAAAACACAATCTTACAGGTAGCAGGTCAGAGTTTTTATAGGAGTCCAGTGATGAGAAGGGAGTTGTTCCACAGGTGTCAGTACTCAGGGCGGCAGAGTCATGGGTGTACTCTGTTGGGTGCGGACCCATGACTTCTACCCCTCATTATATGTTCATGTTGTTCCTGAAGTTCCTGCAATAACTCACAAAAACTCCCCTCTTTTTTATTGGATGACTAAAATTGTATTGTACTTTAATTATCTTTCCTAACATTAGAATAATAACAATGAATTTGTTAAAGAGCTTGATACTGAGTAGATAATTAGAGATTGATTTTGTAAAATTTGGTCCGCGGTGCATGTGTACCATGAGAGGTCAGAACTTGCTGCATAATTTTGACATGGAAATAATCAATGTATTTATTCAAAACCTCACACTGACAGTCATGTATGAGATTGATATTTATTTGTTTGTTTGTGTGTGTGTGTGTGTGTGTGTGTGTGTGTGTGTGTGTGTGTGTGTGTGTGTGTGTGTGTGTGTGTGTAAAACGTTGCTGGCCCGAGTGCCGCAGGACACGAGGGCAGGATGCACAGACTCCCTCGACAATGTAGGACGTTTATTGACATAAAACAGACAACAATGGTGGCACTCACATACAACATTTACGGTAACCATGGTTATACATTTAACATTAAACTAAGAACACATACACAGCAACTCATGACATACACAAACCAACATTACGGCTATCAAAAGTAAAACGTAGTGACAATGACCAACACCGGCACACTGTTTAAATAGACAGACAAACAATAAACCCTGTGCAGGTGTGTACAATCCCAGAGGGCGTGGTTACAAAACACACGTGAATCCCCCTGCACACTGCGGGCCGTACCATGTGACTCTTGGGGGGAGGAGTGTTCCATGACAGTGTGTGTGTGTGTGTGTGTGTGTTTGTGTGTGTGAAAATGTTCCTATGTTTATATATATATATATATATATATATATATATATATATATATATATATATATATATATATATATAAAAAAAACCTTCAGGTGAGCTCTCTCCTTACTAATGTTTATGCCATTTAAAGCAGCATTCAATACCTAAGTTTTGGATATGACCTCCACTTGGATATGACCTCCACCCAGACTGAACAGTTGCTTGGAGAGAAAGCAGAAAGTAAGTCTAACCCCATGATTTACAAATTTGGCATCATGACACAGATGTCCGCATGTAGCCAAAAGTTAAGCAAAGTTTCAAGCTGCAGTAATAATAGGGTCTATGTGTATGTGTGCCCTTGAAGTGTGTGTACTTGTGGGCACATGTGTGTATGTTTTCCATGTTTGTGTGTTTCCTGTGTGTGTGTGTGTGTGTGTGTGTGTGTGTGTGTGTGTGTGTGTGTGTGTGTGTGTGTGTGTGACTTTGGGATAAGATGGATTTACAGCAGGCCCATTGGCCATGGACCACATGAGTCAGCACCATAAATGCTATATCCAGGAGGTGTGTGTGTGTGTGTGTGTCTGTGTCTGTGTGTGTATGTGTCAGCACCATGAATGCTACATTCAGGAGGTTCTCGTGGGTTCTCATCAGGAACTGGGAGGCTGGGGGCCAAACCCAAAAAAAAAGCCTTCTGTACAATTTTCTCTCCTTCTCTCCTTCTCTCTTTCTCTCCCTCTTCCTCCCCCTCTCTCACTACTTACCCACTTCCTTACTAATGCAAGTGTTTTATTTGTTCTTTACACTGCAGTTGCTTTATGCACAAATATTATATAGTATAATATACATTTTATTACATTTAATATAGTATTATACATTTGTAAAGTACTATACAGTATTATCTACTAGATGGCACAATAAAAACCATAGTAATTTAGGTAAAGCCCTTTACTCCATCATAGTCCTTGAAATTTAATTTCATAAAGCAGTGCCATAAATATGCTAGTGTAGATGACATGTATAAGTGATTCCAGCCAGTGTGTTCAGAGAACTCTTATATGACCATCTTAGATGTAAAAAGTGTTTGGCTTCCTCCTGACATTAGGCTTCCTCCTTCAGCTGTGAACATCTGCTTTTAATGGGGTGTTTATAAACGGAGGTGGTTCTTCAGCTAAGTCCATCCATAGTACTGCAGAGCATCTGGCCTTTATGTCACTGTATATGTCAGCAGTGCTGGAGCACCCCGGAATACAAGTTGTTTTCTATTTTACTGAAAAAAGTGACATTTTGTGTATATTTAGATAGATAGATGGATAGATAGACAGACATATAGACAGACAGACAGACATATGTATTCACTATATAGCCAAAGGTATGTGGTCATACCTCCTAAAACAAGGACATAGCTATGCAGACACCATAAAAATAAGCACAGGCAGGAGAATTGATCACACTGAAGAGCTCAGAGACATGACACTCTCAAAGGATCCCAGCTTTGCCCCAAGTCAGTCTGTGAAATCTCTGCCCTGCTAGATCTGCCCCCAGTCAATTGTAAGTGCTATTATTGCGAAATGGAAGCATCTATGAGCAACAACAGCTCAACCATGATTCAGTAGATGTCATAAGGTTACAGAGCGAGGCCGTTGAGTGCTGAAGCGTGTAACACATAAAAATCATCTATTTCAGCTGCATCACTCACTACAACGTTCTAAACTGCCTTTGAAAGCAACATCAGCAAAATAATGCACATTCATGAAACAAGGGTCCCATGGCCGAGCAGCTGCACACAAGCCAAAGATCACCATGCACATTGACAAGCATTGGCTGGAGTGGTGTAAAGCCACCGCTGGACTCTGGAGCAGTGGAAAGTTTTTCTCTGGAGTTATGACTCACACTTCACTATCTGAGAGTATGATGGACAAATCATGGGTTTGGCAGATGCCAGGAGAACGATACCTACCGGAATGCATAGTGCCAACAGTAAAGCTTGGGATAAGGGATAATTGTCTAGGACTATTTTTTAGGGTTTGGGATAGTGAAGTTCAGTGAAGGGTAGTGTCAATGCTGCAGCAGGCATTTAAGAGTTTTTTTGTGTACAAAATGGAGTCTATAATAACATGAATTGGATATGGAGGAACTCCAGTGAACTCCACAAAATCATGACCTCAACCCCAATGAACAATTTGGCATGAATTGGAACACAGATTGTGTTCTCATACAACATCAGTTGTATGAGACTTCACAAATGTTCTTTTGACTGTATGGGCACCAATTCCCACAGACACTCTGAAATCTTGTGGCAAGTCTTCCCACAAAAGTGGAAACTGTTATAGCTGCCAGGGGGGCTGCTCAGGTGTCCAAATAGTTTTTGCCAGATGGTGTACTTAATCAGTGGTCTGTTTATGACCACAGGACTGCCTAATGGTTTGATATTCAACACAATAGCGTGTGTAAAAAACCCAGAAACACTTCTGTGTCTGGTAAACTTCAACACGCATAACTGTGTCACTAACATGTCAGTGGTAATACTGTGTTGGGAATGGCCTACTATTGAAATAAAATCCAGTCAGCAAGGGGTTTCTGTCATTAAAAAGTCTCCACTAATGAACAGAATAGAGAGCTGTAACGAATTACATATATCATCAAATGGGCTACAATCTGTAACTGTACACTTACAAAATGTAATTTGTCCCTAGCTTAATGTAAAATGTGAAAAAAAACATAGTTATACTCATAAAAAAAATGTTATTATCTTATTATATCCACATTATTGATTAAACTTGATTACTATCTTGAATAAGTTACTTTAATGAACACAAGTACACAGGCAGACAACTTGAAATATCAGCAAGTTGTTTATCATAAAAAACATTTGAGTTTCTGTTTATTTAAACACAGCAACTAGATTTTTGATGTAATGCCAGATAAAAGACCCAAAACATGTTTTGATGCATCCTGCACAGCTGTAAAAATCCAACGTTTGTTCAGCTGCTGAACGAATCAAACGTAGTCCCAGAGCATCATTTTTTTACTGGCACTGATGATTGCCTTGGTTGCAAACCTAATTACGCATGAAGTTCCACACTGATGAAGCATGTTTAATTCATCCCTAGTGCAACCTGAACCCAGCTGATTGATTGACTTTGAAGTCACAGGTCACAAACAGATCACAATTGCCCTGACCAAATTGGTTACATTTATGATACGGTGGACGGGTCATGACAGATTGCTGGTCACGCCGTGGGCAGCTCTGGTGCTCCAGATGTGCACTGTGGGACGGTGGGTTCAAAGTTAAATGCTAACACATGTTATGGCGCCCTCCCGGGCAGCCAGAGCAACAGGAGGAAGAGGATGTTCTCCTACACCCACCCCATCCCAGGGGAGAGGGAGAAGCATGGAACCCCAGACCGTTGTGCGGTTCACATGTCAACATGCTCCCTTAGCATGTAAATCACCGCTGTTTTTAAATTCCCTGTGAGACCCCAGGATGGATGAATATGACTCAGGGTTGAGCCAAGAGAGAGGTCAGGAAGGAAAGGCAGGAGACAGGAGGTCTAACACGGGAGGGGCTGAAGAATGTGGGAGGAGAATGGAAAGCAGGAGAGGTCATGTGTTCCCATTGGTTGTTTTGTGACAGAGGGCAGGGAAGGAGCGGGTGGGCTGGAAAACAGTGCGGGTGGGGGGTGGGGGGCAGCAGGGAAGAAGAGACAGAAAGGGTTGCGTGAAGGATAGCATTTACCTTTTCTCCTGGAGAGATAATGGGCTCTCTGGGGCGCTATAAAACTTTCATTCTATCCCACCCCCTGGCAGCCGAGAATAATGATGGTGGCAGTCAGGTCTACGAGGTCACAGGACTGAAGACGTGCAGCACCATGGCCGCCAGAGAGCACCCAGATGATGCGCATTCTGACAATGTTTTTACAACGTCCTTATGTAGCAGGAGTGTAAACATGTCTTTGGAATGCCCATTGTGCTTTGAACGATACAATTTCCACTGACAGTGATCCATTCATCATATACAGAAAGAGACCACAAACACCAAGCAATAAACTGTTCTTTATGACTTAGTTTATACTCATAGTCACATCTGATTTTTCTTCCACATTCTGGTATGTACCAGATGTTTTCTTTGAGATCTGAACAGAGGAAACTGGGCAGCCCGTATATATTCTGATTTGCATTACATTCATATTCATCTATTTTAGCAAAAGATCTCAAATTGTTCCAACACAAATCAGATGAAAAGCAGTGCACACTGAAAAAGAGAAAGTCAGCACCTAGAGCAAACTTCTTCAGAGCTCTTCTGATATTATCACTGCATATATAACAATATAATAGCCACATATTTGCTGCTATAATACAACCAAGACTTAGAGGTATAGTAACTTGCTGTAGCGATGCCACTTGTGGTGTTAATCATACCTTGATAAGAGACTTTACACAGTCATAGGGGGCACTCTGACAGACACTATCATTTTAATTTCACTCATTTTACATCTTGCTACAGCAATGACACTTGGAGGATTTCTCTTTTTTTTTCATTTTTGGAAGCAGAAATTATATAATTTCAAGGCCAGCTCCTGCCAGGGACACAGAAGAATTGTTTGAAAGCATCATGCCATAACTGAGCAAGAAACAAGGACATGGGACCATTTGTTTGTTGGTTGGTGAGTTCTCATGCTGTGAAAAGACAGATTTGAAGAGGGAGATCCTCTAGCTACTGCCACAAATCTCTTTGGTTTATTCACATATGAGCAAAACACTGAAAAAGACCTTGGAGATCATATGCCAATTAACAGAGAACTCAAAGAAACATTGGAGCATGAACATAATTACAAATGTAAGAGACCTGTAGTGATGATTGTGTTATATAAATGCAAACTTGAAATGAATATTAAAATATTACAATTAAAATAACACTACTCAAGATTCTATCTGGGAGATGTGGAATGCATAATGAACTAAAAGTGAAAATCTGAACACTTACTAAAATTCAAGCATTCACTTCAGTGGTGATTCTTCCTTCTACAGTTGTTTCCATAAAGATTCAAATAACTGGGAAACTATTTAAGAATTCTTTCTTTTCTTAACAGTTAACATAACACACTTTGAAGAAAAATATTTAAAATACAGTGCAGATAAGTTTCAGGTTCAACTAAAGTTACCATTCTAAAACACTAAAAACACAGGCATGGTTTTATTGTCAAATATACCACAAAAAGGACTTTATAACTTTACTCTGTTACACTTATGATTTGACTCTGACATGAACAAATATATCAGAAAATGAGTGTGCCCTTGGGGTCATCCTGCAAGTGCATAAATGGTGAGTGCAATGATTGCTTCTTGTACTGTCAGAATTCCTGCAGGAGTTCATCGGCTATCGATTTCCACGTAGCACACCCCACTGAGTCACAATCAGAGCCCTCCTGACTCAGATAACCTCAGACAACACGAGAAGATGTGGAACAGATGCACGCAATCAGCAGCATATATAGACCGTAGAAAACACAGGTAACCAGGGATCCCACAGAAACCACAGCTCCCAAGTGGCATACTTTGCTAAGAAGGTTGTATCCTACCACTAGGGCCCCAAATTAACTGTATTATTGCTGGGAATCTATCCAATGGCACAGCTATCCAATGGCACAGCTACCCAATGACAAGAGCTATCCAATAACACAGCTATCCAACGGCATGGCTATCATAACAGAGCTATCCAATGGCAAAGCTATCATATAACACAGCTATCCAGTGGCAAAGCTATCAAATAATACAACTATGCAATAGCACAAGTATCCAATAACACAGCTGTCTACTAACACAGCTATCCAATAGCAAATCCATACAATAACACATCTGTCCAATAGCACAGCTATCCAATGGCACAGCAGGGAGTCCAAGTCTAAATAGCAGATCTCTCCTGATTTAGAAAATGTGGTACTCTGTAGCAATGATAGAATCATGCTAGTAATGCTAGAATTGCCAGGAAAAAAGAACAAAACACTGATAAGGACTTGAGAGATGAACACTGTACTTTCAAGAAAAAAACGCATCATTTCAATAGAAATACAACTAAGAGACATGAATACACTAAGGTGTTTATTTTTGACAATATAAGCATCATCTTATGTATTCACTGTGAACCCGTGTCTATGCAGTTGCAAAAATGCTGACTCATTTTAGCTCCTCGAAGAAATCAACCATTTTTGTATCAAGAGAATATTAAGGGGTGGTGTTGGAATTAGCTTTGTTGTTTAACCTTCAGAATGTACTACCCTTAAATATATATTTCTTAAATGGCCCAGAGTATTAACACTCACTATAGTGTCATTAGTGGCTAACAATATGCAGAAGCTAGTGGGAGAATGCCATCAAGCACTTACTTGCTAACTGGCCCTTGTCAGCTTTCAAATGATATTACCAGTGTTAGCATGTTGGCTGCAGTCTTCCAAAAAGAGGTGAACCATCCCATTTGATATATGTTTTAGGTCAGCCCTAAAACAATGGACAATGACTTTATGAGGCTTACCAGTCGCAGCCTGCAAGCTGCGTAATTAGGATGATTACTGCTTTTGTGGGATCATCTGTTGCCGTGATACCATCTAATTAACCTATTTCCAGCTAGCCGTGCGCATTTATAGCCTTAATGAGCACTTTCAGCATCAACGGAGGAAAAATCACTGACAAAGCCCATTCCCCAGTGGCCTGATTTAACAGATATAGGAGGGTTATGTTTCATGCTCATGGTCCAAAAAAAGAGAGAAGAGGACAGTTAATGAGGAAATCTGGCCATTTCAGAAGCACCTTCGTCTTGTTATGTGGTCTCAAATGAACACAGTTATTGTATCTTGAAACTTGTCCCCAAGGCCTGAAAACAGAGATAGTTTTACATCACAGAGGTATGACACCAGCACTTGAACAGAAAGCAAAACATTCTGAAACAAAGTGCCATAGTAAAGATGACTATCCGTTAGTCACATTTCACAGCTTGATTGTGGGTACTGAGAGACCTAATTTTGATTTTTGGGCTTCTGAAGAAACTTGATGAGATTTTCAGATTTTCTCCACGTTTTCCAGGAGTACTTTTAATGCTGTATTGATTAAACTCTAATGCACTGTTTTAATGAGATTAGCTATATAGCAGAACATTTTATAAAAGGGACAATATATGCACTCAGTGATTCATCACTAGACAAAAAATCTGTATCGTGTACTATGTCTCATTCATCACTGGTGTTTATCAAACAAACAGGAATAAGGATGAGCGCATCCTAGCCCTTTCAACACTTTTTAAACACTCTTTAGCAGCACTCTTTTCTAAAATGCTAATGCATATTTAAAAAAAAAAAACACCCTCCCAATGCAGGAGAGAAGTATAGGCTTCACAGTTCAGCACTTTATCATTACTCTGATGGTATACATTTCACAGTGATGTGGGGACAAAGAGAAAGCTTTAATTTTCCTGCCAGTTGGTTTCACAGAGCGCTGCCATGAATCTTTTGATGCGTTTTATCTACACAGGTTGGATAATCTTAGGCTGCAAATAAACAGAGCTCAGATATAAACTCAGATTAATGATTTAAGTCACTTCATTCACTTTAATTCAACTTTAATTCAAACTCATTCATCAGTTTGCAACAGCAAAAATTTAAAAAAGAAAAAGCCTGAATTATATTAGACTGCTTCCATCTTTGGATATAATTAACAGTTTAATTAAAGAACTTTTAAAACACTGCAACAGCTGCATAGGAGCCCAGGGTAAGATATGAACACTATGGTTTCCAGGCCCAGTCATAGGTCCCCCATGTTCTAGAGGCCTGATGCCCTAGAACTTCACGTCCTGTACAGATTTCCCTGACATATGTCACCTGACAAAGGTCATGGAGGGTTTAATTAGCAGATGAACAAAATCAGGAAAATTCAATGTGCAGGGCATACGTCAAGAAGAAAAATATATATTTCTGTCAAAATAGGGTAACATAAGAAAATAAACATATTTTGCAAAACTCAGAGATTGTAAATAAAATAGATCCAGACAACTAAGTAATTAGTTACAAACCAACCTGACATTCAAATACAGAAAACAGCAATGGTAATAGATGTGGCAGCCCCAAGTGATGGAAACATCTGACTCTATGAATTTGAAAAGTTGTAAAAATACCAGTGGCTGAAAGAGAAAAGAGAAGGAATGTGAAAGGCACAAAGGTTGTTCCAGTGGTGACAGGGGCACTTGGGGTTGTGTCCCCCTAAGCTGGAGGAGTGGCTTACAGAGATCCTAGAAACGACAAGGGAACGTCTAGGAACAGCAAAATTACTACACTGCACCCGCAAAGTCCCAGGATTCTGTTAGAAGCACCAAGTGTGGAGAGGGGGGAAAAAAATTAATTAATTAATATCCTGCAAGACATTAATATCCTGCAAGAAAATAAGCATCATTTCATTGTTTTGTGGCAATGAAAATATAAAAAACACAACTTTTACAAAGCATTTTTGTTGGTTTGCTTGTTTGTTTGTTCATCTGAGGTCATTTCCACAACCAAGCTGAACTACACAGGTCTGGTATGAATGCCTGGTTTGTTAAATATTCTAGCATTAGATGAGATAACTGAAGCCTATCTGAATGCCTGTATTATTATATATATATATATATATATATATATATATATATATATATATATATATATATATATATATATATATATTTATTTATTTATTTTTATTTATTTTTTTTTACAAACTCACACACCTGATGTGTATTACTCTAACCAGAGGGTACCAGGACACTAATCATGAAATAAGCAAAAATGGAACATTTGTCTGTTTTTTCCTTCCCTAAGTCACCTGATTTTGAGCATTAGTTGTTCTTTGAGCCTCCTTTTCCACTGCCTTCCCTGTCACCTCAAAGCCAATCTCACTAGTGTTCATTAAAGTATCAGATAAATTAACCTATCAGTTCACGTTTAAGAGGCAATTGCCCTTTTAGGGAAAAAAAATGCTTTGCTTTAGTTTTGGTGGTGCCTGTTTACACTTGAAATGATGTTAAATTTAAAACAGTCCCTTGTCTCTGAAAGGCAAAGAAGAGATACCTAAGTCTTTTCTTTTTACACTTCTCTTACAATAAACCATTTCATGTTAATGTTACAGCCAAGAGCACAATGGCTTGCTAACTAGATAAGCAGTTTATCCATATTAATAAAACAAAATATGGATGCGCACTCATAAATGAAAAGTCTTACCTTACATCAAAGTCATATGCAGAGTCCCACAAAGCTTTTCACTACTTGTGAAAATGTGTTCATTGTGTGCTCACTCATTATGTTCCCTATAGCACACATGCTAATACTGTTAGCTTAGACAACTCTCTACTAAGTCCTAAAAATAGCTATTCAAATACAAACATACTATTCTAGTTTACACTTTAGTGTAGTAATTATATGACCTTTTCCTCACTAAGCAGAGCTTACAGGCCAAACAAATAATTTGGTAGCTGGTTCCAATAGATAACTTGAGCAGAAATAAACAAACATTAGAGGTGTTGATGTGCCATTTAACTAACTCTGCATGAACAAATGCATTATCCAGTGCTTCATTTTAACTCTAGGGGATGAACCCTCAATTTACTCCCCTGACTGTGATCAAGTGAACACTTACGAAATTCCACTGTGCGGCAGCAACACGTGTGGCGTGTCCAAGCAAGGTGGGTTCAAGCCTTTTGCTTAACAACTACATGCAGTTTGTGAGTGCAAATATATGTGCATTTCTGAGATTCTCTGATTCAATCAGTACTGCCCCCTTGTGGAGAACCTTCTGCTAAATGTGTGTGAGTGAGTTACAAGCCAAGTCAATGAGATGCATTGCGACTAAATTATCTTGGCATTTATCATGGACAAACAAAGAAATGGAAGTTGTTTTGGCATTTTTATTGCAGTGGTTTCATGTGGTCTATATTATGTAACAGAAAAGCACATGGAGTCAAAGTAATTGCATTATGGAGTCAAAGTAATTGCATTATACCCAGAGAGATGGACAACTGGGCTGACGATCACATCTTTTGTTCAGCCTTTTGAACCACACTGAACCAAATAAATGGAGATAGGTAATTATAGGCCGAGCAAGGTCTTGCTTTCAGTTTGGCCATGAAATGAATGGAGAAATTGATGAGCTTCCATATTGTGTGTTCAGTGAAGCCTAGACAATCAGGACCTATGGTGAAAGGAGCCAACAATAAAGCAAAGAAAGAATTGAATTAAAATGCATTTTTTAAATGTTTTCTGTCATAAGACATTTTGCACTAGATGGCAATCAGACACGTTGCACTGAAGAACAATATTGTGTTGAGGACATACAACATGGTAGAAGGAAGTAGAAATGGGTGCACTGTCAGAAAAATGAATAAACCCTCCCCTTGTCTGTGATACAAGACACCTTTCAATCATCACAAAGGCTTGCTTAGAGGATGATAAGGCTTACTGAACAACCTCTCTGTGTCAGTCTGGTGACACTCCCACCGCCTATAGGCCTAGAGAATCTCTTTGTGAAGGATTAATTAGTGTTCTAACAGTATCCATGATGACAGGAATCAGTCTGTTTATGAGGAAGGTGATGACTTTCGTGGATAAAAAAAGCTGAGGCTTTTAAACACTTCAAGGACAAGCAGCCTCAAGGAGTGAAACTTCTGTCCATCAGTTTAAAAGAAGCCAAACGAGTAAGGTGAATTAGAACATTTAGTATTAACTATATCATATTCTGACAGTGATACCTGTTATATCTACAGCACAAGATCTTCATCCTTTAGAATCAATCAGTCTACAAAACTCCAATTAAAAAATGGCAAATTATACATGTTGTTTCCAATTTCATCACTATCATCATTTTGATAAAGAAGTTTCTCTGTGAGAATGACAGAGGGCTGAAATGACTATCAACATGCTATCATATATATTGTATCCAAAATTACTCTTGTCCAGAACAAGCAGCATATCAATTCCCACAATGTACTGCTGTAACTCTATACCCATACATGTTTGTCAAGTTGTTGTTGTTTGTTGTTTACACCCATATGATATTAGGCAGATTTTATTATCTATGCACCACCACGCACACAGCCCCCAAACCTTGCAAATTAATCATTTTAATCCAACTCTGTCTTAATAATTAAAGGACTAGGCTTCTGCTTTATTTATAATGCCCTTAACCTCAGTAATTAACATTCATGAATTTTATTATTGCAAAATTCCCCTTGATAAAGCCTATTTAACATGCAAATAATTATCTGGACATCAGATTCTGCATTTCTTTGGTCTTGAGAGAGCTTTGGTACCCTTTTACTTCCTGATATAAACACCTTTTCTTCTGTTCCTGTCTCTTTTTGTTTTTTTCTTGCTGTAACATCTGCTTCTATGTACATAGTTTGTAGTTTTACAAATGTCAAAACCTGCAATGCAAAATACTGTCATGAAATAACACATGGAACATAAGCAAAGGCAGAAGGATGCCCTGGGTCATACCATGCTTATGACTTAGCCCTTAGTGAACAAAGAAGTCAGTTCTTATGGCTAATAGACGTTTACTACTTCCATTTCCAAGTTCTAGTTCGCAGTGGTTTACAATTGCCCTTTACTTGTGGTAATATCAGTATTTACACAATATAAATAATAATAATAGTCATCCATTATATTCTTAACATCAAGTCAAAGTCAAATTTATTCATAAAGTGCTTTTTACAACAGCTATTGTCACAAAGCAGCTTTACAGATATCTGAATCTAAGTCCCAGCAAGGCAAGAGCAACAGTCGCGAAGAACAATTCGCATGTTGAGAGGAACCAAGGCTCAAAGTAGGGGCCCATCTTCCTCTGGCCAACAATGAACACTACAATAGCAACAATATAAACATAAAATATAAACATTTAAGAGCAAAATAAGTAGTGAGAGAGATTAATCATAATAAAAATAAAGAAATAAGCAATGAGTTTTGTTCCAGTTTTCTAGAAGTCCTACTCTGGTTTTGAATGTGTACGTGTCCGAAACCCATCTTGGATGACAATGTCTGTTAAGTGTGACAAAGATGTATTTGGCTGGGGTGGAGGTGTGGTGGGCTACAGCAGGGGGGTAGTGGGAGGAACTGAGTATCATCCACATTGCAGTGGAAACTAGCACAGTGTTTACATATAATGTCATGTGAGGTAGCATATATAAAGAAAAAGTAGAGGCCCTAGAAGAGATCCGTGTGGGACACCATAGCTAACCTTGATGTATGCTCAAAAGACTCCATTTATGTTGATAAAGATTTAAACCTGAAAAGGGCTACTCCCCTAATATTTAACATGTTAATGTTCCTGCTGTACCCAAGGATTAGCATCTCAGTCTCAAATGTCACTCTAAGCCCTGCAGTCATCTTTAAGATTTACAATTTGGTAATGTGAGCAAGGTGTAGACCAATGATACTCAGGAACACCAAGTTTAAAAGTGTACATGTGGGACAGACTCAAATATCATGACAACTGCATGATGCTGTCTGTTGTTTTACCTGTAGTTCTTGCCCTACTCACAACAAATAATATTTAACAACTAATAATAAATTAGTAGAGAAATGAATATTTGCTTCTCTGCTATGACGCTCTGGCTGCTTGACACAAAATCATCTACTCTGATTGGTCCTCACCTATATCTCCTGGAATTTGGTGTAATAGGCTGCATCTCAGCCTGCATCATTACCAAAGGCTGCAGTAAGGGCACAGTATGCTTGCAGTATGCTTATAAGCACCTGTTTGATTGCCAAAATGAGAAACGGGACACTGTATGGACTCACAGCTCCTGCATGAAGATGCATTTATGTACTGCAGGACTGCAATTGTGCCATTTGGGACTGGGCTTATATCTGCAGCATGGGTTATTGGGTAGTGGTTTAGAGAAAGGGCATACATAAATGTGCTATGAATTCTGGGTAGTATAGGAATTTGCTATGTGGCGCTTTTGTAGAGGGTAAAACAGCATTATAAAAGAAAACTCTAAGAAGTAAAGATATGTTTTTCAGTATTTATTTAAAATATATTGTACTCATATTTATATGCTGTTTATGAAATATGATGTATTGGTTGTAAAAGGAAAAGTCCTTGTATTGATGTAGATTTTGCATGTAACCTCTTATGTTAAATGGTTTGATCCACATTATTGAACTGAATACTGAATATGTTTTGTTCGCAATTGGTTTGTGAGAATTCTGATGATGATACCTCTGTAGCCCAGAGGCTGAGATTGACCTTTACACCTTAATATCTTGCTTTATTTTTGGCCAGAAATGTTTTTGTACAAAGTTGATACTGCAATTTTGACTCCTTAATCTGCCATACTGCATTGCCTTTGGTCATAATTTCACTACACTTTCAGTGACATATATACATCAAAACAAATTCTACCAGCCTTTATGGTCATGCTAATTATTGCATGGTGTATCTTTATAAGGTTTAGTGGTATAAGGTATGTCGTACAAGTTTTTATTGCATAATTAGCAAAAGGAAATCCAGGATTAGCTAAAACAAGTTAGTGACGTTGATATTATCAGTAATGCCAGGTTTAATCTATCAAAAAAGTACATGTTCAGGGACATTACCTTTGGTGAACAAGGCCTCATTTACAGAGTTGAGCAGTCTGTGGACTAATGTCTATGTCTTTGCATTACAGGCTTGAACACAATACAGGAGAAATTTATTAAGATATTATCTAAATTATATGATCTATTATTCAATTGTGTATATCATAGTGTTTATTCTGTAATAATAATTATTCTGTAATCTATATCATAGTGTTTATTCTGTTAACTCAGAGACAGAACTCTACACAATATTATGTTAACTGGATACTTTTTATGATATACCACTAAATCTCTTATAGGATAAATATTAACATGACATTATATTAACTTTGCTTTTCCCCTGAGTCTCCTCAGAGTGCCTCTGTCACGATCAGTCCCTTCCATTTTCTGTGTTTTCCCTGTCATGTGTTTAGTTCTGTTCCATAGTTTCGTTTTGTCCTCACATTGATTGTGTACACCTGTCCCTTGTTTTGAGTTCATGTATTTAAACCCTGTTGTGTGCCTTGGTCATGGCTGTTCATTGTTTCATTGTTTGTTGGTTTGAGGTTTGACTGTTTGAATTAATGTTTCATTGTTTGAATGCGTTTTGTTATGGTTGTTTCTTTGTACTCCGTGTCTTTGTGTTTATCTTAGCCTTTGTGTTTCCTAGCCTTAGCTCCTAGCCTGCTCCCTGTGTGTGCCTTCATGTGTTGGCTTTGTTTAATCATGTTTCCTCGTACTCTCCATGTTGGCTCTATGACCCTGGACTGTATAAATGACACTGATTTTGGATTTGCCCCTATTAAATCTCGCTCCTCTCAGCACATGCGTCCGCCTCCTTACCGCTCAGCATTACAGAATGAACAGCCCAACAAGGATACAGTGAGAGAGCGAGACTCTGGGAGGTGTTTCTACACAGTCCGAGTTCCTTACGTCTCAGCACCACCAAACCAGAGACAGCAAATCCCCTGGCGCTGCGGGTACACAGGCATGTCGTTATTCCCGGAAAAAGCAGCATCACTTGTATTTTGATGACGACGAGATCCCAGGTAAGTGCCAAGAATCTACCCGTCTTGACCAGTGCTGCAGGTGGGAGTGGCCTGCAGCGCAAGACATGAGTAGTCAGAGTGGATGCACAGATAACCCATTTCTAGGTGCTCGGTTGGTACTCAAGCACAATACCCGGCATAGTGGATGCCGCCTGTCCTGTTACCATACCCGGCATACTGGATGCCGCCTGTCCTGTTACCAGGTCTGTTCCTGTAGCTGCGCCTCCGGATCCGCCGCCGAGGGCCGCTGCCGCACCTCTGGACCTGCTGCTGCTGATGGCCGCAGCCCTACCTCTGGGCCCCCCAGACCTGCAGCCGCCAATGGCCGCAGCCCTGCCTCCAGACACAACGCCCTTCCTCCAGACCTGCCGCCGCAGATTGTCGCAGCCGAACCCCTGGACCCACCAGTTGCTGCTCCTGTAGTGGGAGAAACCACTCCACAAGTCCCTGTGCCTCGTACCAGGCCAGTCCCCCTGGTTGCTCCTCAAAGCTCTCCTGTGGCTCCTACTGCCCCATTGTTTTTGTCTTCTCTGTTGCCTGGTTTGGTTTTGGTTCCTGTTGTGTTGTCTGTCCCAGTGCCTGTTTCTGTGCCCATTCCGGTTTCTGTGTCTGTTTTTGTTCCTGTCCCTGGTCTGGTCTGTTGTGTGCTCGTAATCCTCATTCTCCCTCCTGGCACTTTTTTTTTGTGTTCAGTCTGGTTCTGCTGGTTCTGCTTCCATGTCTGTTCTTGCTTCTTTGCCTGTCCCTGCTGTTGCCCCAGTTTCTGTTTCTGCTGATGTTCCGGTGCCTGCTCCTCGTCATGTCCCATGTTCGGTTCCCGTTTCTGGCCTATCTGCTCATGTGTCTCGTCTGGGTCCTGTCCCTGCTCCGTGTCTTGCCCGTTCTGTTCATGTTGGTGTCTGGTCTTAGTCTTGTTTTGGTTTTGGTGTTTCTTGTTTTGCACAACCCGGTGTTGCATGCTTTGGGGGGGGGGGGTAGTAATGTCACGATCAGTCCCTTCCATGTTCCGTGTTTTCCCTGTCATGTTTAGTTCCATTCCATAGTTTCATTTTGTCCTTACATTGATTGATTGCATACACCTGTCCCTCATTTCAAGTTTATGTATTTAAACCCTGTTGTATACCTTGGTCGTGGCTGTTCATTGTTTCGTTGTTTGTTTGGAGGTTTGACTAATTCAAAGAAACAAAGTTTCATTGTTTGAATGTTTGGACTGTTTAATGTGTTTCGTTATGGTTGTGTCTGTGTTTATCTTTAGCCTTAGTTCCTAGCCTACTCCCTGTGTGTGCCTTCATGTGTTGGTTTTGTTTAATCATGTTTCCTCAAACTCTCCATGTCGGCTCTATGACCCTGGACCGTATAAACAACTCTGATTTTGGATTTGCCCCTATTAAATCTCGCTCCTCTTAGCACATGCATCCACCTCCTTACTGCTTGGCATTACAGACTCCTCTCTCCACCCTCTCTCAATCCAACTACACAAACGGGGCTTTTGGTTTCTACTTCATTCATTTTTCTTTTCATTGGCACCTTGCAATCACTGATGATGATATATTACAGCTTTTAGCAGGTGCATACACATTGTTATTGAACATGATTGACAGTCTCTAAAGATTGTTATCATGACAAACTCTCATGCGATATTTTGATAAGATTGTGTAAGGCAAAAATGTGAATTTGAGAATCAGAGACATAATACTGACCTCAGCACGACAAATACTAATGAGCTTTTCACTACAGTGCTGGGTGATTAGACAAATGAAGTAAAAATTATATTTCCCATGAATAATAATATGCAAATGGATATAAATAAACAGATGTGTCAAAGAAAGTATTATGTATTTATAGATGTATTGGTTTTATGTAGAAATGCTTAATATATATTTATGTAATTTTTACATTAAAAATGTCCTGTCTAAACCAATGTACATTCAGTGAAATTCTAAACAATTCAACTGGACATGAATGCACCCAAATAAACAATAATGCACCATAACAGGAACTAACAGTACTGACTGTGAGAGGTTTGTGGATTTAAAAGCTGGAATGGAAAAATTTGGGGGGAATACTGGAAAGGATGCGAAGAGCACAGAATAAGAGCTAGAGAATGAAGAAGACGAGGAGGGAAGCGTATGAAATTTAGGTCAATGTGTGCTGATGAATTTATGCTACTTTATAGTAGCCTCTAAAATTGGAGCTTTTAGAAATCAAAATAGTAACAGTAGTTGTGGCCTCTGTTCTAATATTTGCACTCGATTTATCATGATTCATGTAATTTTTACTAAGTTTACATCACAATCACCATTCTTTACAGTAAGCCAACTGAATAATTTTTTTTCCCACTAGTCATTGGAAGGTATGAGACTGCAGTCTTCATGAATGTGTGACCCAACTTCAAATCCTACATCAAGTAAATAAATTCATCCTGTCGAGGGATAACTGCCTGAGCTGGTTATAGAACCGTATAATCATTACAGTCTAAATCCCAATGTTTCGGTCAAATTTCAGGTATTACAATGTCATGAAGGACTTTAAACAGCTATACATTAACGTGTTTTTGCATACATACAATGGTAGAAGTTTATCATCTCTGGTGGCCGCACAGGCTTCCAGCCTGTTAGGCCGCAATTTCCATCACACCGGTATGCATAAGTAACCTGCTACACATTTAAGAAACAACTATGCAGAGAATAATTCTAACAGCGACTGAAATATGAAGAATTCATACTTTACATACTTTCTTTGTTGTCTCTGTTCTATGAATGCAGCAAAGATAACTGAATATAAATTGTGACAGGTGTGTTCTTAATTTATTAGTGCAGTGTGAAAACATGGTAGAAATTCATATGAGAAGTGTCTGGCATGTCAATGTGAATACTATCATTTTGAGGAGAACGTTCATGGTTTTGAAGTCAATGTTTCATTTTGCCTCTACGCACTCTTACTGCGGCCTTCAGTGAGGATGGCATTTTTCAATGTACGTGGATTTTCAAAATGTGGTTAAGGCTTTGAGAAATGTCTTCAGGCATTTTAGAGCAAATGCTGTTTCCTGAAATGTGTGCAATCAGTTGTGAAAAACTGTAATTAAAAAGAAAATTAGACATATGCAAACAGAGAAATTAGGCTACTGAGTTGCACCATCAAAGAAGCATCAAAGCAGTTAGCAAAACTCATCTTAGTCTGGGTTTCAATAGAGCACTTGTCCAAAGTACAGGACCATCCAAAACAATGTACTTAGCTACAGAAAGCAATGCATTCCATTACCATAAGTCTATATATGTGAAGACGGCAGGCAGGTGTAACATGCATAGCAGTTATATATCTTGTTGTTTGCTTTTTGCCTGTGTAGTTTTCTACCAAAACTGGGGAAAAGGCCAAGTACCCTATGAATCAAGCACACAGACACACAGGCATGATAAATGATGAAATGTTTAAAATATATAAAATCTTGATAGGAGTTTACTGCAGAGTAGAACACTGAATTTCTGACAAGCAATATAGTTTTAGGCTATCCAGAAACACAGGTACCATGATAAACACAAATTCCATGGATGATAGCAAATAAAATTTTTCCCATCCATGATTGCAACTGCTCCAAATGACTCGCTTGTATTCATTTATTGCACATATTTCAAGAAACTCTGTTCTAAAATGCCTCAACACATTATCTCAGTACTCAAAATCTTACACACACTGTGTACATCCTTATATATTGTAAGATAAATGAAACATTGACTTCAAAACCATAAACATTTTCCTCAAATTGAAATGCCATACAATTATCATATGCATTGAACAAACCATTGTTCCCACTGCAACAGTAATTGTCACAATGTGTATACTGCTGTCTTTGCTGCATCAATACAACCAAGACACAACAAAAAATATGTAATTACTTAAAGCAGCAGTGTGTAATGCATATAAAAATAACTTTTTTGTCATATTTGCTGTTACTATGTCACCACTGCTTTGGTAAACCGGTGAAAAAATACATTCATCCCTCCTTGGCCAACAACAGCTTACATACAAGACAAGTAATCAGAAGATGACAAATGAAGAGAATGAATCTAAAAAGTAAGAACTAGACTGAATCCGAGATAAAATGAGACATCAGAAGTGGACTGTGCTAGTGAGCTTATCTGATTTAGGAAGATAGCTGGTAATAGAAAGAGAATAGATTCACATTTGACATGTAGCTAATTACCCCTGCTTGATTTTTTTGTTTAATATTCAAATAAATAAATATGTTACTGCAAATACTGTTGAATTTCTCTTTAAACTGTGATGTTGCAGTCGGGCTAATGCTACCTTGTCTCTGATGCTTTGGCTACTGCTTAGTGTTTTTATTTGAAAGAGTGCTGAAAATACACTATATTGCCAAAAGTATTCGGTCATCTGTCTTCAAACGAATATGAACTTGAGTGACATCCTAATCTTAATTCATAGGGTTTAATATGATGTCCACCCACCCTTTGCAGCTATAACAGCTTCAACTCTTCTGGGAAGGCTTTCCACAAGGTTTAGGAGTGTGTTTATGGGAATTTCTGACCATTCTTCCAGAAGTGCATTTGTGAGGTCAGACACTGATGTTGAACAAGAAGGCTTGGCTCACAGTCTCTGCTCTGATTAATCCCAAAGGTGTTCTGTCTTGTCGAGGTCAGGACCTTGTGCAGGTCAGTCAAGTTCTTTCACATCAAACTCGCTCATTTATGTGTTTATGGACCTTGCTTTGTACACTGGTGCGCAGTCATGTAGGAACATGAAGGGGCCATCCCCAAACTATTCCCACAAAGTTGGGTGCATAAAATTGTCCAAAATCTCTTGGTATGCTGAAGAATTAACAGTTCCTTTCACTGGAACTAAGGGGCCGAGCCAAACTCCTGAAAAACAACCCCACACCATAAACCCCCTCCACCAAACTTTACTCTTGGCACAATGCAATCAGACAAGTACTGTTCTCCTGGCAACCGTCAAACCTACACTCATCCATCAGATTGCCAGTCGGAGAAGCATGATTCGTCACTCCAGAGAACACGTCTCCACTGCTGTAGAGTCCAGTGGCGGTGTGCTTTGCACCACTGCCTCTGACGCTTTGCATTATGCTTGGTTATGTAAGGCTTGGATGCATCTGCTCAGCCATGGAAACTAATTCCATGAAGCTCTCTATGCACTGTTCTTGAGCTAATCTGCCACATGATGTTTGGAGGTCTGTAGTAACTGACTCTGCAGAAAGTTCGCAACCTCTGCACACTATGTGCCTCAGCATCTGCTGACCCTACGCTGTCATTTTACGTGGTCTACCACTTCGTGACGAGTTGCTGTCATTCCCAATCACTTCCACTTTGTTATAATACCAATGACAGTTGATTGTGGAATATTTAATAGCGAGGAAATTTCATGACTGGACTTGTTTCTACAAGGTTTAGGAGTGTGTTTATGGGAAGTTTTGACCATTCTTTCAGAAGCGGTACCAAGCTGAAATTCACTGAGCTCCTGAGAGCGACCCATTGTTTCACAAATTTTTATAGAAGCAGTCTGCATGCCTGGGTGCTTGGTTTTATACACCTTTGGCCATGGAAGTGATTGGAACACCGAAATTCAATTATTTGAATAGGTGAGTGAATACTTTTGGCAATATAGTGTATCTTTGAAATGCCCACGCTGTTGTATCAGTTTGGTGTTTGTCCTTATATTTATGTGTGCCTGTGCTTTTACAGCGAAATATTCTCATTGATGTACTGCTTATTTTGCATTTTTTGGCAGTTTCTGTTATCAAACATCTAAGCATTGTAATAAATTAGTGCTAGTTATTTTCCTGTATAGATATTGCTGGCTGTAAATTACTTTTCATGTCCACAAGATTTATTTTTGATTGTTTGTTGGCCAGCAACAAACATTTTACATTTTACAACGTGCACAGCAACCTCCTCCTTGGGGAGAGGCTTTGGAGGCAGGACTGTAGCACAGTGGAGAGGGAGGGGTAGGGGGAGGGGTCTGGACATTTGAATTTTAAAGCAAACTTTATAATCCACTCTCTTCTCAGTCCTGCCAACTGCTGCATTAATGGATTATATATGGATGTGGATTTATGTTCCACACACTTTTGAATTATCTTGTGAATAGCTAAAATAAAAAGGTGAAACAAGCTGACATACATCTGATGACTTTGCTTTCTAACACGTAGTGTCCAGCTACATTCTCTAACCAGCTCAGACACCAGCTGCCTGCATCCTTTACCTCTGACTCTGCGCTCTCCTTGTCCTCTACCTCTGACTCCACCCCCTCCTAATTTCTGACTCCGCCCTCTCCTTGTCTACCTCTGACTCCACCCCCTCCTAATTTATGACTCCACCCTCTCTTCATCTCCTCACCCCACAGGCCGTCCTGTCACAGGTTGCTTCCTGTTGCTATAAGTTATGACATGTGATGTATTCACATCAGTAGCATTGTTTTGAAGGTGAGTTCAATGTGTGAACACTGGATGTGTGAAATTTTGTTTAGAAGCTACAAATTATGTGCAGTGTTATGTTCAAAATATGTCTAAGGAGTTAGTGACACAAGCAGAAGACACCTGAGCTTCACTGACTGAGAATTGTGTACAAGTGTTCAAGAAAATTGTGTAATCGGGTAATCCATAAAAGAAAATGACTTTTCTAGTAATTATTTTGGCAAGTAAATAAATTATATGTGTGTATTAAATTTCACTTAATTTCCTTTCATTGTACAGCAAAAATATTAGACTGTCATTGCAATCACTGTCATACGGTTGCAATTTAATGAATAAAGAAAAAAAATGACACAGTAAAAGCTAATCCAATGTGTGGAAGCTACAGGCCCCAATTGCTAGTAAAGTTTTAATGCTGGTTTTAGGTCAGTTAGTAGCACTGTAAGTCGTGTCTAAACAAGTTTAGAAAAGTATTTATCTAACACAGAAATAATCTGTCTGTGATCTAACATACCTGATCATATCCTGAAGGATTCGGTTATAAGCTGACAAGTTAAATCAGGTGTGTTAAACCCAGAAAATATACTTATATATAATTCAGTGACAAGTGATGATTTGTGTGGTACAGAGATTCAGTGGAGAAAATGAATTAATGTAAACCATTCATTCTTCAGTTTCTTTAAGTCTGCTGTAGGTACTATGGCATTATTTAAACCCCCACTATTCCAGGCCCTCTCCTTTTTTGCCAATTCCTTTCTTGTTATTATTTTTAGATCCTCGTCACTAGCCCGCTTGGCATTTTAATTGCACGATAAAATGTCACCAGCCGTCGCCTTGGTGCAGCCTGGCCTCTGTGATTGGCTAGCATCACCCCTGGGCAGAACCCAGCCTGTCAATCATCAGTGGGATGATAATGGAACTCAAGGGAACAGATGAAGAGGGTCCAAACAAATATGCCTTCTGTTTTTTAACTCTTACCCCCTTGTATCTATTACTGCTGTTTGGTTACATCATTCCTTGGGAGCTTTAGTGTAAAAAAAGCTTTTAAGGAGATTGCCAAGTATAGTGTGCTTTGAAATGTATATGTAAATGTAATTCTATATGTATAAATGTTATACTAGTCTCTGAATATGTATCAGTTTAATGATACAGCGGTATATTTGGCCCGACACCGTACTGTCCCAAGTAAAAGTAATTTTGGATACAAAGCTTAAACAGGAAACAAATCTGGCTCAAAGTTTACATCTCTTCAACATGAACATCACTCAGCATTGTTTGACATGAACTTGGTCATAGGATTGTTTTTTATAGCCAGGGTCAACACCGTTCAATTCTGCGTACTCACCATATGCCTATATTTCTCTTTATTCTGAGTATTACATTTAGGTCCCTGTTGCTCTGAATGATCATAGTCAGACCTTGCTTGTAAAAACAGATGGCCACCTATAGCACTCCTGTGGGAAAGGTTTTTGGACTATCAAGGTATGTGATCACTAGCTAAACATTTATAGAAAGTCAACAAAAAACCTTCCCTGGTCTTCCTCCATGTTTAATTTTAGTTCTGAGATAATGACAAGAGGCTTGTTTGCCCAAAGCATCATAATGTAGGACAAAGATCATGAGAATAACATGACAGTGGATGACACTGAAGAATGATTAGGTGTCCCACCTCCAGGCTTTCCAGGAAACCATGCTTTGCAGGACCATGGCAGATTAGAGAAGAACATGGCTTCACATTTAACAGGGACTTGTCCTTGCAATGTGATTTCACAGTTGCAAATTTATAAGAGTTTCCATGACTAGTTTGTCTGAAAGAGTACAAATGCTTTAAAGTAAGGACAAGTGTTAAGATATCTTTCATACATTTTCTTACAATGTGATTTGTATAGAATCCAAAGCCATGTCTCTTTCTCATAAGTGGTACAACGTTTTTGAGATAACACTAGTACCATAAGATTGTAGCTGGTCCCATCGCCAATATCTATTTAATATCTGTTGCAGTCAGATGAATCGGTTCAGTTGGTTATTCCTTGCATTTAAACTTTTTTCCAAGACTTGTGCTAGAAAACAAAATAGGGATGCTATTGTAGATCTGATTTTGGAGAACTGGCTGAGAAATTTAGGAGACTGTATCATCATTAATCATCCCATCAATCAGGCATTAACCGCATGGCTTGAGCTATAAAGTAATAATGTTAATTGATCTGATGCATATACACTGGCTTTGTCCTGACTGAAACATGCATGAAAAAGTGCTCCAAGTCACTTGTGTTAACAGTGTGCTGTCATGTCCTGGAATAAGGAACACACATAATGAAAATATGCATAACATGGCTTTCATCAAATACAGGGTATATACTCTATAGTCAATAACCATAAACTAAAACAAGCACAAAAATCAACACATTTTCAAAGATATTTGCAGAAGTCCAAAAGGCAGGGTTCATCATCATTGTGTCACTAACATATACATTTGATCAGTGATAATTTACTCCTTATTGAAATATGCCACTGTAGATGTATTTATAATGTCTGGTAAAGTATTAGCTCAATCAAAGCAGAATTACCAGGATTTCTTACATTTATCCATGTGGGTTTAAGTATTAACTCTCTTAGAGTGTAATCTGCACAATGCAGAGAGCTCTTTAAGGTCAGAATCAGAATGGCCCATAAGATATATTTCTAATTTTACAAAAAAGAAAAGTAATCAGATTCTCCACAGAGTTAGACAATGCTAAGGGCAGACCATAAGCACCCACTACTGTTTACCCATGACATACCTGGGCATTCATGTATTTAGACTTGTGATCTTGTACATTCAGGAATAAGTGCTTATATTATCAAGGAAATTACATAAAGCATTTGACATATATCTTGCCAAACCACCTCTTCTCCCAATCTATCTGATGTAAAAATGTTAAAGTCTTGAAAATAAGCATCTTAGTGATTCCTATAAACTAAGTATTTCACAAAAAAAAAATCAGGATTGTGCTGAGATGCTAATATTTTAATTAGGTCCATCTTGAATGAGTCCTCTCACTTCTAGTTGTGATTCTGGTAATACATTCACAAGGCATAAAAAGAAGGGTTTAAAATCTCTTTTCATCACCTCTGGCTGACCAGAGGCAATGTCATTTAGGCCAGCGTGACTCACAACAGAGTCCACGCCTTTCATTGTCAAAGTGTGTATGAAAACAGAGGATTTAACACTGAAAGAGTATTTTGGAGGTCTGTGAAGTTTCATTTTTCAGATTCTGGTATCACCAGAGCCCATTATGAGAAGGTTTGCCTCCTTTTCTTCCCATTATATCAAAAAATTACTGCAAAGCGCTCGAGGGCAACTGCGATTGAGTCCTCAATGAACAGGGCTGAATGGAGCTAAATGCCTAAAAACCACTTGGCCAGGATCTTTACTTACTTTTGGGGAGCAAAAGTATGTGTTACAATAAAAATACCAAAGAAAACTTACCTGTAGATTTCCTTTGTCCTTCATCCTACTCCAGCATCTGCTCACCATCCAATCAGCAAAAATCATAAATGTTAGCGCCCTAATACCCAAATCCTGTTTGCTGTAAATATACAGGTAGTTGTGGTAACACTTTACTACTGTACTATTGTCAGGACGTATATAGCGAGCCTCATAAACACCATCAACACAATCATCAAACACCACCAACAAAGTCATCAAATACCATCATATACCACGGTAGAAGGTGTGGAAGGAGTTGGACTGGTTGACAGCAACCAGTCCAAGTTCTGAGCTAGGATTAGGATTAGGGTGCTGTATTATATATTAAGGCAGGTTTAAGTGATAAAAGCTCTGGGCTCCTCCCACCAACAGACCTAGCATGTGTGCGAAAAGAAAGGCATAGTGCTAGTAGGTGTCATCAAAGAAATATTTAACTCTAGTAGGCAAGGTCCAAGAAACATGTAGCTCTAGTAGGTGTGGTCCAAGGAACATGTGACTCTAGTAGGTGTGGTCAAACAAACATGTAACTCTAATAGGTGTGGTCAAACAAACATGTAACTCTAGCAGGTGTGGTCAAACAAACATGTAACTCTAGCAGGTGTGGTCAAACAAACATGTAACTCTAATAGGTGTGGTCAAACAAACATGTAACTCTAATAGGTGTGGTCAAAGGAAAATGTAACTCTAGTAGGTGTGGTCAAACAAATATTTAGCTCTAGTAGGCATGGACAAAGGAACATGTATGTCTAGTGGGTGTGGTCAAACAAACATGTAGCTCTAGTAGGCATGGACAAAGGAACATGTAACTCTAGTAGGTGTGGTGAAAAAGAATTCACAGCTCTTTTCTTTAATAAAACCAAGCTGTAAAGAGATGGTTCTGGAGCACTTACAGAGCCCATTAAGACTGAAACCTTATCCCTCAGGAGAGCATTCTTAGTGTATTTCCTGGATCTAACTTTGTAAATTCTGAATCTCAACAGAAGTTTTACAGCATCATTTAATTCCACAGCTTTTAATTCCACAATGGGAAACTTGAGGTATAAAAATGAAGACATGAAGTATAAACAGGTATAAAAATAAAAAATAAATTAAATTAATAGATAATAAATAAATAATAAACATACTCTAGGACTCTACTAATATACTAATAAATACTTTCAAAACACAGCACCAGATGTTCAAGAGAAGCTGGCCAAATTAGTATTAACCCAGCAAAAAATCTACGAGTTAATATCCAACAGAAAGCCTTTAGCAAAAAAGCACACAATGAGCAAGCAGTTGGCAAACAATTTATTGCGCATTCACCAAAACACGCTGCCAAACACTCCCTAGCTGCCAAACACACTCCCTAGATGCCAAATGCATTTCCCAGGCCACAAAAAGCATTACAAAGAATAATAGAGCCTTTCTACCATGAATTGCAAGTAGTAAACTGATAGATACCTAAAGGTAAGTATGGATTTGAATTGGTAAGCAATTAAAACTACACTTTCCATACCACTCTATCAAAGCAACTGATGCCCTCCTAAGGATGTGCATGGATCTGTGGGCAGCTGCTATCAGATCCCATGTTCTTTAGATTTACTTTATTTTGCTTTTAAAATAGTAGATTGAATGTAGTTTCTGGGTAAGTAAATTCAGCTTGATGGTTTGGCAGCTCATTGCACATTGCTGCACAAAAACACCATTACAATAACACAAACGAGCAGGCTGCAAGCAGTAAAACTGGAAATAAGGATACCCACACCCTTGTTGACGTGTTCTGAATAAAGTTAAATGCACCCCTGTCCTCTGTTTCTTTACACATCCTTCTTTCTTTACATCTGAGCGCACTTAAGCTGCTTAACCTCTCCCGGTGCCTCTTAGACATGATCATTCAACTGCCCATGCTTAGTCTCCACTTTGCTCCACTGTCTTTGCAGTGGAAAGGCCTCCATTTGAAAACACTCTTTGAACTTGTGAGAAACCACACTTCCTTTTGCAAGGCAGTGTGGCTCGCTTTCTAGCCACCACTAAGGTAATGCATTTGCTCCAAAACACACACCATTCGCCACTTGCCATGAATTAATTCGACAGTGTTACGACCCTGAAGAGCCGTTTACTAAAATCCACTCCTGATTCCGCACAGACCCTTTTCTTAATGCACTGCCCCTCCCCCTCCCTTCTTCCCCAGCGACCATTTTCAATTAATCCCACTGCATAATGCATGGTTACATTGAACAATTCAATGAATGGTTATTGAGTCTCTGGCTGGCAGTGCGACTCTATTAATGATTATAAAATGGAGCTATACCACTCCAGACAAATTCATTACTTCATTGAGTGACTCCAGAAGTATGACACTGGTTGAAGCTGTGTTGGACAGACATAGGGTAACGTTTCACTTTTTCTTCAGACAAATTAAAATGAGTCCTTCAGTAAAGTATCCTGGATTAACCCATGGTTAAATTATTGAAGGCAAGAAATGCACTTTCTTACACATTGTTTTAAATTGGATTTGCTTGAAAATAATATAATTTGGACAGAAAATGCAGATGTTTGACATAATAATATGTAACTATTTGTGGAATTTAAGTTTTCTTTGTGTTGCCATGTTGTCTACCACTATTTAAAGGGAGTTTTCTGAGCAAGAAGGGACTGTGTCATCATGTGAGGCAGGAGCGCGAAGCAAGTTTGAGCGTATTAACACAATACAGAACAGGTAGACAAGTGACATGATAATAAACAGACTCGAACGAGAGAACAGCGTCAGACAGAATGGATGCAGGTGCAGAATGGATGGCAGGCTATTTCGAAGCAATTGTGGTAGAAGTTGTGGGTTTATGTCGTCCTTCCATGATTGGAAGCAGGTGTGTGTGTGACCAGTATTCTGGTGAAGGGCAACCGTGACATGTACGAAATTAAGGAGAGGTGTGTCTCAAAAGAGGAGATGCGACCGATGCTTGTAGGGGTGTGTGGGTGCTCACTGCCTTGTATGTGTGCATTAACAGCATGTTTTTAATACTGTAGTAATTCGCTTATTATAATTTTTTGGGCTATTATTTGGGCATGTTTTAAAAATGTTTTAAAAGTGCATTAATAGAAATATGTCTTTAGTTTACATAATAAAGAGAAACAGGCTCGTTTATTTCTTTCTTTAATCTGAGAATGATAGGCTCCATTTTCACTTCATGAATTTTGGATTGCTACAGTGGGAGATCACTTCTGTGCAATCCCATTTTAATTTGGAGAAGACGTATTGAACGTTCACAGGGAAAGACATTTCAAACGTTCACTGAGAAAATGTATCAAACATAAGTTACACAGTGGGTTGCTCTTGGTTTTGCATGTCTGGGTATAAGTGTTTCTCAGGGCTGGAGGAAGACACAGAGAATGGGAGACAAAAAAGGTGCCATACCTGAGATGGCCTTTTTCTCCCTCAGGCCGTTTGAGTAACACTCTTTCTCTCCTCTGCTGTCCTCTCATTATGTTTCTCCTCCCTCCCCAGACTAACCGTTTCCTCAGCTCCGATGAATGCCCATTATGTGCGGCAGCTGCCAGAAGAGCCGTCTGTAGCCTGCAGTCATGCTAGTGCGCATTAACTAAATGCACTCTCTACTGCTTTAACTGTGACCACCATGGAACTATGGGAAGTCTGTTCAGACTCCAGTGCCCAGACTCGAGCCACACTTCTGCTTTGCTTGTAGGTCTGCGTGACCTTAAACAACTTCCATACCATGCCTTGAAAAGGCAGTAGTTCAGGCAACCCTGGCTTTGGAAATTCCAAAAACACACGTTGGTGCACATACACACATGTCCCAAATACAAAACTCAGAAACTCCCCAAGGACATCAAAACTATTGGAAAATGATTGAAGAAACATCAAATTTCAGCAGCTGAGCATTGGACAGGATTGTAGGTGTCTCTCAAATTCCTGCTTACCAGACTCAGTTCATATGCAGGTCAATAGAGTTTTGCTAAATCCATGAGCATGTACTAATAACTTTTCATGACTTCTGTATATCTGACACATATGTCTGACTTCAATATGTGTGACATAGTCACATGAGTATGAAGCAACAGGAAGTTTTTATTGATACCTGTAGGCAGCATGAATGTTCACATCACCCCAGAATGTCAAACAGTGAATGAGTCTTATGACACAGGGACAATTTCATGTGTTCCATGAGAACTGGCGACTTCTAGCTTTAATACACCCTTAGCTGGTGAACCATGTTTGGATAAAATATTCCTTTAAAATGAAATGAAACTGTAAGCATTAAAGCCCAGAATAAAATGTTTGTTTGTGTAGTATTCAGATTTTTTTTTAAACACAAAAACCAACCGCCATTGCCATATTTTGGGTCAATGCTGGCTCAGAACTGTCCATCATTTTAATGGCTTGTCTGTACATGCCAGCCATCCACGCCACCATTGTCTGACTCGCTCCTTAGAGCCAATTCGCCCCGTGAAATGGCTTTTCATGTGACGCACGTCAATCTGACTGACAGCTGGTAGGACTTGTTATTAACGCTGTTATCATTTGCTATTTTTGTACTTTACATAAAAAGTGTCAGGATGCTGGCATTGATTTGTTTTACTTTTGGGCAGTATTATTCTAAACAAACACAGAATCTTTGGAGGAACAAAATGGCAGTCATATTTTTATTTTTATTTTATTTTTTCATTACTTGTATAGTTCAAATGTGTCAATGTGTGTCAATGTGTTTGTGTAGCTCATGTCTGTATCAAAGTGTTTGTGTAGCTCAGGTCTGTATCAATGTGTTTGTGAAGCTCAGGTCTGTATCATTGTGTTTGTGTAGCTCATGTCTGTATCAATGTGTTTGTGTAGCTTTAAATAGAAAGTACTGCAGATGCTAAAAGGCACTTGTGTTGAGAAGTCATACCTGTTAATAAATCCCAAACTTAGTATTTACTGCAACTTTCTGATATACTACAAAAGACTTAAACACTTAGACTGCAGGAACCACCTATGTATCCAGACCCTCTATCCTTCCTCTTTTAACAGCATACTACACACATCAGTTTCAATGTCATTATTAAATCATCCGCAAGGGTTACTGAATAATATGTCCTAAGATAATAACTAAATAATAGGAGATTAAGGTAAAGCATCCTGAGATATCAGCTCAAATAAAATGTATCTGAACAATTTATTTAAGCAAAGTCATTGTAAAAGTTCTATCAGTTCATTAATTTTAGGTAAAGCACACACTAGGACAGGGACTTGTATCCCAGGCTTGGGACCATGCTGACCTGTACAGTTTCATTATTTCTCTGCTCCAGTACACCTGTCCCAGTACACCTGACCCAGTACACCTGTCCCAGTACACCTATTCCAGCTCACCTGGCTTAGTACATTTGTCCCAAAACACCTGTCCCAGTACACCTGACCCAGTACTCCTGTCCCAGTACACCTGCCCAGGTACACCTGCCACAGCTCATCTGCCCCAGTATACCTGCCCCAGCTCACCTAGCTTAGTACACCTGCCCAGGTACACCTGCCACAAGTTCATCTGCCCCAGTATACCTGCCCCAGTGCACCTATTCCAGCTCACCTTCCTCAGTACCTTGTCCCAGCACACCTGACCCAGTACACCTGCCACAGCTCATCTGCCCCAGGATACCTGCCCCAGTACATCTGTTTCAGTACACCTGCCATGGTACACTTGCTTCAGTACACCTGCCCCAGCTCTTGAAGGGCAGATAATGTGATAATGAGCTGCATCCAGGTGTGTAACAGCTGTAACAGTAAAGGGCAGTGGGTCTTCAGGGCTGGAGACTATTATGGATCATTTTCTGATGTACTGTTAGAATAGCTATTCATTTACAGTGTTTGAATTTATAAACGAATGCATGGTCTGTGTGTTTAGGTAATGCAGTCTACATGGTATGTCAAAGTCTTTACTTACTTTCTTAATTTGATGTTTTTCTACATGTTCATTTTAAACAAACATGGTTTTCTCAGATGAATAAATGTTTTATTTTTGAAAAATACTTAAAGATGTGCCTTTTTAGGGCTTCTATGTACATGAACTCACAACTTAATTTCCCCTACCAGCTGCAGTCAGTTCATTCCAACTGTGTGCCCTAAACATACTTAAATGTTTTTACTGGTACTGAGATGCGGACCTTAGTAGAGTTCACCTCTATCTGCAGCCACTGTATCAAAGTTCTCCCTTCAGAAGGGATTAGTGATTCAGTGTTGTCACCAATGCACCTTACACCGAAGCCTTCTGCCTTCTGCTGAAGCATATTAATAATAATGATAATGTTAATAATGGAAGGCTGCATTAAATGGTCCTGGAGGAGTAGAGTTTGATTGTGTTTAATGAATTCCATGCAACACGCTTTTGTTCTGGCTAATGAGTAGGGGGCGGTGGCGGGGCGGGGTGCGAAGAGGCGAATGTGGTGGAATAGATTAATAGATCGCACAGAATTGAACTCCATCGCAGCTGAGGTAATGAGCTGCCAGTTTGCCATTAAGGCAGGCGTGACTGAGTTTTCCTCTTTCTGTCTCTCCCTTCTGAGAAAAGAAGAAAGGATGAGAGAGAGAAAGAGAGAAAGTAAGTGGATGTGAATGAGGAATGGCCAGCCAGAGTTCAAGAGCTTTTTAAAGAGGGTGAGCGATATGTTGGATGGAACACTGACCAATTAAAGACACAATTCCACATGACAGAGGGGTTTTTAACCTCCTCACCTCTGGCGCCATCCTCGCTTTGACGTCAGACGCTAGGGGTCTTATTCATCTTTCTGTGCATATGCTTCACTTTGGGCCTCTTCAACTCCTTGCTTCACAGAATTGCCTGAGAGGTCTGACATTAGTTGATAGATATGAGCACCACCTAATTCACTGCCACGTTTCAAAGCCACAAACTGCTGTCCCAAAGTAGAGGAGAAGAGTTGGTTGAAATGGAAACCTTACGCCTGCACTCCCATACCCGTCCATTAGTGTGACTCATTAAGGAATCTGTGCTTGTCATCATGTATTTACATGATACTTGTAATCATTCATGTAAACCTTTATTTAAATCATGTATTTACTTGTGTAATATGTGATCTTTGTGTTTGTATAATTAAACTAACATACTGTATACTCCATATATAATCTGGGATAAATGAGCCAACTATCCTGATTAGCACATAATAAATCCCATTTACTGGGTTAAATACAGTCATATATCTTAGTAAATTTCATCACCTGTAAGTCATATACACCCTACACACTTGTATAAAATCTCTCTCTCTGTAAATTGTATAAACCTAATTTCTTATTACTTATAGCTAATTACTTTGTAAATATGTGTTTAAGGTAAGAGAGTGCCTGTGATATCATTATAATGTGGGAGTGGTGGTCATGTCATTGTAATGTGGGAGTGGCTGTGACATCATGGGGTGACCGTTGCATCATCACGGAGTGGGAGTGGCTGTGTTATCATCATGATGTAGGCCATGATATTATTATGATGTGGTTTCTGACATGGACGTGGTTACAAATAAATAACAGCACAGCTTGCAAACCCAAGCTGTGGAGGCAGACAGGGTTCTTACATTGCAGCTACTGTAACATTAACAATCGAAAGGTATAAAATAACCATATTTTTACACTGGAACATATTTTTACACTGGAACTTACACTGGAATAAATATCTAAAGAAGGACTGTAGAACCTAATATTGTAATAATTTCTCAATAATGTAATAAACCCAAAAATTTGCACTTAGTCAAAAATGTAACCCAATAAGTTAATAAAACCCAATAATATAATGTGCCTAATCATGTAATACAATGATTTAACTGTTAATGTAATAGTATTTTTAGCAATAATGTAATACAACAGTCTAATCATTATTATAATAATATTTTTTAGGAATAATGCAATACCTTATGACATTATTGGGAATGTATTACATTTTTTGGGTGGATGATTTGTAATACATTATTACATTATTGAAAATGTAATGATTTTATATTCATTATATATATATATATATATATATATATATATATATATATATATATATATATATATATATATATATATATATATAATGAATATAAAATCATTACATTTTCAATGTAACTGTTAATTACATTAACAATTAAATCATTGTATTACACGATTAGGCACATTATATTATTGGGTTTTATTAACTTATTGGGTTACATTTTTGACTAAGTGCAAATTTTGTTATTTTGGATGGTAGATTAATAAATTCTTAGCAGCATATCTGTAACATGGTCTTTAATGAATCAGAGGAGAGTTTGGATGCAGTCTATGTCATTTATTACACCAAGCAGTACCAACAAATGGAACAATTCAAGGATCAAAACAAAATACCAACATAGTCAACGAAACTAAACAAACAAATAATCAAAGAAAAATATAAACACACATTCATTTAGTGGTGGAAGCTAGTAAGCTAAGAACTTGCAGTTCTTCCACACCAGAACACAGAAAAATCAAAAGCAACTATAAGTGTGACTTTGTTTTATATGCGCTATGATCCTCCATTTATGTTCTTTAACTTTTTTACAGTCAGTGTGTTGCTTTTTATGGCCTTTTTCAAGTGGTACTACTTTTTCAAGTAGTACTGAATGCACACTTTGGGCAGGTGGATCTAGATGTCATTTCACTGTGTATAATACATCTAAACACACTAGTCAGCCTTGTGAACAGCTTGGGGTGGGATCAAATCAACCCATCTTAGCCAAGTTGTGTTTTTCTTATGACCTTTAAGTGGTACTATTGTTTGACCCTTGAATTGTTCCACTTGCGTGTACTGCTTGGTGTAATAAACTTGACAGTAATTGAATCCATGTCATGGAACGCTCCTCTTGTGTATGTATTTAAACCTCTGTTGGTTCATACCTTCTTGCTGGTCATTGTTCATGTTACATGTTCATGCTATTCATGTCAGTGTTCGAAGTGGTCATGTTGGATGCTATATGTGAGTGCCATTACGGCTATCGCATGTCAATAAATATCTGTTACCCTCGAGGGAGTCTGTACATCCTGCTCCTTGCCCTGCGGCACTCGGGCTGTTACAATGCAAACTTTCCTCTGACAATGTTAAAAACACTGTTGAGAAATTATAAGTCATCTACAACACTAAAAAAAAAAAGTTATTACAATAATGGTTAAGTCATTGCATTACATTGTCAGGCAAATTAGTACATTATTGGGTTTTATTTTACATCTGACTGAGTTAATTTCAAACTTTTATTACATTTCTGGTGTTAGGAAATGATTACAGTATTGGGTTATACAAGGATTAAATCATTAAAAATGTTTTGTTACACTAAAGAGAAACAAGTTCAGTTGTAGTGGGTAACACACACTCAGAAAAAAAATGACGTAGAACAATAGTGACCTGATCATCCTCAGTTCCACATCTGAGCTTTCTCTATACCCAGTTTCCTTCCACCTGCTTGGAGATGTAAAATGAATGGGCAGGTATGAATAACTACACACAGGTGCCAGCCAAATGGGGAACCATATGGAGGAATAACTTAATTTCTCACACCTTTGTAGTATTGAAAATAAAATAAAATAAAAAACAGTCATTATCACGTCTTAATCCATTCTGATTTTCTCCTAATTCAGGAAAACATACTATGCAGCTCCACTATCCATACACATGGCTCATTTCCAGAATGTAACTATGAGTTTTGCTTTATGTAATAACACTCAACATGGTTTCATGTTCAGAGCAGTTACATCTCATAAATTATTACTAATGTTTATTGTATTGCTACTGAAAAACAGTATTGATATAAATAAGCACATATTTCTTAATACAGAGGAATGCATGTCTTGATATGGAGGTTCTGCTATCATAGTACTTCCCTTGCCCTGTTCAGACCTCATGATGGATGATGCTGTGATTGTGAAAACAGTCATCAACAACAGAATATTGAAGACTGGACAGCAAACTCCTTGGTCACTGATATTGCTGTATAAAATTCCTTCACGATTCTCCTGTATATTCTTGAAACATGTCAAATACATGTATAATGATAGATGAAGTAATTATAAGCACTCGTTTCATCTTGAAAATCTGATCATAATGTTGAAAGTTGTTCTAATCAAAGTTCCCTGTTGTATTTTTTGTTGTTTTACTATTATGGCCAAAACAACAAAAAAAAAGAGAATGGATTTCATATCCACTTGGACATCTGTTTGTAAACTGACTACTGAGTGTGGTACTGGTTGGGTGTTCTGCTCCTAGGGCTGTGTAGTTTTGATTTGGTTCTTTGATTAGTGAATTCTTGCAAATGGCATAAGGAGCACTAAGTGGGCAGAGCAAGAAGAGCCTGATGTTTTCACAGATTAATTTATGGCCATAGTGTTTGTTCACAGTGACCTTTTTTTGCAAAAGGTCATTTTTAAATGAGTCACCTACTGCTTCAAATCTCTGCTTCAAAACTACCTCAACATAGGAATGTGCTTTTATACCATGATATAATGTGACAAGAAATAGCTTTTTCACTGTGGACATTATATATAAACTATCAATGTGGACATTTTATAAAAACAATTTGTTTATTGAATTTACAGGAAATTTGCTATATTATGATTTGTATCATTATCTGGATATCAAATATATATTAGGATATGATATTTTGGTCATATTGGACAAATGTCCAAATAACATGGAGATCAGAGGGCAGAGTTCTCTGTGCTGATAAAATAACAGAAGCTGCTAAATGTGATTTGACAGGAGTTGGTACTGGATGGTTTTAATGTTCTATTGGGCTCTTCTAGTGTTTTACAGGACTGTCCCATGGTTCTATTGGACTGTTCTCATGTTTTACAGGACTATTCCATGGTTCTGTTGGAGCACTCTGGATTAAGCACCGGCATGGTGAACAACATTGTATCAACACCTGGATATGAGAAAGGAGTTTGAGCAAAGTCATTTGAACACCTGTGTATGAAATAATACTGATTCTTGGTGTTGCACTGGTTGTTTTACATTTGTTGTTCCCTTTGGACCTTCCTTTGTTTTGCCCCTCTGACATCATTTATTATATCTTATTTCTCTCTCTCTCTCTCTCTCTCTCTCTCTCTCTCTCTCTCTCTTTTTACATGTCCTCAGAGACATTACCCTGTTTACGTCCTCAGGCTTTGCTAACCTCAAAACAACAAAACACATGATTTGTGCTTGTCCTTTAGGGCTATTTTGGGAAAACACAGAATTAGTTGCTCTCAAAACCTGACATGAATTGATGCTTTCAAAGCCCAAGGCTAACTATCATTCTTTCTATTATTCTATTTATCTAACTATCATTTTATCTATGTTACTATCATTCTCATATGTTCTTTTCAAAATGCACTAGAAGCTAACAATCACAAAATCCTCAAATGACCCCAAAGTCCTGAGTGTGCTTTCTCACACAAAGGTGTGACAACAATTATGGGGCCATGAAAGGGACATTTAGAGTGAAAAAAAATCAATTGCTGAAAAAAAAAGTAATTTTGCAAGATCTCGCTAAACTGTATACACATTGTACAGCACAGCTGAGGTATGCCCATTATCTATATAACAGCTCCAAACTCACAGTTTTATTGGTTGAGAAGTGTTCTAATCCTTCTGATATTTGTAACATTAACAGCACTGTTTTTTCACACCAAAACTGTATCACCCTACTGACACACTGATAAGTAACAACTATCTTTATACACCCAACAATAAGTTGTTTGTGCATATTGAAAATGGGAAATTAATACATTGGATCACTTTTATAAGAAAACATTTGACATGCAGCCCATTTGGAGGGCATGACCACAGAAGCACATCAAATTCCAAATCTGCTATTACCTTTTAAGTTGACAGCTGTAATGGCAGCGCAATGAAACACTCTGAAGCCACCAGTGAAGTGAGCAGGGCAGTTTGATGCCAATGCATGTCCTACAGAGAACCTTTTTTTCTAACTGCACAAATAAGTGCACAGATTAACATATACAAATTACTCAATAACATTAATAATTAATTCTATCTTACCTATTCATAAATCTTATTTTTAGTTTTTTGTCTTTTTCCTTTCATCTTCCCTTATTTTTTTTACTTTGCTTATTTCTGAGTTCATTTCAAACTAACATTACTTTGTAGTACTAAGCCGTATGCCTTTTACTGTGTTAGACAGACAACTACTACTGTTGCATAGTAAGATGTTATTTGTTGTGGAGCCACTATTTGGCAGATGGAATTGTCACTATTGAAACAAATATAACACTATGATTTGTTTCAGTATGTCTCATGTTTCAGCATGATGTCATTTGTGATAACATTCCCTCTCATAATCTGTTGCTTACACAGCACAGTTGTGGCATAGACATTATACAAAACCCCTTTGGTAGAATTGACAACTTTGCAAAACCTCACAAAAACATTTGCAAGATCTTTCAAAAGTGCTTTTTTTCACCCTTCTTTTTTTCCCCTCTATGTCCCCTCCAGGGCTCAGTAAACACTAGAGCTTGTACTGAGTGCAAATGAAAGCTCCAAGAAGAAGCCTAAGGAAAAGACCTAGCTGCGACCAGGGGGATTTCCTGAACATCGCATACTGAATATTTTAAGAGACTTTATATGAGCCAATATAAACTTCCCAAATAGGCCATATGACGTTTCCTTGTCGGATAATAAGCTTTGTAGTGAAGACATGCTAAAAATGATCCCCCTGATGAAACTTTCCTCTGGTCAGGGTGGGCTTTTTCTCAGCCCCTGTCCACAGACAGGAATCAGCACCCAATGGAACCATGAAGAAGAGCAACAAAGACAAAAAACAGCTTAGCTGATGCTGGCCGGGCTTTCTGACCCCTACCATGCTGGCCTGGCTTTCTGACCCCTACCATGCTGGCCTGGCTTTCTGACCCCTACCATGCTGGCCTGACGTTCTGACTCCTACCATGCTGGCCTGGCTTTATGACCCCTACCATGCTGGCCTGGCTTTCTGACCCCTACCATGCTGGCCTGACGTTCTGACTCCTACCATGCTGGCCTGGCTTTATGACCCCTACCATGCTGGCCTGGCTTTCTGACCCCTACCATGCTGGCCTGACATTCTGACTCCTACCATGCTGGCCTGGCTTTATGACCCCTACCATGCTGGCCTGGCTTTCTGACCCCTACCATGCTGGCCTGACGTTCTGACTCCTACCATGCTGGCCTGGCTTTCTGACCCCTACCATGCTGGCCTGGCTTTATGACCCTTCCCCCTCTTCTTAGTTGTCATAAACCCACAGATTGGAATTCAATGAACCGTGACCATAAATTAATTCAGACTCAAAAACTTACCAGGACAACCAACTTTTCTCATTCTACAGAGATGTGTTCACAGATATACATATTTATTTTCCCACAGCTTCACAAAGCAATAAATTGCTATTCTAACCTACTATGATGTCAAATGGTAATCAGCCTGTAATGTATGGCTATTAGACAAAATATATTAAAGTCATTAGTTTGCAACTTCAAGTAAATAGGAAAGGAATTGGATTGACTCTTCAGTCGCCTCATCCATCATAAGCTTTGATAATTTTTAAACTTTTTTATAGGACTGTAGAGGTAAAAAACTGTTTAAGAAATATGTGGTTGTTGTTGTTTTTTTAATTTAATCATGGTGAACCTTACTAGGATGTCTTACAGGAGTTCTTTCTCACAGTCAATAAAAACAAAGACTACTGAATATGCATGAACCAAGGTATGCCCTTCCCCCAGCATATACCTGCTAAAGGTTCGGCCCCCCGTGTGAAGTGGGGTGGGAGAGGGCACACAGGGAAGAAGGGGGGTCTGTGAGTGATCGTCCCTCCTCCACTTCCTCAACAAGGAGAAGTTAAGACTCCATTTTTTTAACTAAACCAATAGCCTCTCACCAAGTGTTTAGAACAGACTTGAATTCCATGTTACCCTCTTTCATTCTTTATATATATATATTTGTTTTGTTAGTTCTACTTAAATTCTTATATTTAGTTTGTGTTCATCAGAATTCACTGATCATATTAAGCAAAATCACCTTGCTGTGCTGATTGTGACTGAAGTTTCATTGTATAGCCGATGAAAAAACATTCCAGAATGGGGCGGATGACCACTGATACCCCAAACTCCCAAAAAGGACTGGAACTCTCAAACCGTGCCAGCTACAAAAATCAAATTCTGTGGTTTAAGATGCGTATTCATCTCATTGTCATCAGGCTAGACTGCTTGTGCTGGGTTGAGCCAGCAATGTGACTGTAGTAATTTTAGGAGACTCAATACATCTGGTCATTAGTACAATCTTAATCAATGATTTTTATACATCTTTTCCTAGCTCTTTAAACTTACCTTAGTTATTATGTCTGTGAGTCAAGAGTGATCTTCTAATTTTTGTTAGATGAGAAATAACCACATTGTCAAACTTATGACTTTCATGAGTTGGGACTGAATTAATAATCATTAACAAATTAGTTAAAATCAATTAATTTTCCTTGGTAATCAGGGTGATGCTTCAATTAACCTTATCAACTATGATTGAAAGTTTATTAAAGTGTTAAAACCGTGACACTATTATCTTGTCTTGGGGAAAAGAGCCATGTTTCATGTTACTCACTTTCACCTTTGAAAATAAGAAAAGGCATATTAACAAATGTATGACATACTTGACATATTTATTATGGAATTTTATGGTTTGATTTCCTGAGTTTTGACTAAGTGTGATTATGAATTGCATGATTGTTGGTTAGGGTTTTGAGGGTGAATGTTTGAAGGAAATAATTCTTTAGACATATTTAGTATTCTGCTCTCTCTTAGAATGTAACATCTGTACTGTTGTAAATCTAAACTAACAGGTGACCACACTGTACCACTGTATACTGTTGGGCCAACAACAGAGTCTCAACCAGGCAACTCAGTGGTAACCTAAAGTGTAACTCTCTAGCAATTACCACATAATAGAAGAACATTCTTCTATGAAGTGCAATAAAACAAATGATTTTGCCCTTTGCTCAAAGCAGTTGTGACAATAATATTTTATGCATGTGAGTTTGGCAAATAAGCTTCACCCACACTCTAGAGATTTATTAAGCTTAAAAGTCTACTTTTTTGTATGATTTTAAATAAGAACACATGGAGATATTTATCTGTACTATTCAAAATGAGCTCCTGGCAGACATGTTGGTCCAGCACTTACCTGTCTCAAGTGTATACCTTCACAAGGCTTTTATTGTCATCCAAGAATGAAAAGTTTAATCAGTGATGTAATATACATATTTATATATTTAATTACACAATAATAAGACATGCAGGAATTTATACATATGTTTTTATTCATTATTTACACAGAAACCACAAGGTAAGTACTACCCCCCCCCTTACTATGTAATTACAGAGTACTTACTCTGTAAATACACAAAACAAAGTATGTGCTGTTCTCCCATTCTTACTGTATAAATACAAAGTAAAAATAAATTATAACAGTAAACACTCTTAAACATTACAGGACCTATGTCCATCTGATGTTACAACAAGGGACCCAAGACTAGCTGTTTGGTTCTGTTTACCTTTTATGTCACAAACGCCATGCAAAATTAAACTTTGAATACACAGTAAAAAAGTTAACAGAACAGCATTAAATAGAATACTAAAAAATACTGGAGCAGTATTCTTAGTTTTTATTCGTATCGAAATAAAACAACTTAACATTAAATTTTTGTGAAACACTTTACTGAAGTGTACTGTTTAGCAGGCTGACACCTACATAAGCCTTTCATTCATGATCAATTAAACATACATAAACATTTAGAAATGTTTATTCCATTATATTATGCTGCTGTGCTGCATGGTATGAACACCAAGTATTGAAAATTAAACACCCATAATGAGGAAAAAAAAATTACTATGCACTCAATTGCAAAAATTACCAACTAGTCTAGGTTAAATAAGCCTAAGGACTAGCCCTCAGGCTTTGTATGTAACCTAGATAACCTAGGTAATTTTTTGCAATTGAGTGCATAGTAATTTTATTTTAGTAACTAATGTTTACTTAGCTAACAAACAGAAATCATGGTACGTTTGACTAGGCAGAGTGTGTTAGTTAGCTAGCTTGCTGATTAGCTAGTCACAGAATAGATATTGTTGGTGTTGGCAAGCAGTTGTACATGCAATGACCATGATGTTAGAACGAAGTCTGTTCAGAGGTAATTTTTTGTTTCTTTTCACTCGTGAACTTATGTCAGCTAGCTAGCTACATGCTGTACCTCCCAGTAGGAACCAGTAAGTATTTTATTAGCACTGATTCGGACAGGGAAGTTACACCAAAAGTTCTGGGAAATTACATGGTAAATAACAGGAATTTTCACTGTAAAACGTATAAAGCAGTACCGAAGAAACAAGCATACAAAGGTGTTGCACTCAGGGAGTGATTATATCTTTTCTGTTTCATTTTTCCTCCATCTAATCCATTTTCTGCTGCCAATCAAGAAGTTTGAATGCACTTTAAATGCACCATAAAGTTAAATTGATGGATATAAATGAAGATATTTTCTTTTGCTCCTGGACTCAAACTGTTTCCAATCCACCCACTTTTTCACACAGAAATACCACACAACTAATACTGAATATATAGCTAATGCATAATAATGAGAACTTCATAGTGGATGTGTTGCTGATTCGCACCAGCACATTGCTACATACAGCAGTGTGGTAAAAAGCCTTGGTGTCTTTTTGACTGACTTTTGTATCAAAGCAGATGATCTGTTCATTTGTACCACTGCTCTGGAGACATGTGCAACTCTGTGACCTATGCATTCCACATCAGTGTGTTGTCTTATGCCTCATTAACACATTCTCACCTGCTATAGGTGAGATTTTATAACCACACATTTGCTTTTTTCAGGTGTAAGTGTACCTTAAGAGGGAAGGAAGGGTGTGCAGTTAAAACAATTAGCAAAAGTGTGAAACAAGCACTGGAAAGGTGCAAACATCAAATGTGCACATGCAGATGATGAGTGCTGTTTTCATACTCAAACTTGTATATTAGGGAAAAACCACAATGCATTGATTACTTTGTGTGCTCACACTTAAACTCAGACCTGAGTTCAAAATATATGGTCAAGACATTTTCTGTCAGCCATGTTTGGTAATCTGTTTTGTGTGTTATTATGAGGAACATGCTACTATGTCAACACAGAACCTCTCCCTTTTAGATGAGATGCAGAACAATTAATTATGCATGTGTTGTTTATTACAGCCTATGGAATCTAATGTTCACTCCAACAGCATGGTTCTAGAGCAAAGCACTGACACTAACTCGAGTAGCAGGGGTACAGTGCCAAGCACTACTTCTATTTGATGTACTTTAAGCAGACTGATGCTGGATGGCATTTGAGAAACGATTGTTGTGTCCAGTGTGTTCCACAGGCACAGTATATCATTCTATATGCACTTAACCTGCTAGTCTGCATGCATAAAATAGGGATTTCTGCTTTACTTTAAAATCCATTCAATTTAATCTTATTCCATTTATTAAAACAATTTGATCATTTAAATTCTGATGTTTACATTACTTTCATTCAAAGCATCTACAGTCTTCTATAAAATTATATCCAGAGTTTCCAACTATATAATTGTTACATAGAGACATTATTCTGGCCAATTCTCAGAGTAAAATACCTTCTATCATTATAGAAGGCCTGAAGCCGATGACTTTCTAAATGTTACTAAAGAGGTAGCTTGTTAATCATGTGTTTCCAAGGCGAGGGAAGTGCTGCTCTCACATTTGAGTAAGTTGCACACTGTGATCGGCCCACACTCCCTGGCGCAATGTTCGTGCACTGTGGAGCTCACCTTCACACCTCACCTCCACCGCCCAGTTTAGATGCATCACTGGACATCCAGCAGCCCTGAGGCACAAACAGTCCAGTGTTTTAACTTTCTAAACATCACTAGTATGATTTCATTGCATGTAATGAAGGTAAAACCATGGCATATTTACAATGTTTGCAAATCTGTTTTATGAGTTCGGTTCATATCACTGTTTGGACATTGTTTCCGTATGAGTTTGGTACAATGGGGAAAAGCAACAAAAACCCTCAAATTCATAAGGCTAGGTTTGTTTTAATTCATTTGGAACAGACAGTAGTGCAAATTACAGTTTGCTCCACCTAGTATTCCTCCTAGTACACCTGAGGTAGATTACCTGTGTCACACCCTACGCTGCAACACTGTCTACAGTGGATTACTTATCCTATAAGCCTCCTGTGCATTCCCAGTCACCGGAGTTCTAACCTTACCTCGTATTCTTTAATGTGTTCTCTATATAAACCCTCTAGCTTGTCGTTGAGAAGTCTTGTTTGCCTGCCTTACATTTCTGAGCTGTGCTTTGTTATCATTATTGTTGTTTTGGATTATTGGATTACCTGCCTCTCTTTGGAATACTCTTGGGCTTGGACTGATCACTGCCTGCATCCATCTACTCTTTGGATTGCCCCTATTAAACTGTATACCTTCTTACTGCATTCGACTCTGTCTCTGTTCACAAAACCTGACAAGCTAAGGTAGTTGGTATAGCCTGTAGTGTATTATGCAGTAAAATGTAAACAGTGAGCATATACTCTCGCATACGTCATATTTTTATGTAGGGATGATTAAAAACAAAAGGCAATAGGTCACAATCAGCTGCAAAACTGTAAGGGGGTGGGGGTGGGGGGGTTGGCCTACCTCTGGTGATTGGTTGGTTTGTTCAGCCCCCATGTGGACAAATGCACCATGCTATACCAGTAAGAATCCTTGTGCAAGATTCCTAAAACTAAATTTGCCTACTTCTGTGTAATGTAATTGAAAGTGTAAGTTGCTCTGGATAAGAGTGCCTGTCAAATGCGGAAATGTAAAAGACTGGCATATCTTGGTGATCCTGTTGAATATGAATCAGCATGTTAACATGTGTTTCTGTACATTTCTGTACATGATTTAAAAGAAGTAGGTGGGTCTTCTAGCTCTTGTGTGTCACTTCAGTCAGACTCCAGTGAGCTTCAGCTAACTTAACATGTTGTTAACTTGTTACAGCTTAAGCTTTCAGGTGGAATTCGTGCTTGTGACATTTGATTCCACATTACGTTCATAAATCTACCACATGTTCTCTGCATGACTACATGCACTGAACTGTAACGTATGTACTATGATGGTTTGAGAAAAATACACATACTGTTATACCCCTAGAGAGAGCATTTTTATCAAGACTAATAGCCATAATAAAACACTTGAATGTGGTCAGTCTTGACAGTTATGTTAATCAACCTTTTTGATGTGTACCTAGACAGAAATGCTTGCAAATGCACTTCATTAAATTCTATACATATGTGAGATTTTAATTAAACATAAACGCTCATACACAGACAAAAATGTGTTTTGTTTTCATTCATGCTCAAGATTTTTAGCTGGGCCATTGTTCTCATCACAGCCTGTCCGGGAAACAAAGAATTAACATGAACAATTCTAGAACAGTATCATCACAAAAAGTAGTTTAAACTTAGAAATTTCTTAGCATATACATTCATAGCACATACATAACTGGCAAATATAACCAATATATAAACAATTATGAAGGGTTCTAAAGACAACAGCAGGAAACATTGCATTTATGATAGAAGACATTTCATGACTCTTTTTATATTTATAATGAGATGCACATACAACGGCATAAAAATCCAAAAATCTCTTTCAGTTCTCTCATAGGATTTGCAACAAACACATGATACGTTCTCAAGTAGGGACAGGGCCAGAATCATGTCCAGTAGTGAGTAATGTGTGGCCACTGTTCTGTAAATAGCATAAGGGCTTGATCTGTGATGAGAATAACCAGAGTGCGAATGTGACTCAAAAGGGCACACATGGCTGAACATTTCCGATAATGGCATCAGTGAAACAGACTATCAACAAATTACTAAACAACACAGTGTATATATATATATATATATATATATATATATATATATATATATATACACACACACACACACACACACACACACAGTAACCATAGCCAAGTGTTAAACCAGCTTCACTTTAAGTGTGCATTTTAAGTGATTCATCTTCTTTAAACTCATTTTAAGTGTTATAATATGACAAAATGTTATCACACTTTTTTATTGCATAAGAAAAACTTCTGCTTTAATGACTTAAATAAGGTTTTCTTATAACTTCTACTAAAATGATTTCTGCTTCTTTCCCTAGTCTGCTAGCTCATGTCATCACATATACTTTTAACATGAAACATTTTATTCAAAGGTTTTATCTTCTGAGAGGTTCATCATTTCCATAAGCCTTAATGCCCCGCTTTCACTAGTGTATGACTGTGACCTGCCTTAGCCCTGCGGTAACTGTTTTCAGCTTTGTTAAAATATCATGCTGGAGTATTTCATGTCAGTCATATCAGACAAGATAACATGCAGTGAAGCTCAAAGACAGTGTGACTGTGGACAACTTCACTTTCTGCATCCAGATAAAAAGCTAAACTAAACTAATCATGTTATTAGGTCACTGAATATGTTACCAAAAACTGAGAGCAAAAGCAAAATTTTAAAAAGTATTCATATTTAAAACAGTATTCAGTCATTTTTTCCCTATTGCCTTTGTCATAATTCTTCACACCTCATGCGTACATTGGGTTGTGTTTAAACACCTAATATGTCTGTGGTGTGCTTCTCCCTCCCAGCCCCTCAAGGAGCCCCCTCACCCACCCGTCTGAGTTTCAAAAACCAAACAGAAGCTCTAGTGGAGCACAGAAGCTCTATTAGCATCTCATGCTTGCCTGAAGGACCATGCTGTATGTACACACTCACAGTGACTTACACACATACACACACGCACACAGTGAAAGGCTAACAGTTTAGAACGCCCATGTTCATCCGTCTGGCTGATTCCAGACAGGCCCGTCAGTGGATCAGCAGTGGCTGCCACCCCAAGGCCTTTCTAGTTTTAGCCCAGGCTGGAGGGGAAGGTTACAGAAAGTCATGGGACTCCCACTGGCTTGCAGCTATGTTCCCCAAGGCTGCTAATGGGAAGCCGAAGCATCACCCAAGGATGATGATACTGGCAACTGAATAGCTACAGAGAGGTTCTTAAGGCATTGTGTAGATTCCCTGCCTGAGAAGAAAGCATGTTCTCAGTCTGGTGGGGGTTTTTAAGCCACAGGCATGCCATGCTGCTCAGCAGGAAACATTCTGAGGGTACAAGTGGCTCAAGAAGTTTAGTGCAGTCGTCAAAGCAGTTTGCTTCTGCTACAAAGTGAATAGTCAGCGGCATGACAATGTTTTTGAAACGATAAGAGAGCTGAGAGTCAAGACAAAGAATTTGCCAAACAAATGGTGAGAGCAAAATTCGGTAGGAAAGAAATAAAGAAGTATGAGTTAACAGTAAAGGGAGTGAGCAGCAACCACCGAAAAATAATGAATAATTCAAGAGTTATATGATGAGTCAAACTAATGTGCCAGAACCAGAGAAAGCGCTGTTTGAAGTGGCATGCAAGGTATCGCGTCATCTGAAATTCACGCAGAGAGCCTCAAGATGCTCTGAAGGCCCAGCAAGAGGCAATGTCGTAAATGTTGCATGGCACTCACTGAGCTCCAGCAAGAACACTCAGCTCTTACTTCCATGCTGTGAAATTAGTGCTGGGCCAATACTTGGACTCTGCAGACCCTCCTTTTGAGGTCCTTTTGATTTTGAGCTTGGATTATTATTTAGACTTCCTTGGTTCCAGTCATTTGTTTGTCTCTGCACCACTGTCTCCAAAGGCTTTGCAGATTTTTCCCACATACTACATTAAGATCTAAACTCTTTTAGCAGATGAGCCATTTAGACCCAATTTGCAGAGAAAAGTAGCCATGTTAGGAGTATGGAGAGTTCAGCAAGTGCTTTGATGGTAGTGTGCTCTTGGATTCAGTAAGACAGAAAATAGTCCTATACACAGGAACCAGAGATGTTAATGAAAGAACATTTCATTTTTACTTTATAATGCGTACATACAGCATTTAACACGGCTCCTGATACATATGTGTATCTTCAAATTATCTGCTAATGATAAAGATTCACATACTTTTGCCACTCACAGGTATGAATTGCTGGATCATTTCCCTGGAACATTAAATAAATTACATAGTCTAATATTTTTTGTCTCATTGGTTTGATGTGGTGTTCTTTGTGTGACAATCTGATCAAGATTTAGATCAAATTTATGCAGAAATATAGAAAGTTCTAAGGGGTTCACAAACTTTCAAGAACCACTGTAGTTTCAAAAGTTAACTCTTAAATATCCAAAGCACTGAACAACTGAATAAACTGAATAATGTCACTGAATCCTTTTGAGCTCATAATGCTTTGTAGTGGTTATCAAACACATCTATTTATTTGTAGTGGATATCAAAGGCATGTTTATTTGGTTGGATCACCAGTTTATTTCAATGTTCTGCATAATAGTCCAATATTACATTATCTCAGACAGTGATAAATCTGCTGAATATAAGTTTAGTCTGCACTGAGTCTGCACTTTTAAAAGTGACTAACAGCCTTTTTGCTGAACTGCAAGTGCTGCATTTGACAGCACTCCAGTCCAGGGAGTGGACAGCATTCCGTTTTGGGAGTCAAGAGTTTGTCTTTAAATTGCCTTATCTCTTATATTAAACAAGACCTTTTCAGTCAATATTGGATTACTGTAATGTACTGCATTTTAGAATTAAGGAATCATCTCTTGCTCATTTTAATGTTTGCATGTGTAAGTTGACATGGGAGGGCAGGAATCTCTTTCTTTTTTTATATTTTATTATTTTTATAGTTTTATTCTTTTTAACTTTTAAAAACATTTTATGCACTTTGGTTTAAATGTGCCCAGAGCAATCAAACTTTTATAAAAAGCTATTAAAAAGTGGCAATGGTGCCACACCCAAGAAATAAATAAATGTAAAAGTGAAGTTTGGTTCAAATTCATCCTCATCTCCAGGGATTTTTGTTTTAACCATTAGCAATTTTGTTTGGCTATAGGAGAAAGTGACTTTAGGTGCATCAGCCATCCTATACAGTTTACTTTCAGATCATGACTGCATTTATGATAAAATGCTAAAACACTGTGATAGACAGAAGTACTCCCCAGAAATTAAGAGCAGGGATTACAATTTTGAATCTGATTTTCAAAGAGGTAACAAGGAAGTAGCATTACAATTATTCATAATCCTGTATACTTTCTAGATTAGCTTTATATTCAGGGTGTGGAAAACGATTACATTGCAGCAGCTTCAGCATGGAATTGCATGTTCAAATGTAGGTGATTTAAGTAAATCCACAACAGATCACAAATAGCACCACATGGTAGAATGTAACACAGAGCCCAAAGGAAAGAAAGCAAGCATGTGTCAAAGCCTAAGGCTACAGCATTGCAAGGCCTGGCAAAGATCACTGGAATTTGAGGGGCCTCATGTGGTGCTATGAACCACAGAACAGTGATTAGCAGTAGGGGTTCGGAAACGTGGCGAAGGGGCCATTATCTCTCTGGAGACATCAAGCAGTTTGACACAGGAGTCTGCCACTTAGTTTCTAGTTATATTTTCACACTGATCTGTATTTTTAATAGGTAAACCACTGCTGGATTTGAAAAGACGTGTTTTAGTAAGTATCTAATTTTATCTAAGTCTAAAACTACAAGATTGATCAAACTGCCCACTCCCACCCCTTTTCCACTTATAACCAAGGATGCAGTGAAGGGTAAACACACAAATACCATTTATCTACCTTTTTAAACTAAGTCTAAATCAAAGTCAAAGTCAAACATATTTATATAGTGCTTTTTATAACAGCTGTTGTTAAAAATGAAGTTGGGTGTGTCTGGGTAATAGATTCCATGCAGATAATGATTAACACACACTAACATGATTATTTGAAGGAAGCAATGATAGTATATTCTTCCATATTATGCAGATGTTTTTGCATTGCCAAGTATAGATCACTAGATTTACATTGATAAACCAAATTAATGTAAAATTTGGCAATTACATCAAAGCATTATTTTTCTTTCCATAGGTCTACTTCTGTTTTTCATGGTATTATGTATATCAGTTCTCCACCAACAACAGAAACAAAGACAATAGTCTTAGCATTAAATCATTAATTAGTTATTATCTTGATAACTAGTGTTCTGAGCACAATATATTAAATTGCCTGTGTTACATGCACTTCATAAAATAATGTTAAAACTAGGTCTAAATCAAGGCATTTCATGGTGAAATTCATCATAATCCTTGATGGTCAAATTCATATGGAAAGCAATAAAGAAATTTACACACAATCTTCAAAGCATGAAATATTTATACTCACAAAATATTTTGTTTCTTCTGTCTCACGTGGCCATGAAAGCCTATGGAAACACTGGTAAAGGTGTGTCTTGTTTGCATGATTGATTGTTTATTTGTTTGTCTGAGGAGCAGCCTTTACAGACTTGAGCAATCCCTAAGGGAAACTGAATATCCTCTGTTTTTGAAGTGGTCTCTGATCCTGCCAAGACATGGGGGCTGTCCTTTTATGTGCCTATTGTATTTCTTTTATTTTCCTTTTCCAGACAGAAACAGGTCAGATTCCTTATGTCTCTAAAAATGGGTATGAGCAACTTTGTCAAGGGCCAAACTGTGATGGCTAGATGACTGAGTTGGAGCATCTCCAAAATTGTAGGTCTCGTGGACTGTTCCCAGATAGGCAGTTGTTAGCACTTCCCAACAGTGGTCCAAAGAAGGACAACCAGCGAACCAACGACAGTGTCATGGGTGCCCAAGGTTCAATGATGCTTGTGGTGAGTGTCCCCCCATGTCCCCCCATGTACAAGAGCCATTTCCACCACACCCACATCACACACATGCACAACACACACATACACTCACACACATACACAAACAGTCATATTTAGAACCTTACATGTGCATCAATTGTTAAGAGTGTTGAGTGCAGTGGTTGGGGGACGCCATTGTAGAATGATAAAGTAAAATAAATAAAATAAATAAGTATATTGGCAGGTAAAAGATAGGGCAGAAAAGTGCAGATAAAGGTGAAGTACTTCGGTATGATCGAGAAATGTTTAGGTGTGTGATTATGTGTGTTATGGGGGGTTTATGTGCATTGGGGTATTCAACTGTTCATGAGTTTGATGGCCTATGGAAAATGCTTCTCTGTAGCTGGGTTTTCATTGTCGTCATTTGACTAAAGCCTGAGGGAAGGCGCTGGATCAGGTGATAACCGGGTGAGATGGGTCTGCTGTGATTTTCTCCACCCGCCTCCTGATTCTGGAAGTGAGCAGATCTAGCAGTGTGGGCAGCGTAACACCAATGGTCTTCTCTGCAAACCTGATAATGTGCTACAGTCTGTTGATATCTTGCTTGGTGACTGAGCTGCTATGATGGCAGTGGAGAACTGGACCATCAGCTCTTGGGGCAGGTTGAACTTCCTCAGCTGACACAGAAAAAACATCCTCTGCTGGGTTATCTTGATGACGGAGCTGATGTTACTGTCCCACTTCAGGTCCTTGGTGAGTGTGGTACCCAGGAACTTGAAGGATTCTACTGCCAACACAGTTCTATCAAGGATGGTGAGTGTTGGCAGGGTTGGGGGACTTCTCTTGAAGTCTACTGTCATCTCCACTGTTTTTGCTGTAATAACACAAGCAGAGATATCATGACAGAGGCATAGAATCACAATAACAGACAGAGAAACCATGAGGCATGAAATACAAAGACCAGCCAACTAACAGGGAAAAACACAGGGTTTAAATACATTGTATAACAAGACACAAAAGAGAGTGATAACCAAAACAAGGACAGAAACAGGAACTGAGAAAATGAAACAATAATATGAGCCAAGGAAACCATGGAGACAAAGATGCAAGGTGGGGACAGCCATGACAATGTTGAATGCACAATATTAGCCGATATGAAAAACCTCATGTAGCTTAAACATAACATGAATTAAGCAGGACAAAGATCCAAAGCAAAGAAAACCAGCTATTTTTACACACTGAATTCAAATATGTCTTCAGTATTTCTATCAACCATAGGAGTTTCTGTTCCATTATATTTACATCTACATATATGGCAATCTACCACAGTGCTATTAGCTGACTACTTATATAGGACAAATAGTTTACAACTGATTATACTCACATATCGTTATGTATACTAAGCCTATGGAAAATCGGTACCAAGGAAAGTGGAGCGCCTCTATGTTGGCACTGTAAAATTTATTTAAAATGCTTTAGATTTTTTATTAAATGAGTTCCGATGAAGTAACTCAGTACTTGAGTAGTCTTTCTTACTTTTACTTAAGTAATAATTTAAATGACTACTTTTACTTCTACTTGAGCAATTATTATTTTAAAGTAACAGTACTTTTACTTGAATACAGTTTTTGGCTACTCTGCTCAAGACACATCCTGGTACCCAGGTGGTGGATTGAACTGGCTTTCTTCAAATGAACACTGAAGAGTCACATCTTCATGGAATCGCTAAGCACTTGAATATGCACTTATGTATTTTAAAACTTCATGGTTTTACTTGGTTACTGTCTTCCTTCCATTCTGGCCAGGGCTTTAGCTTGATAGCCTTCTTAACACTGATATATTTATTGTCACATGAGGAGATGTATTTGATAGAGACTACAAAACACTTCTGTAAGTCACTTGGAACAAGGGAATCTACCAAATGCTATAAATGTAAATATTGTTCAGGAATGGTTTGTAGAACATGACAAAGAGTTTAAGGTGTTGACTTGGACTCCATTTCCCAAAACTCAATCTAATCAAGCATCTGTGTGATGTGCTGGAAAAATCAAATATAATACATGGAGCTTGCACTTCACAACTTACAAGATCTGTTACAGGATCTTACAGGACAAAGGTTCTGCTACTAATATATTGGTTCCAGATACCACAGGACACCATCAGAGGCCTTGTGGAGCCCGTGCCTCAATGAACCAGAGCTGTTCTGTTGGCACAAGGGGGAACTACACAGTATTAGGCAGGTGGTTTTAATGTTATGGCTGATCAGTATATAAACTGACCTGCTATGACCTTGGTCTCTCAGTACGCACTCAAGCAGCTAACAGCAGGATTGGGATGCCGAGAGTCATTGCAGGTGTAAAACACCACAAACACACAGATACACACACACACACACACACACACACACACTCACACACACACACAAACCAACCTCCAGGACTCAGAGCACCAAACCGTATAGTGCCAAGAGAGTCTTGTCAGTTCATATCCAGCTGTTACCCTACACAGGCTTGAGTAGAGGCAAGGAACAGTTATCGTTGCTTAAGATGGTGAGATGATATTTCCAGAAGACAATTTTAAAACACTCACAGCCAGTGAGCCACCAAATTATACAAGCCTCTGCTTAGGGTATATTTACACCACTCTGGTAGCTTAAAGAGTTAAAACTAATTTTGGAATTAGAAAAAAAAACAAAAAAAAAACAATGTAATTATGGTACTGTTGACACAAGTGGTTTTGAAAAGATGTCACAATGTTTTCACACCAGTGAGCCCGAAGTTTTTGAACAAGCAAAACTATTCATGCTCAGTAATATTCACCAACACAGGACCAAATTTGTGATGCTCCGCAGATTATCTGTATTGATTCAGGACTGATTTATACTCTTCACTAATTGTGAGGCAGGGATAGAGAACTGGTTCTGGATCAGTACACATACAAGGTTTATAAATATAGCTCAGTGTGGTCACCATATTTTTATTCAAATGGAAATTTCCATTTCCACTGCACATAATACAATGGCTGCTACATTCAATCTAATATTGATTAAGGTGTATTTTACAGTATGCAAAACATTTGATGTACTAATGCACTTGACATTTATTCATTGTTATTAAACCCAATGTTTTAACAAATCTATAGTGATATCCTGTCACTTATCTTAATCCTGTATGAAAAATACCTATTTAAAGTGAATAAATGCTTGGTGCCGGACAGTTTATCCTGTTAGTAATTCATGTTCCATATAACTGACTAAAAAATTAAAGAACTAGTAAGTAATTAGAACTCATTGAAACATTTCTAAAGCAAGCAAAAATTAGAAAACAAACTGTGAAATTAGTCTTGACAGGCAATTACAGTATTTTATAACCTATACTTTCTTTTTTATATGATGAAACCAGCCGTGGCTGTGGAGTCTGTGTAAAGCATCAGGCAATACTAATGTGGACTGTAAATGCCTTCCTCTCCAAGGTACCCAGGTACCTTGTCATGCAAACTGAAAAATGACACAAGCGTTTGCAAATTAGCCTGGAGGAGCCCCAGGAGCAGACAAAATTTGATTTTCTGATAAACACTTCCTTATCAGACAGCACACATCTGGCGATGCATGGAGAGCGTGCCCACCGTTGTGCTTACAACGTGCCAGAAGCACTTGAATGGCTTGGGGAATAAAATAACAGCTCAAACATTACTGTGGAACGCTGCTGGATTATTGCATTCATCCAGAGATGAGGGTAGGCAGAGAAACATGTGAAATATTGCACTATGTTTTAACACCAGTTTTAATGAGCCTGAAAAAGACAAGGAACAATGATTATGGTAGGCATATGTCATAATTTCACAATATGATGATTCACTCCCTCACCTTTCATACATTTGCTGGATAGTACAATGGAAAACATGTACATAAACATCAACCCCTAGAAAAAAACACTAAAGGTGCACATTCCTTTAAGATTTGACTGCCTTGCTAAAATGTAAGCATCCTTGACGAAAGCAGAACCAAACCCTGTCTTCTTCTGTCTTGCCTTCAGAGTCCTTTTTTATTTCACCTCAGTGCAGATCAATAAATAACCATCTCTCCAAATACAATGACAAACGACTCATGGATAATTTAGAACACCATGAAGATAAATGGGCAATTTTCCCTCTGTCTCTGTCACTAGGACCAGTCAGAGGAAGGAGGAGAAATCCATAGCTACATTCCCTCAGAGATGATGATTGACACATGTCCCAAAAGAAATGTCCTTTCACACATACCCAGAGCTCTCCTTTGTGTCCCCAAAAGATTCCTTTCAGCAAAACTAGTGAAGAGTTTAACAACAATAAAACACTAGGGATTTGAAAAGTTTCAAATCTAAAGAATAATTTTTTTTCTTCTTTTTTTTCCTGCCAAACAACCATGCGACCTCTTCAGAAATGTTAGTGTACAGAAGTATCTGGATTAAAATTTTTCTCCTATGAGAAATGCATTTTTATGGACCCAAATTTGCAGGACCTCCACTATGCTTCTCACTCAGGGTTCTTACATGGCTTTATTTCTAGATAGTTTTGTTTTCAGATTCCACACTCAGGATCAGGTTTCTTCTGTTCCTAATGTCATATTCAAAAGGTAAAAACATATCTGTTTTTTCACCTGAGAAGTCAGATCAATGTTCAGTATTCGGCACACGCTATTATTCAGAGAGATTTACAAACTAGATGTAATATACTTACATACTAGTATATGTATCAGTATATATTGTACAATTAGTACTCCATGGGAATCAAACCCACAGTCTTGGTATTGCAAGCACATTTATTTACGTACTCTAGCAGGTAAGATACAAGAGTATCGATACCAATGACCATTCCCTCTCATGGTTCAAGTAATGGTATCAGTAAATGTATCAACAGATAAGTCATGCTGAAATGATCATATGCAACAAAGCCACCTGCACAAACATAATTCATATTTGTTCTGGAGAAACAATTTAATTTTGTTATTATATATATATATATATATATATATATATATATATATATATATATATATATATATATATATATATATATATATACATTGCTTGCACCTCTGTCTGAAAGGTTGTGTTTCTCTGAAAACTTTGTGTACTTAAGAACAAATTTGAATCTCTCTCACTCACTCTATATACACTCTCTCACACACACACACACACACACACACATACACACACACACACGCACACACACACACACACACACACACACACACACACACACACATACGCACACACACAAACACACTCAATGGCCTCTTTATTGGGTACACCTGCTCAGTTGCTCCTTAACGCAAATATCAGCCAATTACATGGAAGCAACTCAAAGAATTTAGACATGTAGATATGGTCAAGCCAACCTGCTGAAGTTCAAACCAAGCATCAGAATGGGAAAAATTGTGATTATAGTGACTTTGCACATGGCATGGTTGTTGGTGCTAGACAGTCTGGTCTGAGTATTTCAGAAATTGCTGATCTAATGGGATTTTCATACACAAACATCTCTAGGATTTACAGTGAATGGTCTAAAAAAAGAGAAAAAAAGAGAAGTTCTCTGGGTGAAAATGCCTTTTTGATGCCTGAGGTCAGAAGTAAATGACCAGACTGGTTTGAGATCGTAGAAATGCAACAATAACTCAAATAACCAATCATTGCAAGGTATGCAGAAGAGCATCTCTGAACACAAAGCACATCAAACCTTGAAGCAGATGGGCTACAGTAGCAGAAGACCACACCAAGTGCCACTCATGTCAGCTCAAAACAGGCAACTAATGTAAACTAAAATCAAAAATGCCACAGCCTACCAGAGTACTGTTGCTGTCCAAGTCCATCACTTTATGGCCACAGGTACCTATCTTCCAATGTCTACTGTGAGCAGGATAACACACCATGTCACAAAGCTCAAAACATCTTGATTTCTTGAACATGACAATGAGATCAAATGGCTCCAAAAGTCACCAGATCTCAATGCAATAGAGCACCTTTAGGATGTGGTGGAATGGTAGATTCGCATCATGGATCTGCACCTTACAAATCTGCAGCAACTGTGTGATGCATGTCAGTATGGATTAAAATCTTTGAGGAATGTTTCCAGCACCTTGTTCAATCTCTGCCACAAAGAATTAAGGCAGATCTAAAGGGCAAGGGGGGTCTAACCCGGTACTAGGAAGGTGTACCTAATAAAACTAATAACATGGCTGTTGAGTATGTATATATTGTAGGACCATCTGTTCCCATATACACAATATGTATTAATTCCTGGAGTGCTAAAAGTTTGATATGCTGTGTTTTGGTGTCAGACTCTCAATCAAGCAACAACACTAAGAAAATCTCCAATAACACCACTGAGCCTGCTACACTCATACCAGCACCATGTCTGGTTTAGATTAATGAAATCACCTGTGTGCAGTTCACACCTCTGAGGGTTGCCAGGTTTTTCTTGTGTAGAGCTTTAAAGGCATGAGGGATGTTAATTGTGTTTAGGCCCCTTCTCCTACAAAACAAGCACAAAACAAGCACCTTGAAGTCTAAAGAAACCAGGCAATAGAAAATGCAGACTGTTGAAGCAGATCACATTTTCTTGGTGAAATATGCTGTCATATGCAATATGATGTAGCCCAAAAGCAACAAGCTCAACCAAAAAATTAATATGATTAGTCATTTGCCAAATATGAATATACAAATGAAAAGTAGACAAGATCCAGATAAACATCTAATACTAGCCTAATATTTTCTAAATATGATGTTGCTTTTCATTAATAGTCCTAGTCATATGTTAATCATGTTAATTTGCCATCTTTGTAAAATTGGACTCAATTTGGCATTATGAACTCTACCTGAATTAATTTTATGCCAACCTGTAAAATAACACTTGATAACTCAAATCTTAATAATAAGAAGAAGAAGAAGAAGAAGAAATCCAATTTTAAAATGCCAATTTTACTTACAGAATGGATGGAAAGACCCCACTATCAAGAGTTCATGCAGTACTATTTAGTACAAAGAGAATAGGGAAGCTTGAAGAGAGTTGCAAAAACTCTCAGAAAACAGCGGAAGGAGTTAAGTGTTTTCCTGGTCAAGATTACCCTAAAAGTACCAGTGGTCACAAGGTATATGTCCATTAAGTTGGCAAAATAGTATTCTTGGATATAAAGGAGTTGTTGGATATAATGAGATGGTGGTGTGAACATTTATACCAGTCAGTAGAACTGGTTCTTTAATGGTGATATTTGACTTCTTATTGCAGGCAGAATTATGAGATGCACAAAAACAGCTTAAACTACCACCATTCACTACTACCTACTACCCACCCACTAATCACCACTCACTAACCACCACCACTTCCCACCCACTACCCATCACTCAGTACCCATCATAAAACATCACCACTCACCACCCATTACTCAACACCCACTAACCACCACTCAATAATCAACACCCACTACCCAGCATCCATTAATTACTACCAGCCACTAACCACCACCCACCATCAATGTTATTTCTCTACTTATGTTATATCACTACAAATTATCTGAATCTGAAACATAGTAGTTTGTGTATAGAGAAGCTAATCTTGCCTACACAGTTGTCTTGGTGAAACAACCTAAAATCCAGTACCAAGGGCTCTGGCTTGGCACAGCCCCTGAATTGTATCAGTCAGGTTGAATGGGACATGCTGGGTTATATTCAGAAACAGGATACATGCTAGTGAAGCAGAAGGCTCAAAGACCTGCTGAATGGAATGGAAGCAAAGAAAAATGCATTCCCCTTAACCCTAACCTTTTACTTTGCCATTCATGTCCGAAATGGTGATAGATTTATACAAATTTATAAATTTGAGCTGTCACTCACATATTCTAGGTAATTCCTGCAAATACCTTAATCGTGCATCAGACCATGTTTGTGTAAGGTAAGACGTGTGGTTTAACGATAAAGAGATTAACAGTTCCTTTTAAGAAGCTGACTTTGATAAGCTTGCCTTGATCGTTTTTGCTGTATTGCACACATTACTCTCTCTGGCTGCCTTCACCTCAGTCCTCCAGAACATCTCCTGCCCAAACTGTGGTTACCGCTCACCCCCTCTGATGTCAGCCCCAGCCTCACCACTGCAGTTTGCTCACTTTCATCCCCCATGCATTCCATTCCCCCATTCCTTTTCCATTCTCCTCCACTTTAGGCTGGGTGAGATGGATTAGGCCTGCTGCCCAGGTAGTGGTGCATTTGTCTTTGCCGGCCCGGACGCCAGCTGGTAAGGTGCCCTATATGCGCCTGAGTATATCAAAGGGATTCCTTTCAGAGATGCCAAGCCCAGAGAGTATGGATGATGGAAAAAACACCTCTCTAAGTGGTGCAGAGCAAGCGGTTGAGCGGTATTCTTTCTTTGGGAGAATTCATATGTGCAATAAATAGGGAAAAACACTTGGATTACTGAGCATCTCTATAATGTCTGTAGGTATATGATTAACACCATGGGTAGCAGTGGCTTTGCATCAGGGTCTTCTATTGCAAGTTTTATGAAAGGCTAAAATATTCTTTTGTTTATATTTGTTTTTGTTTTTTACTATATGTACTATATGTTTTTTACTATATTTCTTTACATTGTTTTCACTTAATATGTAGATAACCATAGGGTCCTGGTAATGGTTTTTTAATATGTCTCTTTCTGTCTTTCTTGTTCCACATCCGGTAAATCAATAAACAATTGTGATAGCTTCCTCTGTGGGTTAATATAGGGGCAGCTATGTTTGCTTTGCCTTTTCAGGATAATACTGCTGAAGTTGGAAATAATAACTCTATGACAAGCTAAGCCAGGAGAGTATGGGACATATTTTAAAATAGACAATCCATTAACCTTTTTGACTCACAGGAAGCAAGCTAACATCTAAAGAAGCTAATTATACTGCACTACTGTGAACTGAGTGTGTAAAAACCAGTTACAACAGTCCAAGGTTCCTGTTGTTACTTTTTGTTTACACCTCCTGACTTCTAAATTTTATCTCCAGTTAATGTAGTTAGTTAGCTAGACCTCATGAAGAATTTACGTTATGTATGTTTTGGATGTGTGTAAGAATTTACATTGTGGTTCTTTTTATAAGTGTTTCCTGAAGGCCTCTGTTAACAATAATTTAAACAGGCAAGTTGAAAGTGCCTTTGTTGAATGTACACCAAGGCTAGTAAAAAGAAACATGACTGTCAATAGTTAATCAATTGACAGTCTAGACATAATTTCTAACAAAGTCAATGAACATAGCAGTATAACAAGATGCAAATTTGGCCAACTGAAATTTATAAAAAGCAGCAGACTAGACAGGCTTTATTCATTTAACAATTAAATAATTTATATATTTTAAATATTATTTATTAGATATTATTTTGGACAAAGTTGAAAACAATTTAAAAAAAAACACTAAAAAAAGTTTCAACTTGTGTTAGCTCATCTAACAAAGGAAAAGAAAATGCAATCATATTTGGCAAAGATTAATTCATTCAACACACATGATCAAAGAGGAATTGACAAATGGGAAAATGGCAGGACTTTTTCAGCTTGGTAAAAATTAGTTCTGACTTTACAGAGAGATGGCAAAAGCTGTGGAACAGCAATCAAGTGTCCTGCTTCATAACACAGATGGCATGCTGATAGTATTGGATGCAACAGTGTCTTTTGAGATTAGCCTAAATGAAGGATCAGTGTGTGGGAGGAGGAATATCCATCTCCATGCTCTTAGTCTTTCTCTTAGTCTTTCTCCTTCTTCTCTCTGCTCTAGTCCTGCTGCTTCTGCTGGGCTTCTCAGGCAGGACCCAGCTGAGCACCACTCGAGCATCAGACAGAAGCTTGTGTGGGTGCAGCCAGTTGCTTATATGAAAATAGACATTTTATAAAAGCAACACTGGCCAAACAAGCTGCTGGAAAGATAAGCCACTCTTTCAGAGACACAGCGTGCCTTCAAAAATAGTGCCAATACCCACAATGCCCATTGAAGAAGAGGAGGGTAAAATGTTATCCTAGCTATTTGCATTCAGCAGCTAAATGTAGTCACTTCTGACTGGAATGTTAAATTCGATTAAGCTCACACACTACTCAGTTATGAAAAATAAATTATCAAGTTATGAACCTCATTCATAAGGTGCATATAAGGTGCATATTACAATTCAAGATTGGTTTTGGTGGATTTGTGCTATATAAGAACAGCAGTGGATAAGTAGGCCTAGTGCTTGCTCACATCATTGTGTGTATGACAAGCATGTGCTGTCACCATCTCAGTCAAGTTATTACAAATAGCAGAAAACCAAAAAATGCAGAAAAGAGTCTGCTGAAATGGCCAGTGCTAAATTTAGTCTATGTCTAAATGAACATTTCATGAAAAAATTGTAATAAAACTATTTTCTTTATCATCATCATCAACAACAACATTTCGCAATAGGTTTGTGCTTGGCAGTAGTTCTGGTAACTGATGATACAATTTAGGACTAATGAGTAGCACATCTTACACGTTACAATAGTTATGAAAAGCTTTTGGAAATGCATGCAAATAAATGAATGATCCTACAGTGGCTATAACAGTACATATAGCTTTATGAAGCTTTTAGGAATGCAGCCTAGAACATGTGAAAACTGATTTATATTAATATGCACTAGTTACTTAGTTATTATTACTTATTTTGCTTGTTAGTAATCAAACAGTCAGGAAGTTGCATTTTGTACTGAAAACATGCCAGACATGTCACAAATATGCTAACATACTATCTTCTTAACTGTATTCACCATGAACGAAGGACAAACCTAATCTGAATGTATATAATCCATGTTTTCACATACAGATATCAGTTAAGTTTATAAATGTTTCATTATTTGGAGAGTGGCTGGGAGTGGCTTCTGACTCACCATTTGAGATATCTTAATGTTATCCCTCCACACTGGGAGTGAAGGGTTTAACACACTCCCTAGGAGATACCTTCTGTTCTCAAAAATGTAATCAAGTCCTTGCTTCACACCCCAACAGAAATCATAGACTTCACACTTCTGGAAATAGCAATGATTTATTACCAGAATTTGCTAAATGTTGGTTTTGATATTTGGTAATAATCAGAAGAAATATAGCTGCTAGCAGCCATTCCGGGTCCAAGCAGGTATCAGCCCTTTGGGCAAACCTGGCAGAAGGGGTCCTCAGGACATATGGATCAGACCATAATCTACTAAATCTGATACCCACAACCTATAGTTCACTGATCCACTGTTATTACCAGGATTGGTCAAATCTTAAGAAAGTGGTCATGGAGAAGCATTGTTTTGCACGTTTTTGCAGGCCTTATTTATGCTGGCTTGCTACAAAAGTCTGTAAAGCTTCATGTGAATTGACAGAAAATTAGTGTACAATTGCTGTTTAAGAATATAAGATAAATTTTGTGTTTTAGTGACATATGATAGTAGCATGTCTTTTAATTCTCAAACCTATGAGATAATTATGTATATACATTTCTTGCTGACACATATGGACTCAAGAGTCACTGCCCTTTGTGGTCAAAATTTGTAAAAATCACCCAAGTACTAGAATATGATGAAAGATATATTTTGCACATAATTTTGCACATAGTTACCATTACCAACTTTTGCTAACTTATGTCCAAAGGCTTGAAAACACAAAGCAGGTGATTATTTTTACTGTAAGTAATTGTGAACTGTAGTGCCCCAATCACTGATCCGGCTCAAACATGTTAGTCAACATTATATTTTCATTTCATGTATGTCTGTAAATTTCGATTTTGAAGTCACCTACATTTCCTGACTTCTGTCCATTTAGACAGGAAAACAAAAGGCCTGCAATTATATGCAAAGATATATGCAAACTGTGCACTGTAGAGCATCCCGATGGCCAATCTAGCTCAAACTTGGCAGGTCTCCTCCAAATGTTATTTTGAATAGATCCAATTCAATCAAAATCAGACAAACGTTGATAGAGTTTCAGCCATATGAGCCAGAAAGATAATTCCTATTGTAACGTTGTGCGGTTATGAGGCGGACGCCTGTGCAGAGAAGAGAGAAATTTATTATGGGTAAATCCAGAGTCGTAGACATTTGAACACTCCAGGGTCAGTGAGCCAATGCAAAGAATCCGGGAATACATGATTAACTAAATGAAACAAAAGCACACAATGACAAACAGGGGATGCAGGCTATAACAAAGAGGTTAGGATAAAGGCAGGCTAGAATAAACACAAGGCCAGGAAACACAAACAACTAGGAATTACAAACAGGCTAAGAATCACACAAACAGCAGCTAGGCATAACACATGGAGGCTAGAATTACAATGACCAGCAACAACACAGGGTTTAAATACCTGAACTAATATGTGTTAAACAAGACACAGGTGCAAATAATGAGGGATGAAGGAAACAAACCTAAGGAACGGAACCACAACAAGGAAGTAAAGCAAAACAAAGAAATGAGACAGGAAAACCATGACAATAAGAATGCTAGGAGGGTCAAACGTAACACTTATACCTATTGGACCAATATGTTGCAAATACATATTGTCAAAAAGTCAACATCTTTTGATCATTATTTAGTTTCAGACTCTGAAGATTATTTGAAGACCAACTGTCTTCAAACTGTGTTGTGACTAAATGAAAACTGTGTTGAGACTCAAAAAAAATCCTAGGACTAGTCTGAGAAGTTCTAGGACTAGTTCGAAAAGAAAAGAAAATACTTGAAAATACAGTAAATACAGCAGCCTATAATGAGAAAACACATCAATTAAATGTTCGTACAATTAAATGAATATAAAGAAGTAAAATAATGATAAAAGTTTAAAAACTGAAAATAAAATGATACTACACTATTTTCAAAAGCTCCATGGAAAGAAATGTGCTTGTTTCTTTAAAAAATGGATTCTATGTTTCTTACAATCTTACAATCCACAGTTGGGAGAGTGATAGAGTAAAGCCTTGATTATCCTTGGTCTGAAGCCTGGTTTTGCAGATATTTAATAGGGTTAAAGTGTTAGACCTCAGTGAGTTTGAGCTATGACTTAAGTGTTTTTGAGCTGTGGTGATTATACATTTGCAAATGAGTAAATGTATTTTGAATGTATTTTGAATTCTCTCACTGGTTGGAAGCCAGCATTTTAAAACAGGAGTAATATGTGTAAACAGACGTTTTCACTAGTAGTTTCATTAGTAAATGATATCATTATATGTGTATAGAACTGATACATTAGTGTTGTTTTGCACTTTTGTCCAGAGCAACAAAAACTTAATCTTATACTTTCCATTTTATCTATCTGTGAAGTATTCCAAAAGCACTAAACTGGTAAACTGAAGAATCTTAGTAGTAACCTTTGAGCTTGGTTCTTTTTGAAGGTCCTTGACCCTTATGGTCATATAGGGCAAACCATAATTGGGCACCTTTCCAGGGCCAAAAAAGGCATGCAAATATCTGCCTCAGTTACAGCTGACCTACATCCTCACTTCAAACATCAGTCACATCTCTTATGTATAAAAAAACCTCACTGTTTAAGGTGATGAAATTGGTTTAAAGGTCACAATGTGTTCATAAGCACAAAAATAAAAGGGCTCTGCTCACCTTTTCTATCCTTGGATTTGTCATCCTTCTTGTTTGTTACAGGCTGTGGATGACAAAATGAAAGTGAGGCATGTAAGACAGATGAGAGACTTGAAATGAGGAGTCCAATATTGCCCTGAGAGACAAGCCCCAAGTTGATAAATATGTCTCCTTTTCACCTTCAGCATTTCGTCTACCAGCTCCTCTTGTTCCTTATTTCTTCCTAATCCTGCCTGTTCCTCCTCTATATCACCTCCGTTAGCCAGAAGAGTCCGCAGTGTGCACACATTCTTGCTAAGCTTCTTAAGCAGCTCTTCATTCCTGTTGGGGAATAAGCATTACCCAGAGGGCAGAACCCCATTTACACGCTACAGTTCCCCAGGTGGACACACCCAACAGTCAGTCGTGTGCCTGGTAACTACTCAGCCCCCTTTTAAGCAGACTATCTCCCCCTGTTGTGATTTCAGCAGGTTTCACAGCACCATGGAATGAGAGTAAATCCGATTACTACTGCCACAGCATAATTGTTTGGTCCATCATCATTTGACCGAGCGAATGCCTAGCACCGTAATTTGGAATTGCCCTCTGACAACATCCCCAAAAGCATTGGTCTGCAGGTCAGGACAAAACCAAGTTGTAACCTTATGTGTTTATCAAGAAGGCATGAGGTTTTTTAATGAATTTAATCAGTAGTGGGGAGTAAGACTTTTTAAGGATGGTCTTTATTTTTGATTAAAGATTACTGTCCCTTCATAAACAGTGGCCTTCTTCAAACTAAAAAAAAAAAAAGTTAAATTCTAACCAAGTTATAGTTAAAGGAATATTGATTTCTATCTACCATATCTCTAGAATTTGATGAAGTACAGAAAAGCTGCTGATTCCAAATAAACTTAAAATATTGATAGGATGGTAGTTATGTAAATGCACCAGAGCTGATTAAATTATTTTAGGAATCATATAATAAAGACTTGACTGAGGTCAAATCCTCACATAATCTGCAATATTACTGCAATGTATAGCATTTGCATTCTTCCATATCTGCTTTTAACCACTACGGTTAATTACTGTAGAGGAGACAGACACACACTACCTGTGTGTGAAAATTCTTTAAATCTTTAGCTGTTTTATTATTATTATTATTATTCACAATTATCAAATAAATTATATAGGAAATATGATAAAAATGAAACTTTGTATAGCTCCTATAAAACATGAGTTTTTGTTTTGGTGAAAACAATATCAACAAATATAATTGGCAGCACTTAATGCTCCTGGTGTATGAGTCACAGTCAGTTAAATTCTTCAATTTTTTGTCTTCCAGACCAAGGGATGAAAGAGATTCTCTTCTCTCCTTATCATCTGTAGCCACAGCTATTTCGAAACTGACCCCAGCAGTCCGCTTGGGAAATACATCGTCTCTCTGGAAGGAGCAGGTCTCATGCAGGCAGAGTAAAAGAGCTGTCAGCCTGGGAATGAAGTTCTGATTACTCTCATATACACACACCTGCGACTTCCGCACAAATGCTCCGTATCTCATTGTGATCTCAGGTCTCCTGGTCTGAGAAGATGGTGGCTTGATTCAACACAGTTTTGTATGACTGACATATATTTTCCTTGTGACTGCTTGCATTCAGTGTACACACAGTAAATTCAAAGTCATGCATAGATCATGTATTTTAGTCAATTAATATATTCATACAAATACTACATAATATACTCTCACAGATTATGCCTTGGGTAGAACCAAACTGGTGAACCAAGAGATGGGTACTCATGCACAGACTGTCTGCCCCACTTTTATGTGGGCAATTCCTCATCTGGCCCCATGGAAAGTCCTCTATTCTTACCCCAGGCAGGCTAATGCACCTCATCTATCTATGTAGACCCAGAAGGACTCTGCCCATGCATGACTATATATGTGCTTATTATCCAAGCCTGCTATACTGTAAACAGGATATGTGTACTTGGAGACTCAATCTGGGTGTGGCTTCTTGAGTATTGTAAGCATGTTGATCATATACACTGACTAAAGTTTGCAGAGAAAGAAGTCAGGTCACAAAAGTGACATGCTTGCAGGTACAGGATTTACAATCAATATATCTATTTGACTATGAAGAAATGACCAAGGTAGGAATTTATACTGTAATAATGTATGAAAGTTCTGTAATAAAGTATTATTAATCTTGAAACTTATGGTCGGCCTTACACAACCATTACCTTTAAAGTAGCTCATAAGTCTATATGTTCTGAGGCATGGGGCCCTGCAAGCTGTAGTCTCACAGCAAAACTGCATACATTTGTGTAATAGCATGAATGTGTGTTCAGAGCAGTCAAAGGAAGCAGCCAACACTCAAGGGAGGGGATTCTAATTGACTGCAATACCAGTGGTATGATGTGCAAGTGAATGCAGGTGATTAAAAGATCAGGTAGAAGAAAGAAGTCAAACAAAACTGTACAGATGAATAATACCAAGTCTGAATCGCTATAGGCGTGATACACTCTATACAATACACTGCATGATTCAGTCAGTCTGCACAAAAAGGTAAAACCTGAGTCTCTCAGGTAAAGCAAGACCTCAAGCAGGCACCACTCCTTCTCTCTGCTGGACTGCTCAAAGAAAAAGCACATGTTTACCAAGATCTGCTGCCTCATCTGTTCTCTTTTCTCCTTTACCCCCTGCAACCCAAATTTTACTAAACAAATTTTCCTCCTGGCCAATAGTATAAGTGATGCGTCTCTCTAAATATGTAGTATTTCTAACATGAACAATGCATTCTAATGAAAACCTGTTTATCCATTAATTATGTAACATTCTCTTTGGTTTCAGTTTTCAGTTCATTCTCTTTTCCTACATTTCCTGTGTGAGTCGGAGGACTTTCTACCTTCTCCTGGATCAAGGATGGCTTCTCCCTTCCTCTTAAGAATGGAGACACATGCACACACTCATGCTTGGAATCTCCTCTCTCCTGGGACTTTGTAAGGTGACTTTGTAATATTTTTTCTTTACATAATTATGTGTCATTTCCATTTCCATTTTTTTTTAGTTCATTGCCAGTTTATGTTAATCTCTCTCCTAGTGAATGCTTCTCTGTTTGTGTATCTTAAGGGTCAGTGTGAGGTACAGGTGAGGGCAGTGTGATCAAGGTAATCATCACACACCTCCTCTTTAAACTCAGCCTTGAAGGAATGGAGAGACAGGGACCACCTTGCTGGAGAGACAGGTACCACCAGGGTATCCTAGCATTGGTGTTCGTCATCTGCAGTAGCCACTACAGGGCCCTTGCTTTCTATTATGTAATACTTGTAATTACCCAATAATTGTGTCTAGAGCCCACTTCACTGCAAGTGCCTCCTTCTTCATGGTGGAGTACTTAGTTTCTCTGAGGAAAACTTGTAGCTTTTGTACCGCATGACCGTAAACTGATACATACCTGAAGGGACTCTGAACACCGTCAGATGCTTCATCAGCTCAGCTAGAGGTGCTTGCCAGTAACCCTTACACAAATCCACAAAACCAAGCCTTCCCAAGCCTCTCGATTAACACAGCCACCCTCAGCATGGAGTGTGGGTCAATGGCAAACACTAAGTTAACCTTGGACAACTCTTTACAGAACCAAAGTCCTCCATCCTTCAGGACAAAGAACAAATGGGCTGCACCACTCAGGCCTAGGCAGTTCTATGATCCCCATCTTGAGTATCTCCTCCATCTCTGTCCTCGGTTTTGGTATGACTCTGGTTCTTATTCTGCAGTATGTCTGTCTGACTGGCTCTGATATGTGTATATCATACATAATAATATAAGTTCTCCCTGGTTTTTCACTGCCGAGACCCTCAGCTATCTCGTCTAGCAGTTCTTGGCGGTGTCAGATGCTGTAGGTCTAGTGAAGTTGCTGGTGTATTTCACTAAGAAATACTGCTCCAGCAGTTTTTCCACCACTCTTCCACCGCTCTCACCCAGAGCAGATATGTGAATGTATTAGCCCTCTCCAGCCATGACCTTGACAGGTTTATATGGAAGACCTAAGGCCATTTGGTCCGCTGCCTGAGCTCAATAGGAGAATGAGGACTCTTTGGCCTGGTTCATGGCTATTCTTCCTTGATGATTTGTCATATCGGGTCTCCTGGTGTTGTTGAGCTTTCAAAAGGTTCTCTCTGACTTTTGTTGCTGTTGCGTCAATCTTCTACTTTATTCTGAGAACACATGAGAGTATGTTAATCGATTCTGAGGACACATGAAAGTATGATCATCCATTTTGAGGACACATGAGAATATGTTCATCCATTTTGAGGACACATGAGAGTATGTTCATCCATTCTGAGAACAAATGAGAGTATATTCATCCATTCTCCAGTGGTGTTTCTCTCCCAAGCTTCTCCCTTCCTTTTAAGAATGGAGACTGGAGACACATGGACATGCTCATGTTCATGCATGGACTACTCCTGGGACACCTATTAAAGTAAATATATCTCTTACTTACATAATTCCATGTTTCTTTTTACCATTTTTTTGGTCATTGCCATTTGGTCTCGATTACTCTCCTAGCAAGCATTTTTCTGCATGTGTCTGTGTTGTGTTCCAAGGTGAAGGTGATGGCAGTCTGATTAGGGTTGTCATCACAGCTCGTTACCTGAATGTAGCCAAAATAAGATAGTAGATGTGACAATTTATCTGCATCTTGAATTTATATATCAGTCACTACCTTGGAGAAATTACAATTCAAATACATTTTACTATGTGTGCCCTTTGTCTTGGGTAATGCTAGTGCACACTACAAATAATTTATCATGTCTAATCAATTGCAGTTGAGTTGTAGGATTTAATCCCTCTGTTTTTTAAATCCTAACTAGTTTTACTAATGTGATCAGATTAATTATAATAATATGTATTATGTTTTAGACCCATGGAAAGTTTAGGAAAAGTGCAAATAATCCCAATTTAAAATGCTAGAATATATTTCTGTACAATAGTATTAAGTATTGCAAACTTCACAACTATTCCAAAATATGAAAATAGTTATTTTGTTCCACAACAAAGTTATAAGACAAAACTTGAAATACTTTAATGTGGTATACCCATAGACAGGATACACCCTCCCACAGAACATACACTGCAGAGGTCCAGTTACATCTCCATGGAACATTATCCAGCATCAGCATGCATTAGCAGGGAAGCTAACCTGCTAGTTTATTTCCCAGTGTCTCAACTTCCTGTCTACCAAATCAGTTATTAGCATAACAGCTAAAGTGCACTAATGCTGCACGCTGCCCCATAGCAGAGATGCTTCTCTGTGGCTTCCTCACCATGAAGTCAGGGGTCTAACTGAACCCACTAGACTGTGGTTAAGTCCATCACAGTTAGAGGTTGCCGAGTCCTAGAGTAAAGATACAGCAGTAATTAAGTTTAAATTTAGACAGTAAAACTTTGTGAAATTACTCACTATTTCACTAGATGTGGTCCAGCATCTTTTATACAACCTTTGATTCATTTGACAACGGTAAACACTCTGAGCAGTGAAAAATGATTTAAAAGACTGGAGATATGCTCTTTATGACTGAATGCTGCTTAGGAAGAACAATGAAACAGCACCCAATAAACATATTTGTTCTGCATCTAAGGATTTATAATATGCATCTTCTGATGAAGAGCCAAATTTAATGTATTTCTTCTGGATACAAGCCAGCAATCTGACAACTACAGTATCTGACGAAGCTGTCTTTAGGTACATAACATGAAGGCTCAGGGATAAGAAGTTCCAAGTCTGTATTTCTGTTATACCTAGATGTGACAGGTCTACTGACCTTTGCGTAGGGCTTAAATAGCAATAAAATTAGAAACATAAAGAAAATACATCCACATCCATCCGTATACATTTGCCTGGGAGCTATAAGTTAAAACAAAATAAAGTGTTTCCCTGTGTCATGCCACAGCAACACATTCTCTAGCCTGAACTGGCGCTGTGATGAACAAGCACTGATAGCGTGTGCAGAGTCAGAACCTGTGTCAGTGATCACGCATCTTTACACTTGTCATGGCTGTTAACTGTTGATGTTCTGCTAAGACCACAGTCCTACAGCAAGTTCCTGCCCAGCTCTGATTGGTACATCTAGGTCAGAACTACTTTGTCTCTTTGGGTGGGGCAATGTCTGCTTAACTGGCATATGGCAATGTCTACATGGAAACACTGGGATGGACAATGACCTCATGGGGGGGGGGGGGGTGCAGCTGGAGTCTTACAAAGGTACTATATAGTTTTTATGCTTCTTTTACGCTTGCTCCAGTGACTATTCAATTAATTACATTAATACATTAATTACCCCATTGCAATGAAAATCCATTTATGTGACATTTGTTTTGTAAAAATCACTTAAACCTGATATGACATTGTTTGATGTCCTCTATTTAAAATGAAGTATTCACTTCCATGTATTGGGCAATAACAGGTTATCCCTGTCACGGAAAGCTCACCTCTCGAAACCACGTAGTTTGGCCTGTCACATGCAGTGGGAGGGTTGATTGTAACCACACCTGCATACATCTGCACCTTGTTTATCTAAATGTATATAAACCTGTGTCAAAGTGTGCAGAGTGTTGGTCAATGCTGACGTAACGTGTTAATGTGAATGTAGCGTATTGATGTTAATGGTAACGTTAAATGTTATTCTCGTCATTGTTAGATGTATCCATGTTTATCGTGTTTGTTTAATGTTAACCGTTTCATGTTCATGTGCCTTGTTTGTAATACGTGTGAGTGCCATTGTCGTTATGAGTTAATAATTGTTCATTCACGTTGCTGGAGTCTGTGCGTCCTGCTCCTCGCCCTTCCGCACTCAGGCCATGCGTTACAATCCCCACTGCCATGAACTGATTTTGGTACTGGAGATGTTCATTTCTTAAAATAAAAACAATAGCATAAAGCATTATTCTAGGTATTATTTTCAAAACAGCATACAGCATACAAAGGGCTTAAAAAGAGTCTGCTACTTGACTTACTGTAGGCAGAAGCAGGCTGCAGTACAAAGCACACATTGTGCGGCACATGTGTGGTTTAAAGAGAAGAATATTAAGTGGAAACAGGTGAATGGTATAACTAATAAGTGGGAGATTTATAACTGGCGAGTGGTTAAGGATGTTGATTTATGGGGATTCAAGTGTGTGTGTGTGTGTGTGTGTGTGTGTGTGTGTGTGTGTGTGTGTGTGTGTGTGTGTGTGTTCCTGGCTGGGTAGCAACTGAGGTGTGACAGTACCCCACCCCACCCCCAATAGCTCAGCAAAGACCAAGTCTGGGAGCGGCCCAATGCAAATCTGTCAAGTTGAGATTCAGGATCTGACTGGCCAGTATCCAGCTTCTCTCCTCTGGGCCTTATACCTTCCAATCCCCCAGATATTGGAGGCCTCCATGGCATTTTCTGGAGTCCAATAGGCTGTCCACACTGTATGCCAGAGCTTCCCTGATGTCCTGTGGAGGTGGAAGGCCAGAGCAAGTGTCAGTCTCATGCAGGGGACATGTGGTGATTGGCTTGAGAGTAGACACGTGAAAGGCGAAGGACACCCAGCTACCCACAGGTAGGCTGACCTGGCATGTTACCTCGTTATGCACTCCTTGATGGTATAAGAGCCAACATACTTGGGGTGCAGTTTCCTATCGGGCCCATCTGTCCATCACTGGTGGCCACTCAAATGTGGTCTCTAGGCTAATATACAGTGGCATCTCCCCGTCATCGATCCACTTTCCTCTTGTAATCCAAGGTAGAGGCGGTTATGGGTCACCCCCCACACTCCATCACTATCCCAGAATCAGGACTACCACAGGGAGGTATCAAGGGAAGTTCTTGCTTTGGGACACACAGGAGGATACATGACCAGCCCTGTCTCGTTGCATGGAGAGCCACTAGTATTATGCAGAAGGCAGCTGGCTGGTGCACATCGTACTTAGGTGTCCAGTTCCTAAGGAGGCCCAGGTTATGTGAGGGGAGTGGTACTAGAATGGAACATATAGCTGGTGGCCTGGACACTGAAGATGATGGTTGGTTTGTTCAATATCTCAATCAAAGTTCCAGTCTACAGCTCCTAAGATACAGGAAGAAGGCAGGATGGGCTCCTGGCTTGTGGGAGGGGGCATCTGCCTTGGCGTTTTTGGATACAGGCCTTTAGGTGATCGTGAAACTGAAACATAGCATGCTAACCATCTGGCCTGTCTGGCATTTAGAAGCTTTGTGGCCTGGAGATGCAAGTTCTTGTGGTCTGTAATGAGCATGAACGGATGCTGGACACCCTCCACTCCTCAAAAGCCAACTTCATGGCTAGCAGCTTCCAGTTCCCTATACCATTCTGCTCCAGTTCCCTACACTAGATCTGCTCTGTAGTAGGAGACTGTTTTTTGGGTTTTTTTGGAATAGTAAGCCACCTGCTTGAGTTTGGTGCTACTCCCAAAACTCCCACATCTATATTAGAGGTGTCCACCTCCACCGTGAAGGATTTGAAGGCGTTCAGAGTGCAGGAAAAGTGGTCTGGGCCAATGGACTCCACTACAGCCAGATATGTATGCTGTGGAGGAGATTAGTGAGGAGCTGAGCCGTATTGCTGAAGTCCCTGATGAACCAGCTATAGACGTTTGCAGTGTTAGTGACACTATTTAACTATTTGGGCCAGGAAATGACTGGGTTATGAATATGCAGCCATGGGAGCCCTAATATGACTCAGTGCCTAAGAGTCAGTAATAAAGAAGGGTTGGGGTTCTGAATGTCTAGCACTGGTGAGTAAGTGGATAAGAGGGGTTTGGTGCGTTGTGGTGTCTTTCATAGGTCATCTGTCCAACGCATACATAGCAAGGGGAGATGGCAGCGGCTCCAGACCAAGTTGTAGGTCCAGCACCCAGTGGATCAGCTTCCCCATTGCTGCAGAGTCCACTAGGGCTGAAACAGGCAGAGATCAGCCCTTGTGCCTAACAACAGATTTGAAAGTAAATGTGAATGTAGCAGAAGGGACAATGCTCACCTTATAGTTTGGTATCTTAGCCTCTGGTGAAGGGGGACAAAGACTACAGGCCAGGAACTTATGATCAAAACCACTGCAGTAAAGCCAGAGGTGCACACATGGTTCCTTTTCTCACGAGGGCAAGGCAAGGCAAGTTTTTGTATAGCACTTTTCATACAAAGTGGCAATTCAAAGTGTTTCATGTCAGATGGCGTGAAAACAGTTCCTGTTTTTTTCTCCTCAATTTGGACAGCACTTTCAAACCATTTCACTGCGAGTTATACTGTGTATGACTATGTATGTGACAAATAAACCAAACTTGAAACTTGAAACTTGAAACTTGAGATGAAGTATAATAAGGCTTTGTACCTCCAGAGATCTTTGCCAAAATAATAAAAATAAACTGTTACAAATACAATTTATTAAAATAAAGTTAATATGGACTAAAGTTAATTTCAAGAAACAAAATGTAAGATTAAAGAGATAAAACCTGAATTAAAATAAATATGTTTAATAGAAAATATAAATAATGTAAAATGCATACAATCAAATTAAATATAAAAAATGCACTGTAGCGCTTAAGTTAAAAGTGCAGTGCCACAGGATCTGAGGGGACAACTGAGCCAAAGGCATGCGGGTGCCATCTAGCTACATGGGCCTGGGATTATGGTCCACCACATGTGTGGTGGACATGTGAGGTGATTTCATCTCTCCTACAACAGTCGAATGTAAAAAATAGCAGTAATTCCACAGTGGCATCCAGGGTACTAGCCTCCTCCCTAAGGGCTAGGTCTGTCTGGAGGTCCCCTCCAGACCCTCCACAAACATGTTCAACAATGCCTCTTCGTTTCACCGAGCAGCAGCAGCCAAAGGGTGGAACTCCAAGGCATAGTCCACCGCAGAGGAGGAGCCTTGCATGAGCTGCAGCAGGGCTCTACTGCAGACTCTATCCAACATCGGATGATGGAAGCCCGCCCTGAGTTGGCATATCCCCTGAAGTTGGGACAGCCTTGCCTCAGTGGTGAGTTGGTGGTCACCAGCACAGTGCCCCACACCTTAGTTCTCCTCAAGAGCCTACTGATGACCAATGCCACCTTAGCATGTTCAGGTATAAGGGGCTGGTATGCAGTTCGCACTGCATGAGAAAAGCCCTCTGGGTCTCCACCATAAACCTCAGGTATAATGATATGGTAGAACAGAGACCTTGAAGAGGAGGGCTGAACCGAGCCCTCAGTCCCTGCTGAGGAACCTGCAGAGAGAGCCTCCATGCAGCTGGGTAGTTGATCCAGGCTGGAGCAAAGGTGTTGCTAAGGATGCCTCACTCACTGTACTCCCTTCCTCTGGAAAATAAGTTAGGACTTTTATTAGAAAAAAAAAGTACAAAAAAACTCATCAAAATGGTGTACAAAGAGCTTGATAGGAGTCAGGTATTATGCAAAAGCATAATGCAGTGGATTGACTGTTGGCAGAAGTAAGCTACAATGTGAAATGCTGAAGTTTGGCACCTGTGAGGGTTAAATGTGAGGAAATAAAGTGGAAACAGGTGGACGGTTTAACTAATAAGTAGGAGACTGAAAGCTGGGGAGTGGTTGAGGACACTGATTGACCGGGATTCAAGGGTGTGTGTGTGTGTGTGTGTGTGTGTGTGTGTGTGTGTGTGTGTGTGCATGTGCATTCCTTGCTGGGTAGCGGCCAAGGTGTGACACAACGTTATTCCGAGATCATTTTTTTCTTTTGCCCTTTTACTTATGCCATCTCAGTAGTGTAACCTCATCTCAAACCCAAATGATTTATGAATATTGTATTTTGGAAAAAAGACATAACATATAAATATTTACATAAATATATATAAATAAGATCTTGAGGTTGGTAAGGAAGGGTAAGCAATGAGATTGATCTAGAGTTTATCAAACTTGTAGAAGGAAAATGGTTGAACTGCTTTGCACACCAGTTTTAGAAAACTATATTTTGTCTGTTTTCAACAAACATTGCCTGTCGATAGGTGTTAGTGGATGAATAAGCATAGTATTTTATTGGATACTATTATTGGATACAAAACTATTGATTTTGTTGTTGAAAAAGAATGCAAATTGCCTACACTTGAACAGAAATGCTTCAATGAACCCTACAGTGAAGGGATTAAAACCTGAACAATATGTCAAAAGTAACAATCTAGTGTTCAGGGATGTTATTATTGCTGTTGTTTATTATCCTGAATAAAAGAATTGTCTTTACTGTAACTGTATACTGTAACTGTATACTGTCTCAGTGTGAATATCTGTGCATCTGTGAAAAGTTCAGGATAGACATTTAACCTTTTTCTATTATTCAGCCCATTCAATTAGTCAGGGCATGGACTCTCATTGCAGTCCTGTACAGTCTGGTGATTTCCCTGCTCTAAAACACGTACTAAACCTGGAAATTATCTGGTTGGTTGAGTGTTGTAGCAGTGAAATTTGTGAATTTGTGCTGGATTTGTATTGTGCAGGAGCTAAGATGGGGAGCACTGCATGTCCTAAAGGCACTGCAGTCATAGCTGCTGTGAGGAAAGTGATCAAAATCAAAACAAAAGCAGTCAGTGTTTGTTCTTGGACCCAAATCAAAACTATCCTAAAAGCAATGCTATACCAACATCTCTTGGGGTTCTTTTAGAAAGTGTTAAAAAAAAATCAACAGCTTCCAGATACTGATACTCAAGGAGAGATACTCAAGGAGAGAATTCAAGGCCTTGGGACCATATAAATTTTAAAAAGCCTAACCTTTCAGGTCTTAGATATGGCAAACATATTAATTTTTGTTGATCTGATCAATCTAAGTGCATTAGATAATCAATTTAACAATGATCTATGTGGAGCACGCCTAACAACTATTACTAAGAGAAGGGGCACCATAAAGTAAAAGAACTTTAAGATAAATTCAAAATGATAGGGAATGGTGTTTAATGGTGTTACATTTCCAATGAGTAGTCCAGATATGACAGTCCTACAATAAAAGACATATATCAAAGGCCAAAATAGGTTTTTCCCTGTCAGCAGTGGAGACAGGATACTTAATATATTATGTAGGTGACATTATGCTGTTTTGCAGTCATTACTTCGGTTCTTCAAGGTGAGGTAACAGTCAAACATGACTCATGACAGATTCTTAATGTAGTTTTATTCTTTCGAAGACAAGGGGTCTAAATGCAATTATATTCCAATATGTTTTTCTCTATGCTTCATTTCACCAAGAACTTCTTTTTTATCATCATTTAAATTCATAAAATGAAACATCCAGAAATTAATGATGTCAAGAGAAAAAGTGGATATGACACCAAAATCTATTAATTAAATAAGTGGCATGCATTTAATTTAATGCACTTTTTACATATCCAGGACGCATGATTTTTTGTTTACTGTTTGTCTCCTCCCTGTAATCCCTGTCACGCCTCAGTAACTCACACTTTCTGCTAATCTGTCAGCAAGCTTTTGGAGTTCCCACTTTGAAGCATGGTTAATAAGAGGAGGCTGAACTGGGCTTCATTATATTTTTAATCCATTTCATGTTGCAAGCACTTTGTTTGTGTGCCCAGCATTAATGTTTGGCTTAAAGTGCTGTTCTATCAAAGGGGATCTCATCCTCCAAAAAAAAAAAAAACAGTTGACGAACTTCAGAAAATGGCTGCATTAGTGAGTTCAGTCTTCTCCTGGGAAAAGCTTACCAAATGAGTGACGTATCAGTCCAATAGTAATAATTTGTCTGCACATTACCATGCCTGAATGCAAAAGAGCTGGTTATGTAACCCTTCTTAGAATTATAACACCAGTCAAAATTACCAGTCAGTTTGGATACATCTGACTATTAGCTCCATTATTCTCTTTAAAACCATTTTGATCTAAAGTCTTGTATTTGTTTCTAGGGAAACATAAATAGTGAAATTAAATGCTTATGTATGAAATTATTTCTAAAACATTTTAAGTAACAGATCTATTATATTTTTATCAAATAAAATATCTTGTAAAATGCTTCCCTAACATGTAGTTATCTTATTTAGAGCTTTAGCTTCTCAATAAAGAGGTGCTCATCATATGTAGGATCTTGTTACGTACTGGTCGAAAAGCATTCCAGAAGGCTGGTCTGAAGAATTTAAATTAAAATACACTTTAACTTCTCACCTTTTAGTCACTATATAATACCACATGTCATTTGAAACTTTTTATGTCTAGAAACTTTACAAACCTTTTCTAAAATGTAGAAAAAAGTAAGAAAGTTAAGTAAGAGTAGATGTAGTGTCCAAACCTTTGCCTGGTACCATATATGTTGAAATGTGTAGATCATACATACCCAGAATGGGAGACATCAGGGCATTGAGTATTATATAGTACATTATAGTATTATATAGTATATTATAGTATTAAATAGTATATAATACTATTAAATAGACACATTATATTAACTGATGATGCCACTGCATGATAAGATGGCAAACAATTGGAACATACAATGCACACACAGTTTAAGTCAAAAAACTATTAAGATGGTGTCAGAGTAACAGCTTTTAGAAACAAGCCAATGACAACCCAATATCCCGTACCCAGTTACCCTCCATGGGTGGAAGACCATTCAGTGTAGCTGCTCCACACCTCTGCAATACACTGCCTGACCATATTCAGGCCTGCAGTGGGCTTCTCCTCTCAACCAGCACCATAAAACCTATCCAGCATAAGTAATCTTTCATGTTTCTACTATGCAATCAGTAGGTTTTGTTTTTTTTTTGGTTTATGTCTTATACTGACTCTAGTTTATGGATGCTTGTTGGTTTGTCTCTTAAGTTGTTTGAGAAAGTCAGTTTTGAATAATAATACATTTTATTGTTATTTTTGTTGTTGTTGTCTTTAGAAGGAAACCTACATTAATATACTCCTGAACACTGACAGGGAAAAAGTTTAAATGGATAACTTCAGGTTTTGCCATTGCATATTTCAAACAATTTGCCATGAATAGAAAACACAGACATGATCCCAAAGGAGGGAAAAAAACACTTCCCTTCTCTTTCAGAGACCTTTGGTGACAGGGTCAGAAGAAATAAGTGCGGCTTATAACAACTGAGGGCAAAGAATGACTTCTGTAACAGTGAACTACTGCTTATTATGACAGAGTAGAAATGACTCATGTGATACCACCTATGGCAGGGGTCGGAGCACACTACTCTGTAGACCTTCTACATAAAAAAAACACTGGCTGCAAAAAGATGCTAGACTGCACCATCATAAATAAGTTTGTTTGAGTGTGTGTGAGGTGTTTTTGAGGTATCAAAATCTAACTTTTGTTTTTAACATAACACAGTATGCATACTTTTTACATTTTCTCACCCGTTGCACATCTAAACCAAAGGCTATGTAATTTATGCAGTACGGTCCTGGTCCCTTCCACATTCACGATAGATTTAGTCATCACACAAGAGCTGTGTGGTAATGTAGAACAGATTGCTGTTGAAGTCTTGGATCCCTACTGCTTATATTTGCATGCTTTTGCATGTGCTGATTAAAATAACAGCTACTTCCACGCATTGACTTCCCTTGCTTTCACTAGTGCCCTAAATGTGTCCCATGCATCCTCAACAGTCCACGACAAGGTCAATAACCAAAACTCCCAGTTAAGTTCCACTCTAGATTTAGGTGCATCTTAGAAAGAAAAGAAAAGTCACCCTCTGATCATAGTCTGAAAATCAGAGCAGTCAGGTGCTACACGCAATCCCACTATGGCATGTAGTGTACATGTTTTGTTATGTGGTACACATGTTTACGTTGTGTAGTATACATGTTTATGTTATGTGGTATACAGGTTCATGTTATGTGGTATACAGGTACATGTTATGTGGTATACATGTTTATGTTATGTGGTATACATGTTTTTGTTATGTGGTATACATGTTTACATTGTGTAGTATACATGTTTATGTTATGTGGTATACAGGTACATGTTATGTGGTATACATGTTTACGTTACGTTATACATGTTTAAGTTATGTAGCGTACATGTTTATGTTATGTTATGTTAGTGATTTGGATCACTTGCAGATAGACTCTTTTCCATTTGGACTGAAAAGCTCAGTCCATCTGTCCATAGTCCATACATATTTCTCCACTGCATATAATCCAAATACAATACTTTAACAGTGACTCACAAAAGTCTGTTTAATCATTATCAAACCAAATGTGTTAAGATTTCTTTACAAGACTGTCACCTAAATTTATTCAGTGGGCATGGTTCATAATCATCAGTGGTTCATAAATTCTTCCAAAAAATTCCCCATGGTTCATAAATCCTCAGTGTATTGTCTGATCATTACTGACCTGACACGCATGGTCTAGCTTTGAGTCAGCATACGGGCATGCTCAGTTGTTGAGTCATCATGGGGGCGTGTCCTGGCTTTGAGTCGGCATAGGGGCATGGTCAGTCGTTGAGTCATCATGGGGGCGTGTTCTGGCTTGGGTCATTATACGGGCATGGTCAGTTGTTGAGTCATCTTGGGGGCGTGTCCTGGCTTTGAGTCAGCATAAGGGCATGGTCAGTCATTGAGTCATCATGGCGGGGGGGGGCGTGTCCTGGCTTTGAGTCATCTTGGGTGAGCAATATCATGAAAACTGCTACAGTGCAGTAGCTCAGACCCATGTACAAACTGGACAAACTACAGGGGGACACTAGTCTTAGTCTAAATATGATAGAATTTAATCAACAGAAAGTGTTATAATATGAAGCAGTAGAACACCATTGGGTACCTCTTATCCAAGCATTGTTATAGCAGCATCATAAGAGGTCATCAGCACCACTTAGAAGCTACTGGGGGGGGGGAAGCAGTGTCATTCACTAATACAACATCCCCTAATATCCTGTTGAAAAGATCCATGTAGAAAGCAAAGAAGACTTTCATATGATTTGAATGCTTGTTTATGGGCATGCACATTTCAGTTTTATCAATAATAGACAGTTACACAGACAAGTGCAAAAAAGCATGAAGAGCTGGTGACAGAAGATTGCGTTTTTGACAGGCATGATACATGCAGATGATTCATTAAAACATCAATGTCTGCTCTGATATACATCTGACTAAAAATGGTTCTCTTGCTTTGGGTCCAAATTATTAGTAACATACATATTCAATCTAGTTGTTTTCTAGTTTATTTTGACTGATAAGGCTTGACAGGCTTGTCCTGGCATTCTCCCACAAAGTCACATGAATGCAGAGCTATAGGCACTTCCCCTTTTAATTTGTTAGAACTACAATTGTTTGGACTAGTCTGAGATTGGTCTGCCAGATTACATTTATGGCTCAATTTACACCAAGTCAATGAAATGTGGTGGTATTGTGCTCTGACACTGATTCCTAGATTATTAGGTGGCAGCAACAACCTACTTAAAAGAAAGTCAGACAGCCTTAGTGCACGGTCCAAGGGAACTGCCCAAGTGACAGAGGTACAGCTACCCAAGTCTCCAATTATAGCTGGAGAGACTGGATTTCACTGTAATACGCCACACTGTGTTCATTTATTTGTTCAAAAATGGTAGCTTTTGTTATTAATACAATTTGATTTTAAATGTGCTTTTATTATAAATATAAAAACTAACTCTAAGAAACTAAAAAAAGAGATCAACTCCTCTGCAGCTTCTGACTGGACTGGTTACAGGTTTGTCAGTTAATTTGTAATTGTCAAAGCTTCAAAAAGTTTAAAATCTTCTTTTCAAAAAGAAATTACAAAAACTAACTGAAATAAAAGATTTCCCCAGCACAGTGAGTTAAAGCCCAGAGAGAACCTATGCAGGAGTAGTCCATTTCACAGTACTAAATCTGTCAATGAGGTATGCTCATGAGACAGATGAAGAACGTAAATTAAAGAGAAATTATACAGATAATCTGTTACATTTACAAATACCATTGACTGAAGAATTCATGAAAGTATAATTCAAAAATTTGTGTTTTGCATAATCATTTACTCAGTGCCACAGGAACTGTTCCTAGGCTTATAATGTCCTTAGTCCGATAAGTATATTACTGCCCCAAGGCTTCCATTACAAGTGAAGGGGTTTTTAATTATTTTCTAAATGCAGCGAAATGTTAACGTTTTTATATGTGAAACAGCAAGGTTCATGAGTCAAGTCTCTGGGTGCTAGTCTGATTGGTCCCCCTTACAAAATTTTTGTTTAGTCCCATTATTTGCTATAAGCATTCCATTGTACAATGCAAGTATTGCTGTATGCAAGTAACAAGAATATTGACTACAGCTTTACTTGTACAAAACAGTCAATCCCATTTTTTTTTTAACGTTTAGCATTTTAACGTGCATTCTCAGTTGCAAAGACATGGAACGGTGCCCATATCACATACACCAGTCCAGAGAACGTGCGAGGAGCAGTTGCGGAATGTTCAATGCGACAAATCCAAAAACACGAATCCAGTAACAAAATTCTCAACAAGAGGCATATGCCAAAAAAAAAACAAAAGTAACAAAGTAAACAGGAAAACAAGCATAAGAGGTAATCCAGACTTGTTCCTAGACAGACAATGGTAAGATTAGAGCCAGGTGCAAAGGCAAAGGTATAGAGAATGCTTAAAATCACAGACTACAATATAGCTAGTCAATGTAGACTTCGTAACTTTGCTATCAGTCTAGCTTGATAGCATACTTTTAACTAAACTACAGGCCAGCTAGCTTGCTGTCCATACCAAGCTAAATGTTACTTGATCTATTACTGGAAATCAAAGCCAAAAGAACATCAGCCACAGTACAAATTCAGGGAAAACTGTGGTAAATCAGTCTCTGCAAACCCATCTTTGTTAAGGACATCACACAGAGCTTGCTGGTCTTGCATAAGACCAGAAATCTGTTTCACTAGCCATGATCTGATCCAAGTATCAAATTGATGTTGAAGTGACACAAATTGTCCCCCAAAATACACAAAATTGGCTGCATTTCCATCAGCTTTGTTTGGGCATCTCATGCCTAGTTGGACATCATATCTGTAAAATCATTTTCACTACAGGAATAGAAGACAGAAAAATAGCTAGCATTGCACCAACCCAAAGTTGATGACACCTGGAAAATGGAGCACATTGCACCTGGTAAAAAAAGGAGTCCTATTTCCCTTGTGCATAAACCATATCCAGAGACATTCACACAAATTTATATATGTCAACTGATGGGAAATGAAGAAAAAGAAGGAAAAAAAACATGGAACAAACTAAATATAATTTCATTTTTATGGTCTATTCATTTTTACCATATGACCAGTTTTGGTTATTGCTGGTCTTAGAATGGTCATTGCTGACCTGTGTGCAGATGTACAGGTTCACCTGCTCTCTCAAGTTCATACTGTAAGGTCAGTTAGCAGCAGAGAGTTTCAGCTTTGGCTTAAAGCACAGGAGCTAGGAGGACATGTAGGGTGAACAGAGGAGATTCCATTAGGGAAGTGGCAATACTGTTACACATACCAACAATCAGATGTCAGGACATCGAGTCTCTAAAGGCCATACTGCATTTTACTCAGCTTGAGTCTGTTAACCCTATGTCTATTAAAATTATGTCTTTTAACCCAATGTGGTTGTCTTTATTAACCAGGTTTTATGCTCCACTGTTGTGTGCTGGCTACAGATTTGGATTCTGCAGCCAGGCTCCCTACACACATTTAAAACTCATAGAGCAGCTTTAATGAATTATAATGAATTACATAATATTTAATGGTACAAAATGGTATGCAAAAATAACCTTAAAATGTGTCTCATTTTGTAAAAATAAAATGATGGGTGGTGTATAGTTCAAGTTCAGAAAGTCCTCACCAAGAGCTTCTTTCAGCCAGTGGGACTGGACAAGCCGGCAGTTAAAATTAACGGGTGAATTTGATTAGGTGACACAAAATACTAGTAGGATTTTTACCTTTTGAACATGAAATTTTACACTTTTGGAAAATAGTAGTCTTATACTTCAGGCAGCTCTAAACAGACACACACATACACAGAAACATACATATTTTAGTGTTCAAAGTAGTAAGGTAGCATTTGGAGGATTAAAAGATTTCAGCTCCCTGGTTCCTGACCTAAAGAGCATTTCTGATTCAATATGGTTTCTTAAAATGTTCTTTTTTATGAAAAAAAAAAAAAAAAAAAAAGAATGACTGTTTACTTCTCAAGTGGATTATGTGAATTTTGCAGAAACATTTAAATAATCATTCTTCTTTAAATCCTGAAAAATATTAGCATCTAAAGTAAAGTCAGAAACAGCCCAAAGAGAATAAGCTTCCAATGCTGATTTAAGAATAGGTGCATCAGTACAGTTCTTTGCCTGTTGAGCTATTACTGTAAGTAAAATAAATACACACACACACACACACATACACAAACACACACAGCTTCTGGGTCACGCTACCTCCATGAGCCTCCATCTCCATATCAATACTTTTCTGTGTACCTGCTGAAGAATCCCCAGGAAACCCATTCTGCACACTACTGATGTGTAGCTAGTGCGGTAAGATGGCAGCTTGTGACTCTTTCTCTGGCCCATTGATCTTCCCTCCGTCTTTAAATGAGTTTCAGGGGTGAGGTTCCGAGGCGTTTTTATCTCATGTCATTTGCCAGAGCTTTCGCTGATGTCCCTGGCGGCCCCCACTGTACACCTCCAGGGCCTCAAAGGAAACCGAAGCAGCTGATCGATAGCTGTTCGCATTGCTTCCCGGTTCACGTGAAACTCAGACAGGTTTAAGAAGATAACAGTGCCGAAAAGTCACTTGAAGGTACTTGGAAACTTATTCTGTCAGGCCCTGGCAACTGTTTGACAGTGAGGCTCGATAAAGCCATTTTGTTCCTCTTTTTCTTTCTTTCTTATGACTCTTGCGGTCTAAACATAAATGCCAATATTAGAGGAAAATCTGACAATATGTCAAAAAATTGTAGGAAAATAATTAATTATTATATTCATGAAGGGTCTTGTTTATTTTGTGAGAGCTTAAGGATCATACAAATTACATTGTGACCACAATTTTAAAAAATCTATAGTATGGTCAATAAGCTAAGGACATGTTCAATTTAATAGTTGTTCCAACTGTTTTCCAACTGATGTTTTTATTAAGGAACAAATTAGAAGAAAGAGTGTCTGCTGGTATAATGTAATGATAATTTTCCCACTATAAACGTAAAGTTTTCAACAAAGGCTTAAGTTAACACTCTTTGAATCTTTCTATTCCATGGATGTGCTAAGATCTAAAGTAGTGAGTTTATTTCCACTGTATTATGGATATATCAGTGTTAGTCTGAACTCTCCATCTTCTTTAAAAAGAGTCATCTTTTCCCTTCTGGGTACAATATTGGTGTTTGAATCTTCTTAATAAAAAGCTCTAATTGATTTGTTTTGCTTTAATACCTTAAATTATCCAAAAAAAAAAAAAAGGTTTTACAATACAAAATACAAAATAAACAATGTAAATACACAGCATTAACCAAACCACCATAAGTTATGTCAGGTTATAATAGCAAGGCCAAAGTCAGGCAGAGCAGATTGTTATTATACACTCCTTCACCACCAAAATGCAATGATTCATTTACTCCTGGCTGAGGTTTTCCATCAGGCACCATACTCCACTAAGAGTCTTCAGATCTGTTTTCATCTTAACTGAATTACAGATTCTGCGATGTCTCCACAGAGATATCTACTAGTCGCCATTACAATTTGTTGTTGCTGTTATGTGTTTATGTGTTTGTGTCTTTACCTTGAGATATATTGCACCAAAACCTAAATGTTTAATTTATTGTCCTAATCAAGCCCATATATGTTTTATCAAATAGGCTCTGTAAATTAAACTTTTGGAAAAGACATTCATCTCTTTTGGAGAGGACGTACACTCTGTTAAAGAGCCTTCAGACAGCATGGTGACAAGTGTATCCCAGCTAATGATTTTTTGAAGATCTAATTTCTAGATGTAAATGGGGTTTGTGGGCAACACAGACTCCGCTGCAATGCTTGAATGTCTGTCTTGCCATTTGCTAAAACAGCAGGTCCATATGACCTTGTACCTCAAATCTGGACAGAATTCACCTGCAGAGTATCAAGTAGCCATGCTTGGCTCTCCTGAAGTGTTGGCATTCCTTGGATGTCTGTCTCTCCTTAACCACCCCATGCTTGGACAGTGCTGGACTGTTGCATTAACATCACCTGCTGTTTCACTGAGGAGTGCTAATTAAATTTGGAATCCAATTACAGCAATGGTAATGAAATTTCCAAATGTGGAAACTCTTAATCTGTTCGTTGAGGTGTTTAATTACTAGAGGGTGTGCAATGGGGAGATATACAGCACCACTGGATTTGGAGAGAGAGGTTGTGCCATCGTAGGCCTTGGTCGGACATGTTCCAAATCCAAAACAAAGAGGTTTACTGAACCTTCATCTCATCAGGGCACCACTGCTCGATGACTAAGTTAAGCGCAGAGGAAATGGGGAAGTGAATTAGCTGGCTTGAAAAAACAAGAGAAGAAGGAAAGAATAGAAAGGAATCAGACTGTGGGGCTTCAGGACATTTTGAGTCTTCATTTAAGGACACAGTTGATGCCTGAAGAGCACAGATAAACATCACTGGCAGTTTGTCTTTGAAGAAATTATGTTTGTTAATGTTGGAGGACCCTGAACAGAGAGAAAAAGATAAGTCCCACTTGGTCTTGAAAACCCTGGCCTACCAAATATTCCCCTAAAATGACATTACAAAACCAAACAGGGTACTGTAGAGGCATACTGTAGGCTTGGATTATGGTTTTCTCACTTCCAGAAGGGAAGGAAAGTATCCATAATAAACAGAAGGCAGAAAAGGCCCTTTTAAATGCTATTCGGTGTGTTTGTGACAGCCAGCCCTCTCACACTCAACGCTCGCTGTTTATTGTGCAGTCCACAATACTGGGGTATGACAATTTTACTGCTGCTTCCACTGCACTCTATAAATAATAGAGGAAGGCCAATCGCTAGTGGAGGAATTTACCTTTGTTCTCTCAGACCTCATGCTGGGCTTTTTCTATGGTAGTTTCCCAGTTTCCAAGGGACGCTCTGATTGAGACAAATAGAATGATGGGCCCATGTAAACCCTCACATGTGCTCGTGCAGACCCTGCATCCAAGTGGATGGTTTAGATTAATTCATTCTTTAACTCAGGAGATGGAAAAATGAATAAAATAATAGCTCATATAGGTTTGCTGTCTCATGTAGTTAAGAGAGCTGCTGTCAGACAGTTTGTTATTTAGAACTAAGAGGGTAGATAGAACTGTGAAGTAAGCATCCGTTGTATCAGACTTCATGGGAGCAAAACCAAAACTACAGTATGGTGTTGTATCAACCATTCCAGCGTGACATACATGAATTACAAAATTACATACCTGACAATCAAATCAATAAGAAGAAGAAGAAGAAGAAGAAGAAGAAGAAGAAGAAGAAGAAGAAGAAGGTTTTTCAAATTATCGAATGTCATTTTCTCCGCCCTTGTACACGATATGGGCAAAAGTATTAGGACACCCACACATTAAACCTACATGGGCTTTTATGACATCTCATTCTAAATCAGAAGACATTAATATGAAGTGTGTCCCCATCTGCAGCTATAACAGCTTCCACTCTTCTGGAAAGGCTTTCTACAATATTTTGCAGTCTGTCTGTGGGAATTTTTGCCCATTCATCCAGAAAAGCATTTGGACACTGATGTTGATCGAGAGGGCCTGTCTTGCAATCTCTGTTCTAGTTCATCCCAAAGGTGTTTGAAGGAGTTAACTTCACGCCTCTGTGTGGGTCAGTCAAGTTCTTCCACACCAAACTCACCAAACCATATGTTTATGGATGTTGCTTTGTGCACTGGGGCACAGTCACGCTGACAAAGAAAAGCCATCCCCAAACTGTTCCCACAAAGTTGAAAGCATACAACTGTACACAATGTCCTGGTATGCTGAAGCATTAAGATTTCCCTTCAATGGAACTAAGGGGTCTAGGCTAACCCCTGAAAAACAAGCCCATAGCATTATCCCTCCTCCACCAAACTTTACAGATGGCACAAATGTTGGTGACTTTTATGCAATATACACCTCAGCACTCGATGACCCTGCTCAGTAACTTTACATGGTCCATCATTTCATGGCTGAGTTGCTATTGTTCCTAAAAGCTTCCACTTTTCAATAATACCACTCACAGTCAATCGTTGAATGACTAGGAGGGCAGAAAATTCATGAACTGACTTGTTGCAGTGGTGCCTATTACAGTACCACACTTAAATTCAGTGAGCTCTTTAGAACGACCCATTCTTTCACAAATGTTTGTCAAGGCAGATTGCATGGCTGGGTGCTTGAATTTATACAACCGTGGTAATGGGACCAAATAAAACACCAGAATTCAATAATTAAGACGTGTGCCTCAGTACTTTTGTCCATACAGTGTATATTTGATCATCTCATTTTGATCTGTAGGGGTTTTAATATCAAATTGCATTTCTTTATGTGTCCACATGGGGCAGACAATGCTTTTGATCTGGGTTTTTTTTTTCCTATTTAGCAGCTCACAAGGCTATGCAAGACTCAGTGGTAAAGCCTGAGGGACACAGAGGTTTAGCAGATAAAGCTGTCCTCCAGCCCCCGAGGTGAATCGATAGTTTTCATTGTTGCAGCTTAGCCAGTAAGAGGGGAAGGAGGAGTCGGATTTCATGCGCAAGGAGCATGACATTTTTCCAAACAGTGTGCCTAGCCTGGTTTAAGAAACAGAAAGCATAGAACTATGGTGATATCACTGTGTCACTGTGATGTAGGTTTTACTGATCCCTCATCGCCGCCTGAAGCCTGTGTTCCACCGGATATAAGCTATACAAGTGAACAGATTTCCAGTTTGTAATAAACTTGATTAAACAGAAGATTCTATCTGTTTGAAACACTGGGATGTATGCACTTCTATACTGCATACAGTATAACCCTGAAAAAATGTATGTATGTGTGTATGTGTACATATCTGTGTGTGCATGTATTTTTTTATTTATTTTTATGAAGAGTAGAGGGATAAATAAGCCACTTATGCAACACACCAGTCATGTGATTAATCCTAGCTGTGACTGCTATAGAGGCAAGATACACAGCTCACAATCAATTAACAAAAATATGAATTACCTGTCATGAAAATCATGTAAGCACTTAAGCTTAGAAATTTATTCTTATAACATTCCAAGGCCTTAAGATGTCATATATCATGAAGCTTTTATATATTTTTGATATAATATATTTTAAAGCTTTGATCCAATTCTCAAGCACCTTTTACTGGTTTAAAAAGTCCAGGTATTAGTACACATTTCTCACTCTGAACTATCTCTGAGATTTCATTCCACTTTAAAATCTATCATCTCTGAGTCATAATCTCCCAAGAGCTTTCTACAGCTCGATTATGCATCTCCCATTATCGCAAAGAATTCATCATTTAAATCCATTAACAGCAAAAGAAATGAGATTTGAAAGAGACTGCGGCCCACATTGAAGGTGTTTACCCCGTCTGAAATAGAGCTCTCAGCTGTGTTCATGCAGTAGAAAGATGTTTTCACACCTGAGTTCATGGGGCATAATGTGTCTGAAACTCTGGTACATGCTCACTCTACATTGGCTAGGAAGGCACCTTTCTGTCCTTTTCAACAAGTGAAATGCTGTTCGCCCAAGGTGGGGATAACTAACCCCTCTGTGTCCCTGTGCATAGGCTGTGATCTGCTCTCATGCTGATGGCGATGTGGAGGTTAACTGTAATCCAAGCATCTTTTACCATTGCTGGAGTCATTCACACTTGTCCTCTGTCATTTGTCTTTCATGGTCATCAGCAGAACCATCATTTCACAGGGAAGCTTTGGAAACTTCAAAGAAAATTTAAAAAAAAGTTTTTCCATTAGTGTATGTTTCTTCTGCTCTTAAATACAACAACCCTACATTGCTTTAGAAGATAGTGAATTGTCACTCAGTAAGCTAAGTGATAGCTATCAAATACAATATTTTGTAAATATGCGTATTACAGTAGTATAGCTTACCTGTGTATTTTATTTAGATTTGAAACACTTAGAAACTATTAGAATTATATGATGCAATTAATTAATGCATTAATGATGCAATATATATGTACTGTAATGCAATCACAGTACATTGCATTATATATATATATATATATATATATATATATGTGTGTGTGTGTGTATACACACACACATATATATATATATATATATATATATATATATATATATATAATGCAATGTACTATGATTGCATTATATTTTTATTTAATTGTTGAAATATATCATAATTGCAATATATATAATGCAATTATGTACTATGATTGCATTATATTTTTATTTAATTGTTGAAATATATCATAACATAGATTTTATTATATGTCATGTGGGGTTTTGCCTAAGGCAGTTCTGCCTAAGGCAATACTGACTCATCCTTTACCTCATTAGCTGAGCTTCCTTCCTCTCTTCAACAGAGCCCACGACCTGATGGAGAGTAGCCACTAACCATGGTTCCCATTATTTCTACTGTCTCCCATGCTGCTAGCAAGCCAGGTGACAGCTGTTTGGAAGAAAGAGTACAGCAGTGCTCGTGTGACTAACCGCGTCAGAGTTCAGATCGAGTTAACGTGCCAGGTATGTATCAGAGGCTTGTGAGTGGAGAAGGAATGGGAGAGAGAGAGAGAGAGAGAGAGAGAGAGAGAGAGAGAGAGAGAGAGAGAGAGAGAGAGAGAGAGCACTAAGCATGAATGTACTGAAGATTAAACAAATGAGTGGAGTCATTAAGTGGTGGTATGACATGGATGTAATGATGAAGGTATAGTGAGGTGCAGGAGTAAGCACAAAGGTCAGTAGAATGCATGCACCACCCATGCCTAACCCTAAATTTAGCCAGCCATGCACACCACCCCATGATCTTAACCACAGAATACATTACACAATATGGTGTATCATCTAGATGTTATATGTTAGACGCTAGATGGTATATTATCTTGATGTATTATCTAGATGTTATTTAATAAAGTATATGCATCATATACATATTATTAATGTTCAAAAACAATCTTAACTTCAGATGGTAAAATGCATCGTTCTTTATAGCTTCTGTATCTGCAGAATCCTGTTATGTGTAAATAAGGAAGCAAGTAATTAAATGAATGAATAAATATCTTAATGGGATAGACCTCATTCAATGTCCCAGTGTCCACTATGGTATTGAACTGTTATGTCCATGGACACACCAAAAATAAATAAATAAATCTTGAGTGAGTCACATTAATAAACAATAGTGAGATAAAATTCCTGTGTAAACATAAAATAGCTAAAGTGCTGTATCCAAGGACCAATCTGCTTGGTTTGCTGATTTCATTCACACCTCTGATGTGTCCCAAGCAATGGTGAATTTCCACATCTGGGTTAAAGGCAAATGAAACCCAGTTTTGTAGAGCACCACTTCAACTGTGAAAGCAAATCAATAAGTGAATTAATGAACACTGTTTGAATTACTCCAGCTTTGGACCAGATTATGTAAAACACCTTCAACAGATTTGCTGCAAAATATATGGGCTATAGATCTGTCCCACAGACAAACTTTGTACTATGATATCCATTGCAGTTATGGCCAAACATGGTATATCTTTGTGCAAAATATGCAATTGATATTCAACAAATTAACAATTATAAACAGAGCTAGAAGAGACTCACCAAGCAATTCCTGGCCCACAGTGAAACCTTAGGGATTGTCAAAAAAATCCACATCATTAGATGATCCCATGCTGTGTAAAGACCCAAACACTACCAGCCACCATGAGATGTGACCTTTTCGCTGATCCCCAAGCAGTCCTCATTCATTACCCCCCATCCTGTGGCTGCGTCAGAGCAAGGCTTGTCCTTATAACGAAACCTTAGTGCTCCAGTTGCCATGTCAACTTCCCCAGTACATGTCACAGGAGATGTTCCAGTGTGGGCAGGAGATAGCTGGAGGTGATTTAAAACAGGGTGCACGACCACAACAGGGTACGATGTGTCTAGTGGCATGCTACACAGCTGTGGGAGTTGTTATGTGGCAAAGCTGAGAGTGGTGTTGATGGTGATAAGGTGATGGTGTTGGGGTGATGATGATGATGATGGTGTTGGTAATGATGAAGATGATAGTGTTACTAAGGATGGATGTGGTGATGATGATAATGAGGAGGAGGAGGATTATTATTATTATTATTATTATGGTGTTAGTGATAATGGCAGAACACTTTGTCAGATGAAGCAGGGCTGAGCAGACTTGCCAAGTTCACTATTTTAACATCAGGAGACTTTTAAGTCTTCACATCACATAACATATTTTCCCTTTACTATACCATAAAGCACTCTTCACATAACTGAGATTCTACCAAAATGAATATGTCCTGCAAAAGTATTATTATTATTATTATTATTATTATTATTATTATTATTATTATTAACAGGTCTGTTCAAAGCAAGGAGTGCATACCCTTTTCTAAAACCCCTTAAAATTATACAGCCATTCACCATCCCTCCTGAACTGTACTGCCAAAAAACGTGATGTGATTTAATACTAGTGAACAGCATTAATTACAGGTTCAAGGCAGTCTCTTAACACTGAGGAGAGCTCAGTATGGAATATGCACCAGGGGAGGATGTGTGTTACAACTGTCATAAGTGGTATTACAAGATAACCCAGAGTTTGCTGCCTTGTGTAAAGGCACTGTGCTGCATTTGAGTGTGTCCATAATACTTAACTGGAGGGGAGAAGAAGCACAGAGAGCATCAGAGGAACAGCTTTTGTGAATGATAGAGAGAGATGAAACACACACACACACACACACACACACACACACACATTCTCACACACAGCAAGGCAGTTCAGAACACTATTTCAAAAGGCAGCACTCAAAAAGAGGATATTAAATAATACAAGGGAAATATAGGACCACATGCAACAATGGGAATGTATTGAATTCTATGAATTCCTATCATTATCTTGACTCTTTGAAATGTTCACTTTGCACAATTATAATCTCGTTATGCATATTTCTGTATAGCTGTTAGTGTACATTTCTGTGCCTAATATACAGACAGACAGATGTACTTTATTGTCTCCAGTCATACAAAGAGCAAAATACACCAGCACAAAACAGTGACTAACTTTGAGTATGACAATCAAGATGAAAAAATCCAGACAAAGAAAAGAGTATATTAACAGCCATGGTGAAAAACGCTAGACAGACAGTCTATTATAATCTGGTTCTAGATGTGTGGATAATGTCCATGCACAGACTCTGTCCTTAGATGGTATGTCAGGAGCCATAATTCTGCAATGTGGTAGCCAGTACAAATGATCCCCAGAAGTGCTACCTAAAACACCATGCTTACTAAATAATCCAGTGGCCAAAAGTGCTCACTGCTAGATTAAACCAGCCCCTAGGCAGTTGTGGAGGCCCCTAGGCAGTTGATATCTCAGGGCTCCCCTCACAAATTATCTCAAATTATCTCTTATTATGATCAATTGTCGTAGGGCCCCTAAAAGGCACGGGGCCCATAGATCAGTGCCTACTCTGCCTATATTGAAATATGTCGTTAAAAGTGTCCCAGTATTTTGCTTCAGGGAGGGGATACTATAAGAATTGTTCAGATGTTTTCCAATCGTGCTACCAGTATACTGATATATCATTTGACCTTCAGTTGACATAGCCTATGCATGTAACCAAGTTGTAAAGGCCAAAATGTGACAACATCAACAGTGAGTAGAACATTGTGTCAAACACAGCCAAGCCCAACACAGCTAACTATCCAGAGCAAGTAGGAACACCAGACCACCTGCTAAACACAGCCAAGCCCAAAGCTTACCCTAACACAGATAAGTAACTTGAGCAAGTAGGAAAACCTTTACACCTGCTTATTCAAGTAATTATACAATCGGCCAGTCATCTGGCAGCAATTAAATGCATAACATCATGCACCCACAGGAGTTTCAGTTTAAGAGTTTCAGTTCATGTTCATATCACACATCAGAATGGGGAATAAAATGTGATGTAAGTGTGTTTGACCATGGCATGGTTGCAGGTCTTAGATGGGTCAGATTGAGTATTTCAAATACTGCTCATCTCCTAGGACTATTTCATACAAAATAGTCTCTTACTTCATACAGAATTGTGCAAAAATAAAAAAAAAAACATTCAGTGAGTGGCAGTTCTGAGGGTGGTAACACCTTGTTAAGGAGAGCAGTCAGGAAAGAGTGGCCAAACTGGTTTTAGCTGACAGGAAGGCTGTAGTGTACTAACCAGTATAGGAAGCTATATATCAAAATACGACTCACTACTCTTTACAACCATGCTGAACAGAAAAACATTTCAGAATGCACAACATGTCGAACTATGAGGTGGATGGGCTGCAACAGCAGACCACACTGGGTTCCTCTCTTTTTTAGCCAAGAACAGGAATCTGAAGCTCACTAAAATGGGATACTTGAAATTAAAAACATGTTGCTTGGTCTAATAAATCACAATGTTTGCTACAACATGCATATGGTAGGGTCAGAATTGGGCATAAACCGCATGAATCTATAGACCCAACTTGGCCACTATCAACAAACTAGTTCAGGCTGGTGGTCATGTAATGGTCTGGGAATTGTTTTCTTGGCAAGCACTGGCCCTCCATTACCAGTGGAGCATGGTTTGAATGCCAAAGCCTGTCTGAGTACTATTGGGGACCATGTGCATCCCCTTATGGCCACAATTTACCATCTTATAATGCCTATTTCCAGCATGATAATGCACCATGTCACAAAGCACAAGTCAACTCATCATAGTTCTGCAACAGTGAATTCAGTGTACTTCAGCAGCTTTTCCAGTCACCAGATCCAAATCCAGTAGACCACCTTTGGGATCTGGTGAAATCCCACGAATGTGCAGTTAACCAATCAGCAGCAATTACGTGATGCATTCACGCCAATATGGAACAAAATCTAAAAGGAATGTTTCCAACCCTTTGTGAAAACTGCCATGAACAATTGAGGCACAATTGAGATCACATGGGGGTCCTACACAGATGGGATCTAGAAGAACACAGAGTTTCTGCCCAAACCTCTTGTTTTTTAATGCATGAATGCGCAAAGATACAATTATACTGAAGTACAGTTTAAACATTATGGGAAAAAAAGCAGACAAAGTCAAAAAAGAAGCTTCCCTAAGCCAATGGAGATAAATTGATTTATACATATTTTTTAGTTGACCTAAGGCATTTGCACTGAACAGTATGGGGCTGTATATATCAATATGAGGGCTTTTGCTTTAAGATTCTTTTATATTTCTCTCTGAGGAGCCATTCACCCCAGTTGTGTTCAGGCACACACCAAACATCTTGTTCGATTTTTATTGAATGTATATGCATCACTATTTGACTGTATTAATGTTTATTTATATGCTATTTAGTGAGCTTACAAGCAAAGAAATACTGTCCAGACAAATACCTTATAATTTATTAGCCTACAAGTCTACCGACTATGAGAAACATTCATTAATTACAAACATCTGTCAATTCCACAGTTAAGAGACTATAGCCTGTTCCCATCTGCTGCCATGAACAATTGCATGATGTTAATGATGGTGCACCATGAGCATTACTGGATCCATTACTGGATCTTCTCTCCTTCTGCATTTTATTACTATGCCTTAGATTACTTATGCAGTGAGATTACTTACTGCTCTTATATAAAGAATAGTTGAATTGGTTAATATGATAGCCATAGGAATGCCTCTGTCATGGAAGAGGGGAGATCTTGGTATTCTCCTCCTGCAGACTTTATAGCCATTGTCCATTGGTAGGACAGAGATAGTAGTAGGTGGCGAAGCTTTCTTTTAGCCGAGCTTCCCTAGTTGAATGCATAAGGTGGAATTTCTAAAAATGTAGTGCAATTTTTCAAAGGATATCATTGCTGTTTGTTGGCAGCGTTGCCCAATGTTGTACTGGACTGGATCATATGATGAGAGGCTGCTCTATGCAGCCAGCAGGCTCAGTGGGTAAGGCACGTTAGAGGCAGAAGAGTGGCCCCAGGTGAATCCTCGTCCGCGAAGCTAATCAGCATGTTTAGGGATCGGTCGTCTTTCAAGAACTCTGCTTTGGAGTGCTTTGCAGAAATCACACATCCACTCATACGTTTGCACTACCTCTCCAACCTTAGACACTCCCACTGTCCCTTGATGACTTGGACAAATTCTCGTGCTTACTCGCTCTCTCGCGCACTCTCTCTCTCTTTCTGCTACACACACACACACATACGCACAAACACACAGCTACTGCGGAATTGTATTTAGTAATGCATCGTTAAATGTTTAAATGTATCATTTATTACTGCGCTGTAAAAATGAGGAAGAATGAGACTTTTTAAGTAATATTGATCAATCTTTTACTTCTAGGGCAGAAGCTTTACATAAAGTCAGTGCGTAATAGCTGATAAAGTATGTTTGCTGGAGTACATTTAATTGTTTGTTTATTTATTTATAACGTTTTGTATATTTCAAATTTCGTCACATCGCTCGAGTGCATTCCTTTAAAGCAAGGCTGAGTTTAGGGTCAAACAGGTTTGCTGCGGTTTTCTTCGGATTGTTTACTCCAGTAGGTATGCATGAGCGAGCGTGCAACCAGGCTGCGCGGTCGGAAAGACAAGATTTCTTTCTCCCACATCCTGCTTTTGCGCTGTTCGGATCTTTAGACTGACACACTTATGTCACGAGGTGTCAGTTAACAAAGATAAACTTATCTGCTCTATTTCATAATGATCTTTAAATGACAAGACCACTCATAACCACGAGCGTGTCAATTACCGGTGTCGATGCAGACTGCAAGAAACCGATTCCCTAGGTCATGCAATACTTTAATCTATAACTTTAGGGCCGGAAGCTATCGAGGACTGCGTCCATATTATTTCAAAGCCTCGCAATTATCCAAGTTCCATTGATTTCTGTAACCCTGTGCTCAAACTGGCCAGGCTAGGTTACATGGTCAGGGCGACATGCCCTCTCCTCCGCACACTGCCAGATCAAACCCATTAAAGTGTGCTTCGGGGACGGACGCTGCTTAAAACTGGCCGTCGAAATGCTGGACCGACGCCTCGGCGTTCACACTCCTGCATCCTTCTCACCCAATGAGCGCCATAATACCCACCCCTCCTCTCCGCGACCACGTGATCATAAGCGGACTGGAGACCTGCTGCTCGCGTTCAGTGCGTTATTGTGGAAAACGGGCACCGAGCAATGGGAGTGCACGAGGCGGTCTGACAAACTCGTTGCGCGTTTATGCGCTCGAAGTAAGGAGACTACACCCAGACAATAGGTTCTCTTCGCTACTGGATGTTACAAACTACTTCGGCGCGTTACACAAATGGAAATGCATTTTTTCTTTATGTATGTTTCCTTAAACCACCTCGTTCGTCCCTTTTAGTTTCCTTTTTTTATTTTCACTTTCTGGACATCTTGTACCTGCTTGCTGACCGCCTGGCACGTTTCCCTTAAATCCCAGTACCATCCTCATCCTCCCTTTCATCGTTTCACAACCTCGGCACCCAAAACACCCCTTTTCATATTACAGCTGCACGTCTTCGGTTCGGGCGGATCCGTCGGTTACTCTGAAACAAGCGCTTCATGGGGCAAGCTCCCTCCCTCGGAAGATGTCCCTCTCTTGGCCTCTAAGCTTCCCACCGACGGTTACAGCGTTTGGACTGGGGCTGCCGTTGCTCTTCTGTAAATTGTGTCCGCGTCGCCTGGGCTTTCGGGGAAACTGAGATGGGTTTCACGGCGGCAGCGGTGTTACAGCAGCCTCGACGCCCGTGGAGCCTCATAGTGAGAGACTGGCTGTGGATTGCTGTCGTCTCGTTTATCGCTACTTTCCCGGTGCAACAACTTCGCGCATTTCCGTCTTCCCTTAGTGACTGTCAGACTCCGACGGGATGGAACTGCTCGGGTAAGTGATAGCCGAAGTTGTTCGCTGCTTTCCTCTTTTAGCAGAGCTGTTTGATTCTACATGCGATGTTGTCAGACTACTTGGCGATCGGAAATCACAGCTGCCGACGCAGTGATATAAAAGTTCACCGACACAACGACTTCAAATCTTGTACCAGTTCCAGGGTGTGAGGATTCTTGGTGCTGCGTTACTCCTCCTGGAGATAACGGTCCTCCTTGTCAGTGCCGAGAGGTTGCCCTGTTCAGTCCCAAACGTATACCTGACCGTAAGCCTACAACGAAATATACAGAATATATTCTATATTTATAGAAGCTTTGATACGACGACGATGGTGTGTGATGATAAATGAACCCAACAGCCTGCTAAAATCTGCTTGTTTCTGTTTTGTTTTGTTTTGCTTTGTTTTTACCAACACCTGCAGCGATGTTCAGCTGTGCACATCTGCCTTAAAATTCACCGACATAGTGTGACGGTGCTTATGTTTCACTGGGTGGCAAAGCAAATGGAGTCTATTTCGGACTAGACTGTGGCTGGGGATAGTCTGCTGGAATTCTCCTGCCACAAACGACTCATTTGAGTGAGGAACAAGTTACTTATAAGGATAAGCGGAGGTACTACGCGCACGACACCGCCTCAATGTCTCCAAAACATCGCTCCTTTTTCCTTGTTCAAGGCCTTACAAATCAACAGATATGTTGAATGAATGTCAAACAGCGATACCAACAAGAAAAATTGTAAACTATTTATTAATAATTATAAAAGCAAATGTAATTCGACATTAATGGGCCATATAAGCTAGTCCTTTTTTTTAAGTTTATGAGACTACCTGGTGCTCGGCTTCCCTAACAGTGAACGTTTAACAGTTGTCTTTCGAGGACGTTTCATTCTGTAAAGTCAGTAAAGTCATCAGTAAAGTGGGTCGTTATAAATAGGGTTTTTTAAATCCTTTTAAACCCAAAGCTATTATTGTAATCACAGTAGATCACCGCCCCTTTAAATCTTTTGACAGCGCGTTTTTTATTTATTATGATCTGATGCATTTCTCTCCTACGGAAGACTGACGCACTAGTTACACAGAAAAATCTCTCATGTTGACTGAGCTCTTTGGACACATACCACACTGCAAGAGTTCGCTGATCACCAAGGATTTTACGGTGCACCTTCGATGTAAGACTATAACAAGCTATTCTTTTAAAAGCGGCTGTATGCGACTGAAAACAGGCCAGATTTACCGGCCTGTTCAGGGCGATTATCTACCACCAGAAGTGCACTTATTGTCGAGTTGCGAGCTTCCTCTGATTAAGGGTAAATATTTAAAATGCGTATCTTTTTTCAACGGATTATGGCAGAAGGGTCAAGCGTTTTAATGAAACCTGTAATACTTTATAGATACAGATGCGTTTGAGGCGCAGTGGACCGACCAGCTTTTGTATTTTGTCTTTTTACCTATCGCCCCTGCGATGTCTTGAGCGTTAGTGAGAGACCGTTCAACTGACTGAAATAATAATTAGGGTACCTGTGCCTGCAAGCGAGAACCACCGCGGCTACGTGCTGCATATTTCTGATCCTGGCTCTTGTGCTCGCATATCAATCATTCGGTTGCCTTGGGTAACAAGGTCTCGACCCAAACATTTATCTTTGCATCTCATTCACATTCCTTGTTGTATATCTCATAACAGCGGCATGCAGGAGACTTTGTAAGTTGTGTCAAAGTTTGCAGACAACGCTTGTTTTGCATCCTAGCTGACATGTCAGTGTGCAGCTAAAAACTTTTTGCGCAAGCATTAACTGACGAGATAAGACTACCGAAGTGGTGTAGTCAAACATTTCCACTCTATTGATTTGACCACTGCAAACGCTAATCACTTGTGAGAACACAAGCAAGTATTATAGCGTTGTTGGATAAAAGCTTTTTTTATTATTATTATTGTTTGTTTCTCAAAGTAGGTGAGCGGCGCGTTAAATAGCCTAGATAAAATAAGTAGCATGAGCAGTTTTCCATTTGTAGATGAAAGATAAATTAATTTTATGCTTTGAATTACTTAGCTTGTATATGCCGTTACGGTCGTTCAGTGAACGTTTTCGTTTTCGTGATTAATACGAAAGCTCTTGTATATGTATATGTGTACACACACACACACACACACACACACACACACACACACACACACACACAAACATACACACAGAGAGAGAGAGAGAGAGAGAGAGAGAGAGAGAGAGAGAGAGAGAGAGAGAGAGAGCGAGAGAGCCCAAATATAGAAATGTGATGACATCAGAGATGATGAAATGAAGGTTTCAAAGTGAATTGGAGACAGAAGGGAGGCTCTCGCTCACCGTGTGTTGCTATTATTAGCAGATGCGTTCTTTGGATCGCCAGGACAGTTTGCACAGTTATTTTATGTTTTCGTATTTTATTAGCACTATAGGGTTCAAATTAGATGTAGACCTCATAAAACAAACGACTTTTACACAAAATCTCCAATATTTGATAAGGGTCCCAGCTATTTTAGAGAATATGTTCTTACTTACTGCCAGCACGTGCCCTCAGTTGCGGTGCAGTTTGTAGATCCTGGGAGGTGAAGAATATACCATCCTACATAAAGACTTGGCATTTCAAGTATATGGATTAGCCTACACATGATAAAGTAACCAAACATCATTATTTTTAAGCGGCATTGAATGAAGTAATCAAATTCACACTGATCAAAGTAGAAATCTCAATGTAGTTTTACTCTATTAAAATGAAAGCTATCCAAGTATGTGCACTATAATGTACTTTGATACCAAAAGTAAACTATATATATAAATAAATACATTTTAAAAGGTTAATATGTTGTTTTCTGAGGTGTGGGTGAATTTGCTTGTGGCAGTGTAATCTATGTGAGGTGGTATACTATTCAAACAAATGCACCTAGTTATACTTAATTATCCAAAGTAACAATAAATCAATGGTAGTTTCACTCTCACTTCATTCAATATAAAATATATGCACTCTATAAACTTTATACAATCTTTACAAACTTACCAAAGTGTAGCTTGTTTTTAGACAAATGTGAATTATGAAACAATGTATGAAAACCTAAATGGAATTTAAGTAAGGTAGAGTACTTGTACTTATTTACTCTCCTGATTAAAGGACAAAATTGAGCAAAATTCTTTTGAGGCCTAAAGGTAAAGGATAAGGGACTAACAATGTCCATTGTCATATAAATAACACCCAGTTATTATATTATTAGGCATTATAATTGTTAAGCATTGTAATTATAATTAGCATAGTGGTGAAGAGTAAGCAGAAATCGGAAAAGCATAACCGCTGCAAGGCAGGAAGGTGTAATGGTGAGAACATAAGAGGCTGCTAATTACATCACTGCATTCATCTATTATCCACAGTTATTACTAGTGATGTCAGAGACATGCTTGTTTTCCCTTTATAACAGACGTATGTAGCAGTTGGGCTTTCTCAGTGTGCTGCTTTATTAGCTTCTACAGAAAGAGGTTAGTAAGTCTTGATGGTTCTGCTCTGGAATTTGCTGATTTACTGTTTAAACATTGTAGCGGACAGCCCATCCTGATTTCTTACAGTAATGAAAAGACGTTGGTCAAGTCTTCCGTATCTGGGATGGTGTTCGTGACGTAGTGAAAGTAGCAACTTCAAATGGACTTTCTTATTATTAGAATTAGTTCTATACTACTACTACTACTAATAATAATAATAATAATAATAATAATAATAATAATAATAATAATAATAATAATAATGAATATTCCTAAGTGTTATTAATATTATTTTTCTTATTATATTTAGTAGTAGTAGTAGTAATTTAGTAGTAGTAGTAGTAGTAGTTGTTGAAGTAGTTGTAGTAGTACTAGTAGTAGTATATCATCCTGAAATGTATGTTTATTCATTTACATCATCTTCACTAGGTTAAAATAAATGTAAATATACTGTAAAATAAATATGAGGCCTGGTACATGTTCAAATAGATCATATTTGGACAAATTGCCATACAACCTCTTACAATATAACAGTTTAAACAGGCTATTTGTTTTATAAGAAATCAAAGAATCCATTACAATTTGCTAATTTTTCAATATATTAATGATGACATCAGATGCCATTAAACTGAAATGTCTTGTTTTTTAATCACTCAGACACAAATATACCAAAGACATTTACAAATAAAGCAAATGCTCTCAGTTTTAAGACATTTTTTGGTCAAAAAAGTGACCTAATGCTTTTTTCAGCAGTGTATAAACATCAACCTTCGAATATTTGATGTTTGCTGGCTTGTTTTGTTTTTTAAATAATTAATGTATTTGTAAGATCGTCCTGAAACAGTTGCGCAGGGAGCAGGCACAGTCAGCCTTGTCCCTGTCCTGATATCTGTGTGCTTGGCACATGTGTAGATGCAGGACGAGACTTAACCCACTGGGCCTGATCAAATCTTGACACTTTCTGGGAGAAGCAACAGAGAAGTGTAAATGAAGAAAACACCAGCCAATGTTTCCTTTCAGTGCAAGGAGGGAAAGTTTATTTCTGTGATGTGCACTTATGGGCTGGATCATTGTTCTTTCTCCTGGAATATTGCTGATGTTCACTGTATAAGCTGATTCATTACTGTCCTCTTATATGCGGAAATGTTTTAGAAAGCAGTTTATTGCCTGTTATTAAAAAGGAAGGATTGTTCATATCTTTCAGAGGATTTATGTCGACATGTCATGTCAATGGCTTGTTTAATGGGGCAACATCATATCCATTTATAATTGAAAGGCTTTCATTAAAAACATTATAGGATAATATAATAATCCATATAAAATTAGTCAATAAAAAAAATTAATATATAAGAAAATATTTATGTCACTTTAGGTGTTATTTGTAATTAAGTGTTATTTGTTTATAGGACCAACATTCACAATTCACTGTCGGTTTTAAGCCAGTTTGACAAAAAACAGAAGTGAAGGTCATGAGTAAATGATAAAAATGGCCTGCCAATAACTGGTCTCAGACCTGTTTTGATTCCTTTGTCATGTTATTGGTGTATAATAATCACCATCTCTTTCATCCTTTTACACAACAGTCTAATTATTATTTCGGATTGCTTCACAAACCACGGGGAGTTGTGTCAGTGTTATAAAATTGGACATTTTCCCATCCAATTAGGTTATATTCAGTGAAGCTCTGTGGGAAAATATGACCTTGGGCAAGTGTTTGTGTTCATTAGGCAGAATTTTGAACAGTGTATGTGCATTCGTAATTACCCGGGATGGGCTATGGTGCACCAAATTAATACTGACTGGACTATGCATATGAAGTTAGCCGAGCGGCGGTGGTTCAGGAGGTGACCAAGGCAGTATGCCACTGCCAAGCAAAAGCACCTGTTAGAAATAAAAACGTCTCGTTTACAGCTGTTAAAGTGCTTTAGTGTGACAAAATTCTGGTACATTTTTACATTTCAACTTATGGTCTCATGATGTACTGCCCAGGTCCTGTTCATAAGAATGTGTTTTTTGTCATATTTACATACACACTTTTTTAGGACCTGTAATTACATGTACACATAAATTTCCGTTCAGTCAAATGACACATTTTCTAGCATTTTTAGATAAAGGGATACAGACTTGGTAAGACTTAACACATTGTTTCATCAATATATAATTTAGGATTATTTGTTAGTTATTTGTTACAATATTAGGCGGTCAAGTGGTTTTTGAAAGAGCAGCCCAGCATTTTATTCTTCTACAGAATTGCAGTATTTTAAAAAATGCTTTTATATGGCCCTGATCTGAAACTCTGCCTAGTGTCTATATATTGTCTCTAAAATAGTTTTGATGGCCTTCTTTTTGTGGAGAGGGTTAGCACTTGCATTGTTTGTGTCAGTCAAGAAGGACTGCCTTCAAAAATCATTGCAGACAGCTTCCAGCTTCCACCTTCTTCCATGTAATGCACAAGTTCCTTATCATTTTAGACCTGATTTTGCAGCTAAATGCTATATAATGCAATATCAGTGGCACAATCAGGATCTAATGGCCCCTTGTATATGTGTGTGTGTGTGTGTGTGTGTGTGTGTGTGTGTGTGTGTGTGTGTGTGTGTGTGTGTGTGAGAGAGTGTGTGTGTGTTGTGATCAATAAAAAAAAACATAATTTGCCTGCTATTTTTATGTCTCAGTTAAGTCAAAGCTTCAGTGCTTTAGGCATGCACTCAGGTGAAGTTTGTGCAACATGCCTTGCACACAGCAGAATAATCTACGTTAGACTTCAATTTCAAATTCTTATCTCTGGCATTTTCAGTGGGCAGAACAGCCAGTACATTAACTGAAGCAAGAGTCCTGTTGAGGATGTCTGTGTAATTCATCCAACAGCTCACATTTGTAGCTTTTGAGCTTTGAGCTTTTGTGCCTGAACTTGTGTAGCACCTTCTCATGAACCATCAGTACACCACAGAGCACATAAAACGCCAAAGCCTTCTCTAACATTAACCTAAACATTTATGTTATACTAGTTGTTTGGACCACAATAAATATAGGTCATATTTAGTTCACACGCTACTGACCAAATAAGAATTTTCCTAAGAACCATTACAATGCGATGTACATATTTTATTGAAATATTTTAATATATTTTTAATATATTTTAATGTAATTAATTGTACACTTTATAGATTATAGAGGTATAAATAATGAATACATTGTTAAGGATCAATTTCCGTTGATGGAAATTGAAATTGTAAGGGGCCCAGTTGCTGTGGCCCCCCTTTAGTTATGCCACTGTGCATTATTGCATTATCCATGCATGTTATATTTTGGGAAAGTGTTACTATGCAAGATTAATAATTAATGAAGTGTTTTATTTTACACCACAGGCATCTCATTAGTGTCTTTTGACATTTTTGTAAATGCATCTTAAACCACTGCTCAAGTTTTATTCAGGGTAAATACTGTTAGGCCATAGATTAAACACTGGAGTATGGATGTTAAACTTACCTACCAAGGCTTAGCCCACAGAGGTTGGTCTGTTCAGTGGAAGCGATTGGTTAATTGTCAGCACACCATAGCCTGTTTTCGTAAAAACATTGTGATTTAGAGACTAAAATTAGAGAGTACTGGATGTTGTCCCATCACGTCCCCCTGATGTCCACCCTCCACTGTCCCATGTCCGCCTCTCACTGTCCTCCAGGCTCCTCCAGCCATGTATTCTTGATACCTCAGGTGGCCCAGGCTGATGTGCTCTCAGGGCAATGAGGTGAGACTCAGAGAGTCCGTAATCTTTGTTAGGACTACCTGCCAAAAAACCAAGCATGATAGCTTTTGTGGAATAATGAAACTCCACTTAGACTGATCCAGGTACTTACAGAGTGGTCATACAGGTTATTACAGAATGCTTGTAAAGGTTATAACAGGGCCCTGATACAGGCTATTACACAGTGTTAATGACAGGTTATGACAGTGCACTGTAACACTTCATTGTAGAGTGGTGTCATAAGCTGTAATAAGATGCTGAGTCAGAAGTAAGGCTGCTTAATCAAAGTGCTAAGTTGAAGCGATGGCTGTGTTGTGTTTTTGTGACACAGTATCACACATTTTTCCTAATATGAGTATTCTTACTCATTTACAATAAAATATCAAGTTATTGATGCAGCTATGTATGCTGGCTATTTGCTTACTATTGTTTGTATGATCACTACAGACTCTGTGACGCTAAATGTATGTCATAATAAAAACATGCTGTTCATAGCCTATATATGATTCGCTATTCTGCACCTTGCTATATACATGAGTTGATGTATCTGTTCTGTCAGACACAAGTATTTTCCGTATCACAGTATTATTACTGGTTTATTTTAAGATTTATATATATATATATATATATATATATATATATATATATATATATATATATATATATATATATATATATATAATATATATATACATATATATATATATATATATAGTAATATAATATATATATATTATATTATATTATATTATATTTTTATATTTTATTATTGTCAGTTTAATTTTATTAAATTAACTTTAAGTAATTAGAACACACAACTTTTTAAAAATTTCATTAAACTTTGGAGCTTAGATATCAGTGAAGTCTTGAATTACCTTTCATTTCTGTCATATAAAATATGCCCAGACTGACAGTTTTGCATAAATTAAATCATGTTGTTGCGCTTCGAGAATTTCAAAGATATTCGCCGTATTTCATTCAGCCATTATTCAATTCCGCAAGCATCTAGCTAACACTTGCATGATGCACACAAATTACATCAAAGCAACATTATATGCAGCTTATTTACCAGTTGGGAAGACATTATCCAATCAGGCATTCCCTCTAGCTAACACCGGCGTATTTATATCAGCGTATCCCCTCCTGGAGATCTTCCAGCGGTTTATTTATTTAATCTTGGGTTAGCTTTACTGAACTGCATTTTTCCTGTGTTTAATTAACATGCTTTTTTTTTTTTACTTTAAAAATTCCACATGACTGACTAGTCAGCAACTCTGCTTAAATATTCTTGATTGTTTAGGTAAGGAAAAGCATTTACCCATAGTAACCATTCATTATAAAACATGAAACTTACTTTGTCTTCAAGATATGTTGTGTAGCTATTAGTTATTTATCCAGACTAAGAAGAAAAAACAAGATTCATCTAATTTGCCAAAGGTCCAAAACAATAAAAGTGTCATTGGGGAGATTGAATGTGACTGAACACAGTGGTTCGGTCTTTCTTGTACGTTTTGTGTTAAGTGTCAGCTGCATCCTCTGATTCTAAATCAGTGGCCATACTGTGAGTTCAGGGTTAGGTGACAGGACCACGGCTAACTGCTGCAGACACATCTCAGCCCAGCAGTGATGCTTAGGCATGTCAAAGCTCCAGCAAGCCTGCTGTGCGTGATACATTAATAACAGTGCAGAGGCCATTACCATGCCAGTGTCACAGCTGTATAAACATATGGAACAATGACACAGCATATACAGCCTTGATAAATGTATGCTGTGCATTTCCTGTATAAGTGTGGAAATGCATTCACCAATACCAAAATATGCCTTGCCTGCACTGGTTTCCAGTAGTTGCCCACATCAGATTTAAAATCTTGATGCTCACCTACAAAGCCAAAAATGGACCAGCCCCTTCATACATGATGTCAATGGTCAAAGCCCGAGCCATGCCTCGAGTACTTTGAACCTCAAGTACGACTTGTCTTGAAACTTCATACTTCAATTCTCATGGGAGACAAGTATCGAGACTATTCTCTGTCCTGGTTCCCATATAGTGGACGAACTTCTGCTTGCTGTCCGAACAGCAGAGTCCCATTCAGTCTCCAAATGCGGATTGAAGTGGCATCTCTTCGTGGAATATTTAAATGACCACTGATCCTGTTCCTATGTTAACTAACTGAAACTGTAGTACTTGTTGAAGAGTATTATTTATTGCACTTATTGTTGTCTGTTACAGAGCTTGTGTTTTGCACTTCTAGGCATCAGCATTGATCCCTGTATTTCAACAGCATTCTAGTTCAGTGTTATCTTGGACCCCAAACTACTGTACTGGCTAATATACATTCTATGAGTAAATGACAAAGTACTTTTGTAAGTCATTCTGAAGAGGAGTTTCTGACAAATGCCGTAAATGTAAATGTAAAATCAACAGAACTAATATGAACATCAACATGAGCATTTAGAAAACCTCAGTGATAAATGGCCAATTAACATTTGTCTATATTTATTTGTCAGTAATGAGAATGTCTTACTATATGCCATCATTAATAGCATGATCCTAAATGCCAAAGAAGTCCTTAATGAGTATCTGGAAATAGTTCTTAACCCCAAAATAGTATATCATTCAAGCATGTCCACGATACCTAAAATGCTCGTACTGAGCTTGGACCAAAAACCAGCAGAGAATGACTTTTTAAGCATTTATATGACTTATAAAGCAGATAATGGCTTTCTAAGTATTTACATGCCTTATAAAGCAGAGAATGGCTTTCTAATGGAAAGAGTGGATGTCAGAATGTGAAGAGGCAGACAGCAGCCCAAGCAAACCGTTGTACTGCACCCTGTCCTAGAGGGAACAGATGATGTAGAGTGATTAGTTAGAACTGCCGTTGGATGTTTCAGAATGACTGTGGGTGCAGGAGCTTTTAGGATCACATCCTGTCTGAAAGAGGCCTCTCGGTGCAAATCAGCCACCGAGGTCAAGTGCTGACCTCTGGCCTGTGCTGCGGTTTCGAAGAAACATTGATTAATGTGCTATTGTCGGCAAACTACAAAACTCTTAAGCTACCTTAGAAGGCACAGATCAATATATTGCCTACTGTTTTAAAAAATGACCATATTGATAAGATAAACATATGAAAAGGAATGATGTTATTCATTTTCAAGAAATTCCTGGTAAATGCAGATAGACCTTCTGTGTTTTGATGCTTGAATTTAAAGACTGAAATTCTCAAGTCTGCAACTGAGATGACTTGTCCTCAGCATGACACTGAAAGCTTTATTTCTACAATTTGTTTGCTTTATACCATAACAGTCACTATACGGCTGCAACTGTAGCATAGAGGGAATAACATGTTCAATGTGTGAGGCTAATCAGAATCTTGACAGGTTCTTTTTAAAAACTGCTTTTAGCCATTGAGCTGAATGGATGTTTGATATGTGCTTTTTCACATCTGCAGTGAGTGGGCCAGAAATCCTCATTAGGCTGCTGTCACCAGTTTTATTGCTGGAAAGGTAGCCTAATGTCTCCCTTTTGTCTGTACTGTTGTATATATACCATCCCTTCTGTATTTTTTGCCATGGTACAGCAGTACAGCAGAGCTTATATTTTTATGATATCATGTCAGTTGCATATTCTGAAAGAGAATTCCATTTAATCTGTGTTACTTTCATTGCATTAACTGCTGTCTATATTATAGTGCTGGCTAAGTGAACAGGGCAAAGTGCTGGCCTACTGTTCAGTCTGCTCCTGATAACACAGTCTCCACTCTACAGCTACACAACACTCCAGGTCTATGGAGCAACAGTAGCAACAAAGCATAGCTTTCTTTACCCTGTCTTAAATCTTTCATTCTTCCCTAGGACCCTCTATAGTTATTTACCATTTGCACTGTTAACCTCTCACTCCAAGACAAGTAAAGCAATCCTTACTGACCAAATTCCTCAGAAACAAAAACCCCTTCTCACTGAAAATTGGCAACAACCAGGAGATGATATGACTCTAAACATGCAGCGATCTCCTGGGATGTACTTTTATCCAAACCTTGACTGAAGGGAGAGAATGGTGCTGTGACAGAACAGTGGCTTGGCAGGGATTTTTTTTAAAGAGGTTTGAAAGTTAAATGCCACCCATTTATGCTGTAAAATCTTGGTATAAACTGATGGCTCGACTCCACTGCTTACAGCGTTCTTTGTCCCAAATACATTTTTCTAATAACTAATTTTCTCTCTGGACCAAATGAACCAATCAGGTTTTCCTCTGACTAAGCTACGCTGTGGTTCTGTTGGAGCTTTTCTGTATGCATGCTGTATGAATACTGTACGCATGCTGTATGAATGCTGTATGAATGGTTTATGAATGCTGCATGAATACTGTATGCATGCTGTATGAATACTGTATGAATTCTGTATGCATGCTGTATGAATACTGTATGCATGCTGTATGAATACTGTATGAATGCTGTATGCATGCTGTATGAATACTGTATGCATGCTGTATGAATACTGTATGAATGCTGTATGCATGCTGTATGAAAACTGTATGCATGCTGCATACATGCTGTATGAATGCTGTATTCCTGCTGTATGCATACTGTATGAATTCTGTATGCATGCTGTATGAACACTGTATGCATGCTGTATGAATGCTATATGCATGCTGACACTACTGTCACCAGCCACTTCATCAGGAGCTTTTTTTTACCAGGTAGGGCTGCTGTTTGATCTCAGAACAGCCTCAATTTGTTTGTGCCGGGGATTCTATAAGGTGGTTGGGTAATGGTGTGGGAAGTGTTGATTCCATAAGGTGGTTGGGTAATGGTGTGGGAAGTGTTGATTCCATAAGGTGGTTGGGTAATGGTGTGGGAAGTGTTGATTCCATAAGGTGGTTGGGTAATGGTGTGGGAAGTGAGGATTCAATAAAATAATCAAGATTTTGGTCCATACTGACATGACTGTATCACATAATTGCTTTCAATTTTTCTGCTATACCTTCCATTATACCTTCCATTACACATTTCTTTATACATCCCAAAGGTGGTATACTCGATTCAGACCTGGCAACTGGGGAGGCTGCTGAAGTACACTGAACTTACTGTTGCAGAACCATATCGAGTTGACTTGTGCTTTGTGACATGGTGCATTATCATGCTGGATCTAGACATTACAAGATGGTAAATTGTGGCCATAAGGGGATGCACATGGTCCCCAATAGTACTCAGACAGGCTTTGGCATTCAAACCATGCTCCACTGGTAATGGAGGGTCAGTGCTTGCCAAGAAAACACTCCCCACACCATTACATGACCACCAGCCTGAACTGTTGACACAAGGCAGGCTGGGTCCAGAGACTCATGCTGTTTATGCCAAATTCTGACCCTACCATCTGCATTTCACAACAGGAATTGAGATTCATTAGACCAGGCAACGATTTTCCAATTTTTAACTGTTTCTGTGAGCTTGTGCCCACTGTTGCCTTAGAGTCCTGTTATTTGCTGACGGGAGTTGAACCTGCTGTGGTGTTCTGCTGCTATAGCCCATCTACCTCAAAGGTCAAGGTGTTGTATGTTCTAAGAGGTCTTTCTGCTCACCATGGTTGTAAAGAGTATTTTGGACTACCGTAGCTTTATTTTCAGCTCAAGCCAGTCTGGCCATTCTCTTCTGACCTCACTCATAAGCAAAGCATGTCTGTGTGAAGAACTGCCACTTATTAGATGTGTTTTGTTTTTGGTTTTTTACCATTCTGCGACACTCTAGAGACTGTTGTGCAAGAAAATCCCAGGAGATCAACAGTTTATGAGATAGTGAAACCAGCCCACTAACCATGCCATGATCAAAGACAGTTATCACATTGTTTTCCCATTGTGACATTTATTGTGAATGTTAGCTGAAGATCTCAACCTGCGTCTGTATAATTTTAGGGACTGTGCAGCTGCCACATGATTGGCTGATTGTATAACTCCACAAAGGAGAAGGTATACAGGTGTTTCTAATGAAGTGGCCCGTGAATGCAGCTGCTATGTTGTTACTGAGCGTTTGACAGGTTCTTTAAGACAGCATGTTCATTATCCTGGAATGACATTTGAGTTTTGACATTGGCCCTGATCTGCTCATCTAGCTTGAATCACATTACTGGCTCAGGTTATTTACTGGGAATCTCATCATTGGACATTTCTAAACTCTTTTGGTATGGGTTCATATTTCCAATGGTCCCTTTCCATGGGTCACTGCATAGCTCAGAGTGAGGAAATGCATGGGCTTGCATATGCTCGAGTGTATGCTCTAAACATGGCCCATTTTTCTTACTGCTTCTGTGTTGTGAAAAATCACTTTCATAACCATAAACAAACTGAGCCAAACCCCACCTCACATGCTTCTAGCTCTGTGGAACATTGTCAGATCTTCCTAGCTTTAAGGACAGCTTCAATACATTCTCCACTGTAGCTCCAGTGCTACTTGCTCTCAGAAAATCCTCTCAGAATTTTTTCAGCACTCCACCTCTGTTCCTAAAATCTGTTCTGTGTTAGACATCTTAAATTCTGTCTCTCATTCATTTGATAAATACATCTTTAACCCCAGGCTTCATCCCAATGGCGCCTAATACTGCTAGAGTTACAATTCTCTGGTCTTGATAAATCCTAACTTACATAAAGGCCATTCTCCCCCTTTGTAGCAAAGGTGTGAGAGATTGCGGTCATCTACAAAACAACCACCACTTTTCTGCACTTTTCTGGTTACTTAGCACCCACTGGTTCTGACACTGCTCTTATGAGAGTTATTAATGTCCTCCATCTTTGTGTTCCTGCTTTTAACATCCTTCTACTGTTTGACCTTAGTGCTGTTTTTTATGCTTAAACCGTAACATCCATTTGTCCTTTGGATTCCTCAGTACAGAAGGCACAACCTGTGCTTGGTTCCGTACATACCTTACTTCTGACTATAATTATTATTATTGTTGTTGTTGCTGCTGTTCTTGTTGTTGTTGTTGTTGATGATGATGATGTTGATTTTTTCATATTATGAATATATGGCCATTCCATTCTTTTCTACTGGAACAAAAAAAACTGTGGGTGATAGAGCAATTCTGGAAATATTTGGATTAAATATGTAAAAATACAAAAGAAGCAGATGTTTGTTTGTTTGCTTGCTTGCTTGCTTGGGGCAAATGGGCTGATCAACAGCTAGCTAATGCTAACTCAACTATTTTAAAGAACATTGTGTAACCAGCTAGTTTCACTGGATACTACTATTTTATTAGCATTAGTTTATTAACACTTTTAATTGAATAAGCATATTCCTAATATTTGACCAATTTATCGTCACAAGACTAAGCAACAAACTGAATAAATGAAAGTCACTGCAGTCAAATATTTTACTATCAAGCCAAATTCCTTCCTAATAACACTCTAGTTTTCAGTGGATATAGCTTCGGGTGTTAGTTTTACAGAGATATTGTAAACAATTCATATATAAATTAAACACAAATTTCACAAAACAATTCAATATAAATTAAACACAAATTTCTAAAATAAAAGCTTATTACAGAAAAAGACAGATAATTTATTGCCTATGACACATTGGGCTTTTAGACTGTTGAATCGTTTAAAAAATGTATCGGATTATGTTTGAATCATCATTACTGTTCTTTCCCTTTGCTTGACCATCTCATGCCCTGTAGCATGAAAAGGTTTTGGTTTGTTTGTTTTGTTGTTGGGGTTTTTTGTTTTTGGAGGAGGAGGTGGTCCCTCCTGCTTCTGAGGTCTGTGGATAATTGCTGTAATTGGCATGTAAATGAGGCTTATGTAAGGCATCTTGCTGCTGTAGCACTGCTCTTCCAGCTAGGCTCTGTAGATGGTATCAGCACAGCTACAGCTACAGTTGCGCTGAGTCTTGTTCCGGTACCTTCTAGCTGTGATGTGAGACTGAGTAAAAATGTAATGCTTCGCCGTAAGCTAATGTGCTTTGACAACAAATATCCCAAGGAGGGAAAACAATTTCTTGTTGCAGTAAAACCTCATTATGATGATGTATAGAATTTTGAATTTGAATATATGAGAGGAATACACTGCATATCATACAGTTTATACACTGTGCAATATAGATGTCATGCATAAAGAATGCAAATGATACAAATATTGTTTTTCTCAAGTAATCAGAAAAGATGTCACAACGCATTCCGTGCTGTGTGGCTTATTGCAGAGCTCTACAGTACAGGGTAACTGATCAAATTTTTTCAGGGGTTATTTTTCATTTGTTAAATGAACACCAGTCAGCTGCAACCTTCGGCAGGGCACATTTAATTTTGACTCAGTGGTGGCCAATAACGAGAACTGATTCATCAACATTGTTTCAGAATCCATGCTGGGTTTAAAGTCTGCATGGCCCCATGGTTGATGATCCTGTCAGACACCTCAGCAGAATCTGAAGCTCATGTAGGTGGCATGCTCAGCATCCATATTGAGCTGAAGCAGCCATTCAGGCCTGGAGCAGCACTTCCCGGGTACTGGTGCCCTGATATGCCAAGCGTGCAGATTGTTTTGTTTTCGTGAAGGGAACTTTCTGTATAAAAGCAATGAGAGTCAAACTGAGCAGCTTGTGGGGCATGCCCCCCTGGGCTGAACTGTGTTCTGGGGCCGTGCTGTGTTATAACCTGCCAGAGGACATTTACCCTGAGTCATTCCTCCAGTGGGTTCTATTAGATATTAATATAAGAGCACAGACAGTACTTAAACAAATATTATTAATTCATGATTCTCAATAATTGTTGGGTATTGAAGTGGTCGTATGCAAATATATATTTGTGTGTGTGTGTGTGTGTGTGTGTGTGTGTGTGTGTGTGTGTGGGTTCTGCAGGTGATGATGATCGAGACACAGATCTCTTCCTCTGTGACACCAACACTTGCAAGTTTGACGGTGAATGCCTTCGAATTGGGGACATTATAACATGCATTTGCGATTTCAAGGTGAGTGTGATTTTGACACAGAAAAAACTAAACTGGCAATGTGTGCAAGCATTCTAAAGAAGCACACCCCACCAATACAGTCTAACACAGCATAAACAGCACGTTACAGAGCCAGCTGCCGCCACGTGGCAGTAGTCTGAAAGGGTGTGAAAGGCTTTGTTTTTCTTTGGATGAAAGGGTGGACTGAATGCCCCTTTTAATGAAGAACAAGCTTGGCATGACTTTCTCTTGCAGGCCCTGTAAATCTGAGAGATCACATGATGTCTTCAGATGCCTTTGACTGGGTCTGAGAGGCAGTCCTCGCATTTCTGCACAATGTGCAGTGGACTTATTTTTACTTTCTATTTCTATTTTCCATGCTCAGCTCAACCCTGTTCTCTATATACGTTTGGAGTTTTAAATTTTGTCCAGTCAATACTATGTGGGAGTCTGGCTGATCATGCAGATAAGATGTACTTCTTTGACTAGTATATCTACGTAAATTAAGAATAATCCCTTACTTTGAATCTTTTTTAACATGCCAGACACCTGATTTAAGTGTGTTAAGTGTTCTGATAAAAGTAACTGCACTGTACTAATATACGAAATTCTTGTGCCACTGTTTCACGCCCAGCTGGCATTACCACTGGACCGTTGTCGTCTGGTCATGGGAGCAGATCACTATTACTATCTGGTTTAGCCTTGATTTGTAGTCGACTGTGGAATATAGAATAAGGGAGTGTGATGGGGCACAGAGACGAGAGAGAGGGGAGAGGAGAGACGTCCTTAATAATCTATTTGAGTTTAGTCTAAATGAAAATGGATTACAGTGCTTCCAAAGCACCGAACAGACAGACACTCAATGAGTCAGTTATTTTTATCCCAGCTCACAAGGCACCATTAGTCTCTTTGGTGACATAAATAATGTTACATACAAAAAAATGTCAATTTTTTTCCTCTTCTTCATTGTTTTTGTTGTAACCATACAAAGTAAATCTCTGACTCCAAGACGCCATTTGAGGACAGAGGCCATCGTACTTGCAGGCACACGGGGTCATTGCATTTTCGTTTCAGAGGCGGTCACCTCTATCAAGACCCTCACACACTCTTGGCTTCCCTCTCTAGCCGGGGCTGGTGAGGCCACATGTGGGGCTGAAAGAGCCTGACGTCATAGGGCTTAAACCTAATCACGGCTCCATGTCTTTATTCCATTAAGTGGAGTAATTCATCAAAGAAGGATCCTCTCAGGGGTTATGCTGTAGCCGGATCTGGGGGTGGAGGGGGGAGGGGCAGAGGAGAGAAAGGCGGATGGCGAGGCAGTCAAAGCTACGGCTAACCGGGAAGAGGGGAAGCAGGTTTGGTCCCCGGAGATGAATAGAGGTCATTCAGCTCTCCATGTCTGCTCAGCTATGTTTCTTCACCTCACAGCAGGCCTTTCAGGTGCCGTGGCCGCTCGAGATTTGCCCTTTTTTATGACTCCCAGTGACCCTGTAATGCCTACCTTTTTGCGTCATGTTGTGGAGCACCCAGTTGGTGATCTCTTGAAGAGGAATTATGGGCTCCAGACACATGTTGACTTATGCTGCAAATGTCAGGATAGTAGTGTCACTCCTAGCTGTCTATTTTCCTAAAAAAAAAAAATTACTAACTATTTTGTTGAATTCCTCTTCAGGTAAAATATAACAATGAAAGCTGGTTTGAATTTGAGCTCTTATACCCATTTGGACATTAAATGGATGGTTAGCCTACAAAATTAATATGGTGTGATTTTATGTTACTTTAACTATTAAAACTGTGTAGTCTTATTAGCTCTTATGATTCAATTTATCAACCAGCATTGGCATCATCTAGCAAGTGAGCCTAGCAACCTGGAGGCAAGGAAAGCAT
>NC_137505.1:22737500-22800000 GCF_041902795.1 Electrophorus electricus | reverse complement strand
TATAACCCTTGACTAACGTTACACTCAACTCTGGCCATTTTAGAGTAAAAACATTTCATGCCTAAGCTTAAACCTTTGGGGGATTGAGCCCCAAAATTAAGTTCCAGCACCACCACTGGAATGAACTTCAAAAAACAGAACAAGGAAGCGTAGCTATAATAATGGTACCACACATTTCAATAAATGAATTTTTTTTTATGATTACAAATAAACAAACATACAATCATCTAGCAAGCACAATGCCTTTGTCTAGTCAGAGGTTCATTTTAAAGTGCTGTGAAGCAGCCGAGCTCTTCAGCATTCTGCCTTCTCTTTAATGCTGTTAACGTGAAGTGAAGCGTGACGTTGTGGGTGAGCTGGACGTCCGGCGCCTGAGCTGAGATATGTTTCCACATTTTAATAGTACATTTAAAAATCTAAAATATAGCACAATAATGTGCTGACAAAATGTATTTTGCACTTCATTTAACCTACATTTAGCCCAAACCCCCGAATTTGAATGGAAAATGTAAAAACCGAATACCTATCCAAGGGAAAAATATCCGAACAGTAGGATATTTGGGTCTCGCCTTACTGCGATCTTGCCACTAGTCTTGGTGCCTGTTTTTGCTTCTCTGTCCTGTCATCCTGGGGCTTTTAACGTGTCAGGACCACTGTGCCAAACCCTTCGCACTGCATGAATGACTCAAATGCAGCGTCTCGGACGCGGCTGCTTTATTTCCCTGTGGTCTGATGTTCCACCTGGGGCTCAAAGCCACAGTCACTTTATTCCAGTACTAGTATTCACGTATGTTGCATAATGAAGAAGTTTGTCTTTGTGAGAGAAACCACGTACGACGTGTAATACACTAACCAGACGAGACAATTCCAAGGCCTGTCTGCAAGTAGTCCGAAAACCTGCCCTCCCCGCAGACTTCCATGGTTGAGCCAAAGCCGTTTAGAGCCGACCTTCGGATTTCCACTAAAGGCCACTTGATAGAGGGATTGTAGAAGGACAAGTGGAGCACCGCGGTCAGCCAGGGTCAAAGTCCTGGAATTCAAAGCGGCCCACGTTCCCTCGTGCCCTTCAGGCCTTCAACAGATTTGTTCTCCTGATAAGGATCAGATGCTGTTAACTGATACGCAGCAGATAGTGCAGCTGCAAACATACGTGAAAGGTGGGGGGGTTGGGGCAGATAGCTTGTCTGTGACTGTGTCTTTGCACATGTCAGGTTAAATTGAGGGAGAATGTGAGTGCATGTCGGTAGCCACGCTCCATGTCTCTCCCCTGGCTGTTTGCAATCATGGCCTCTCACTCACCGTGCACTTTCCACATCACTGTGAGCTCTCATGTTTCTCAACTCATGCTGCCTCAGCCGTATTAATGCGTCCAGAGGTCGGTTTTCACAAAGGCGTTTTGGGTGAAAGTAGGGATACATAATGTCTAATGATGGTGGTGCACGGGATCATGTGGCGGGATGCATAATTAACTTGATATGCCCATTTCTTATCAAGCTTCTGTAGATCCCAAGGAAGAGTCGCTTGCACAAGGATACTTTTATTTTTTGCCTTTACTCCGTTTCATTCAAAGCCTCTCCATTAGTGTCTCCAGACTGAGAGACCATATGGGGGACTGGCATTAGCCCTTGAGACATCTTGCCATTTTAAATATAACATGCTTGGATTTCACACTCGCTCACTCACATACTTATGTTTCACAGGCATGCAGAGCCTATGCGCAGTACACAAACATGTACACGCTAAAATAAACACATGCTAAAATGAACCGAGTGAGCCATGCACAGTAATCGCACGCATGCACATTTTAGCGGCACACGTGAGTCATCTTGCTGCTGCTGTGTGCGTGCAGCTCTGGAGGTCTGGGTTCCCTTCTCTTAGATCAGCCGTGTCCCTGGTTCATCGAGCTCACCCCGATCTGCTGCGTTCACGTACACAGTAGCTGTTCCTAATGTCTTAGAGGGGCTTACGCAGTCTTGCACAGTGTTAGGTCTGAGTTATTGCAGCACTGATCTCTAGTTAGTCCGCACTGTCCTCCCGTGGCCGACTCTGATTGCTTGTCTCAGTACAGGCCATTCCTCTTTGTGCGAGCTCATTCGGACTTGCCACGTTTAGCACGGATGGATTGACATGTCGCTGGATGAATGGACTTATTTTGTGGTGCTAGGCGGATGAATGGATGGCCTAATGGAAGGATTGATTAATGCTTAAGTGGGAGGCGAGGTCTGATTAATTGATAGATGTACTGAAAAAAATGGAGGCAGGAATGAGTAGTCACATGGTACTAAAACACACCATCAGACCTCTTACATCATCCGATAGCTCCCCATGTTCACTGTCACTGAGATTACAAATGAACCAACACATTTAGGGAACACAGATCCTCATAAACGTGCATCAGTTTCGCAGCACTGGACAATGAGTGAGTAGTGATGTGTTAAAAGTGGGCCTCTGTGCTGGACAACACACTGCTGTAGGATGCCAGGACAGCGGTTACCGACTCGTGTAGTGTATGGGAATAAAAGGGAATGACAGAAATGTGTGCAGGAGTGAGCGAACGGTTTCTTTTCTACATGCAAGAGTCACAGCACCCCCTGCAGATCGTTAGTGGTACTGCCTTATACGGGTCCTGGCATTATACAAAGATTCACATCATTTAAAATATGGCATATAGGCACTTCACATTGAATATAAGACACAGTTTACCATCCGCAACAAATCACCTTTGTGAGCAAACACATTACTGTGTGATAATGTCACCTATTAGTGTGTGTGGCTTATAAGACTGCATGTCATCAGTGGCTCACAGTGCACCTGTCTGGGCTGGTTGCGGCATGTCCTCACACTGCATTTGTGTGTGAGTGACACCACTGGGTCTGGATTATGTTGTTATTAATCACATGCTACCATCTTTCTTGGAACATATTCTAAAGTCCCATTCTTTCCAGCAGTGTGCATCTCTCTGCTATATCTCTCCAGAAGTCCTTATGCCATCCATTTATCCGGATCTGTCTATACCTAAGCAAACTGGTTTTCCTTTTCTACAGTGCTGGCATATGGAGAGACTTGCTGTTGCACACAGCCCCTGACTCACATCCCTTTCAGCAATAGCACCCTAAGCAGTCAAGCTCCATGTGATGTGCTGTTAACGCATGTGACCAAAATCAGATCAACGCTTGTCAGTCCTTTTCTCCTGTAGCTGTGCCAAACTGCTTAACAGTGCCTTCAGCTGTGGGGAGAACAGTTGCTATCGCTTCCCACATCTACAGCTACGCTTCCTAAAGGATGGAGGTTCTAATACCCCCCCTTCCCTCGGGGGGGCCAAGTATAAAAAGACTGAATCGCAGGGGCTCGACAAAACAGGCGCCTCTCAAGACACCCCGGGGTCCTTCAGGGCATCTTTCACGCTGTTGCATCATGCCTAGCTAAAAGCTAAGCTTGATTGAAAACTCTGAGCTGTAGAGATGCAGAGAAAGAAGGGGGTTTTGAAAGCAGTGAGAAGGCAGTTCCCAAAGCTCTATTCTTCCATGCTTCCTCTGTTTCTCTCCCTCTATCTCTCGGTTTCTCTGCCTCTACCTCAGTCTCTCTGTCCCCTCCTCTTTCTCTGCTTCCCTTGCATCTATTTTGAGACCACACAGTCTTTCATAACTTATCATTCTTTTCTCATGAGATTTCTCTATCTCTTTATATCCTGCAATCTCTGTGCTGCTCTATTCTCACTGAGTGGCTTGGAGCACAGTTGCCCATCTTTAATTCCACTCTATCTTCTCTCTCTTTCTGTATCTCTCTCAATTTGTCTTTCTCTCTCTGTCTATCTTTGTGTATGTATCACTCTAACTCTATTTATCTGTCTCTCATCAATCTATATCTTTTAATAGATTTCCCTTTTTTTTCCCTAGGAGAGAGGCTTTGAGATTCCTGTAGTTGTCCGGTAATTTTGATTAACGTAACAGTGAGCCACTTGCTTCTCATCATGGTTCTTTCTTGTTTGCCATAATGTTCCTTGTTAAAGGAGAGGCTGAAATACATTTTTTTAAAAAGCCTTCCTGAAATGACTAGGAACACAATCAGCTATTCTGTGAGGTTATTCTCGAATGATAAACCTCTTCCTTGTCTATCGCCCTATCCAGCATGACCAAAGTGACGCCTTCGCATGTCCGCCCTTGCTGTTTCTCCATCTCATTATTTCTCTCTCATCTTTCCCTCTCTTTTCCTCTTGATCTCCCACTCTACCGGCTCGCCCTCCCTGGCTCAGGCCCCACCATTATGCCACCTCTCGATGTGTAAAGCAGCAGGCACAGAGCAGCCTCCAGAATTACTGGGCACGGTTCTTTTCTCTAACCCCTTACCAACTGGCCACTGTCCATGCTGTGGCCAGGACAGCGTGTGAACAGACAGGCCAGTGCCTCGCCCATCTCTCTCGCTCTCGGGTTCCCAGTCCACTGTGCATATGGCATCGGGCGCAGACAGGCTCTCTCTCCCATGCCGTGGCCAGGTGGAGGCGTGTGTGGCATTTGCATATTCGCCCCAGATACCCACATGAGGTGTGGCTGTACGCCAGTCTCCACCACGCCACACCCACTGCATGCTCCGAAAAAGAGAGAAGCAGTACAAACAAGACTGTTTTGGTGCTTTGGGCTTTTCTGGTGAAACAGGCAGGATGTATTTCTATTAAAGACTAGAGTGGGAGCTACAGCCACTGTCACTGATGTGCAACCAGCACCCCAGCTCTGATTGTGGGTTTTGTTTTATACGGCTTCAGTTGCAATAACAGGGCACGACCTGCAACTCCCATCTTTCATCTCCAACTCTTTTTCATCCCTAAAACTAAATGCTGATAAGCGTGACCAAGGTGTCCAAGGTGCATCCTCCCTGAAGTGTTGCCTCCTGTTTACTGGCCAGGCTTCAGACCTCACCCTGCCCAGTAATAGCCAATCTACTGCCACCTGAGAACCTGGGAAGTGAAAAGGCTGCCAGGATACATTTCAGTCCTCTTTCCTGTGCCTTCATTTATATTCTACACACACACGCACACAGCCATTTTTTCCTCTGCTAGCTGTTTACCCAAATGCCGTTCTTCAGAGGCAGGAATTGCTAAAATAGCTGAGTTCAGTCCAGACATGTGAAGGCCGGTCCTCTTCATTTCCTTGTACACTTTGTTTATGCACAAATCAGGGTTGCTTGGATTAAACAAAGCCTAAAAGAAAAACGGCATCAAGGTTCATGGAAGGTTTTTGGCACAAATGTCTCGTGGTTTAAAACAGGGGTTCCTAAACCTCTTTTCAGGCTTCCTGTTTTAAGTAATGTAAGAAAGATTCCTGTAAATTACCATAGAGATTCTTCAGGGAGTCACATGACCTGGAGGTTGAGTGTTTGGCATGTTAAGAGCCAGTGAAATGTCTTTCCTTCATACAAGAAAAAGTGAATTCATGTCCCATAATTACTTTCCATATAATGTTTATAATGTGAAAATGTTTCCTATAGATAAGCTGCACGTATCGGCTTGCCAATAGCCAAAAGGGAACCATTAATGAACACTCACTGCCTTGATAAACACCTTTAATGAACACTCACTGCCCTGATAAATACCTTTTAACACAATTTCTTCCAGGTGCTTCACCTGGAAGAAACAACCTGGCAGGTGATATCTCTGTTTTGTACATGTTTAACACCCTAACAAAAGATCCAATTTGTAGTCATACAAATTATGTATGTTAATAATAGTTATTTAATAATCATTACATAACACATTAATTAAGCCTTAAATATATGTGTGGATATTGCAAGAAATTATAAGAGAAAAAAATTATGTGTATTTATTTAACTGCAATCTAAATGGTACTTATATAGGTAATAGCTGAGAGTTAATTTGCTGATTAAAGCAGGAGCACGGGAAACACATAACTACTTCATTAGCATATGTTTTTGTGTCTGGAAATTAGCCTTATGAAATTCTAAACAGGCAAAGTCAAAGATGGCCTCAGTCTTTCTCTGCATATTTATCTTCTGCAAGAAGCTTCAGAAGCACATAAAATAGAAGATGTCCAGAACTCTAAGTAAAGCCTTAATTCATAGTGGCTCAAAATATTATACTGGCCCATATTAAGTGGAATACTGTGTATTTTGATATGTTGGCCATTTATCCCAAATCCTTCTTACCCTGTCAATTCTCCTAATGTTTCTCTAATTTCTCTTTTTTTCATTTCTCATCTTTCATTTTTTCTCTTATTTCTCACTTCTCCTCTCATTTCACCTCTCTAATTTCTCATTTCTCCTCTCTTATTTCTCCTCTCTAATTTCTCACTTCTCCTCTCTAATTTCTCATTTCTCCTCTCTCCATCAGTGTAACAACGACTATGTCCCAGTGTGCGGCTCCAATAACGAGAACTATGAGAATGAGTGTTTGCTGCGGAGGGATGCCTGCAAACAGCAGACTGAGATTCTGGTGCTCTCCGAGGGATCATGTCCTGTTGGTAAGTCTGAGTGTGTGTACGTGTGTGTGTGTGTGTGTGTGCATTACTGTACCTCCCCACTTCAGTCTGACCCCCTCCCCCACATTGCTCTGCTTTGTGTGTGTGTGTGTGTGTGTGTTGCTGTAACTCCCACTCTGCTATGCAATTTCCTCACTTCAATGCATGATTCATATAGAGGGCCAATTATTGAGCCCTCAGTGAGCTGAAGCAGGTGGGGAAGAGCAGGAGCACCTGAATCCTGCAGCATAAAGGGCCTCCATCCCGGAAGTGGGAAACACTTGCATAGATCATGAAAACATACCTGCGGTTATGGTGGGTGGAGACCTGTAAGACATAACTGAGACTTATAATGATGCTGACATCACTGTGTTTAAGAAAATATAAAGCCCCTCTGGCTTAGCAGTCAAAGGGAAGTCTGAAAGAGGTAAATGAGTTATTTTTACATTTGTTTAAAAAGACTTAAAACACAAGAGCCACATTAAGAAAAGCAAACTCCAGGACTGGGTCACATCTCCAACAGTCATCAAGATAAAAGGTACTTTGAATGGAATTAAAGCAGTTGTGGCTTATTTTATGAATCGAGCCTAAAGGTTCATCTTCAGATTTATCCTCACTGCACAATTCCAGATCTAATTAAATTCATCAGGGGTTTTTCTTTGTTGTTGTTGCTTTTTGATTTAAAGCTTTACCTTAAAATGCTGTGAATTTCATAGAACCAAGGTCATCTTGTACATTTCACTATTGCTGAGTAGGAAGGTAAATAGTCTTGTATTGAACCAAAAAATTAAATACTGACTAAGTAAATGACACACGAGCCAAACCATGACCCATTAGGAACACAATTAGGAACAATTACCTGTCCCAGACTGAGCATGTCTCTAAGCAACCAGAGGTTATTTAAGGGTATCCAGAAAAGCCAAGTGGATTGGCCTGTTGCTAACATAACATTTACTCTTAAATATCTACTAACCGAGTTCAGCATTTTAGTGCATAAATCCTTCATTTTCAGTTTTGCGATAAAAGCACGCATTGAAAACCAGTTAACCACATCATAATCATTACCATGTGAATGTGGATGTAATTAACTGACCTGTGATTGGTACAGCAGTATACAAGAATCTTGGTATCATGATAGAGGCAACGAGCTTTGAGTCTCGCACCATATGGCCCTGACAGGCATCTTACAGCAACTGACAGGCATTTGAATGAAACTGAAGGCGTGGGTATCAGATGATTTATTAAGATCTTGATTAATCATCTTCCTAAAGAGAAGCAAAAGCCAGACGAACTGGCTAAACGCCTCATTTCAATATTCTGAAGGGGGGGACGGGTGGTTAGTGTTATAAATCAAACGGTAAGTAAGGAAGTAGAGAGTGACATGGTGTATATCGACAAGGCAGGTAGACATGTGGATGGATGTCTCTAGAGACAGACAGGAAGTCACTATAAAGCTGAGGAACTTGGTTGTGTAATATGTATCCTATTTCACCTTTTATACCCAGATTACAGTCACTTTATTACTTGAAAAATTCATTGCAAATAGACTAACTGACATTTAAAAAATCATGTAAAAAAAGCAAAGAATAAATGTGTCCCTAACAAACCAGTAAGCTGTACCGTCTTATCACAGTAGACATAAAAGCTGCGTAATTGGCCACTTCTTACTGGTTCGCCTCAGTCTCAGTGTAAAAAAATATATATTGCGCAATTGAATTATTCAAGAGATGAGCTTTTATAGTAATTGATTCATCTAATTTAAAGCTAAAGGTGCATTAACTCTTTTCAGTCACCAGTGTGCAGAGAGGCTAATTAACTTACTCAACTCCTCTGTCTTTACTTGCATTACTATTATTTAATGTATTTTATTATTTATTTGCCAACTGGTACAAAATACACAGTGCAAAATTGTTTGTGGTTTTGACTTAAAAAAGTGAAGAGAATTTAGAATCTTAAAAGTTTCAAATTGAACTTTGAAATGACAGAATAATCACTTCAGTTATACTTGCTAAAAGTTGTTTACTTTAAATTTTATGGTAGCCCAGTACAACAAAGCCTTCTATAGTGTATTTGCATATTCTGAACTGCTTGTGTGTTTCTTTCTTCTTCATCATTGCCACAGCTGTTATTCCTTTCTTATTTCATGATTTCTTGCTTGACATTGGCAAGCTTGAAACCATGACACTATGTTATGTTTTTGTGATCAATAAGGCAGAAGCGGAACTGTGCACCTGAGAGTGGTGAGAATCTCCTCATCAGAAGTGCTGTTTGAAAGCTAGTGGACTACATTGTATAATACACCCTTCATTTCATGTCACTTATAGATAAGAGGAAAAGTGAAATCAATAGCAACAGTGATAGTTCATGCCTTCCATTTTCATCAGGGGTTTTTTGGGGGTGTTAGTAGCTAATTGGATTGTGTGTGTGTGTGTGTGTGTGTGTGTGTGTGTGTGTGTGTGTGTGTGTGTGTGTGTGTGTGTGTGTGTGTGTGTGTGTTAAAGACTTGCTTATACAACTGTTAGTTCCATCCTTACAAACCGATTGGTTAAAAAGTTCTTTCAGCGGGGCGATACAGTATTGGCGTAAAATAAACCCATGCTGTTATCATGAATATCAGCAAGTGTTTTTCACACCAAAACTGCACCACACTGCTGACGCGTTGCTAGGTAACGACTAGCTTTATGCACCCCACACTTTGTTGTTTTGTGCATATACAAAATGGGAAATGAACACAGCAGATGACTTTTATAAGACATTTGACCTGCAGCCCGTTCAGTCAGACTCTGAAGGAGCGCGTGACCACAGATGCACATCAAATTTCGAATCTGCCATTACTTAGGTCACCTGCTGTGACTGCAGAACAATTAAACACACTGAGGCGGCCAGCAAAGCGAATGGCTGCATTAAGTAATTTTGGCACTATGCATTAATTTTTACATTCAGGATGGAATGTTTGAGCAGCAGGTTTAGTGGCTGAGACAGGAACTTGTAGCTGTTCTGAAAGAATGTGAGCTTATCTAAGAATAGAACTGAGGTTCTCGCATCAGATTCACCTATTTATAGTGATGGTCACAAAAATCCAAGATCAGAATTCAAACACCAAAATGCTTTACAGATACTGGCACTCGGGTTATCTGAGATGGATTTTGGATCCTTTCTGCTATTCTGTAAATAACCGTAGGCTCATATGGTTTTGAAGCTTGGCTTTATAAATGAAATTGAACGTTTTCACTCTCCTTGGCGAAGGAAATGTTTATTCTTAAACTGCTGCTGAACCCAGGATGAACGTGCCCTAAAAGTGTGGGACACAAACAGTCTGTTGTTATGAAGCCTGACTAACATTACTCTTACTCCAGTTTTGGGCGGTGAGGTACTGTTTTGCTGTGTTACACAGAGACAGATGTTTTGTACTTCGATTGTTGCTGAGTCAGACTCCATTAAAGAGCACCTAAATGGTCCAGAGTTCTCCAGACTCGGGGGGATGTTCAGAGAGAGAGGGAGAGAAAGAGAGAGAGAGAGAGTGTGTGTGTGTGTGTGTGTGTGTGTGTGTGTGTGTGTGTGTGTGTGTGTGTGTGTCAGAAAGAGAGAATGACAGAAAAGGGGATATAAAAAGAGAGAGAGAATGAAGTCAGGAAGAAGAGTTTATTTGAAATAGATAAAATTAAGTCAACTACAGATTATACAGAGAATACTTAGAAAAACGTATGTTTTTTTGTGTGTACATGCAGAAAATACCTCCTGATATTTAGGGAATTAATGGTTGAAGTGAGCAAAATTATCTGTCAATGGGTTAAGATAATTACTTCTCTTAAATGGATGAATAATTATACGTGGAAAGTATTAGGTAAGATCATTAATCTCATGAAGAAAAATCTTAATTTACTGCCCAAATAAGATAAAGATTTAAATATGCTCGATTAAAATGTGTTCTTTGTGTTTGTCTTTGTGTTCATATGTCTGTCTGTGCTGCTGGCAGGTGAGGTCATAATTCAGTAACCGCAGGGTGTTGTTTCGCATCAGTGAGTGAACATGTGCATGTCTCCTTTATATGTTCCGGGGGTGAAAAGTAATTTAGTGAAACAAGGAGCAGAAGAGGAGAGTGTTTGTCTTTGTCTCTACTGGGGCAGAATGGCTGCAGCAGGTCTGTTTTCTCCTCTTCATCTCTCCTTCTTCATCTCCTCTCCTCCTCTCTCCTCCTCTATCCTCTTCCCTTCTTCTCTCATCCCCTCTCCTCTCATCCATCTCCTCACTCTTCTTTCCTCTTTTCTTTCTTTCATCTTTCTACTCTTGCTGGCCTGTCATTTATGGTATCTTTTACTCATTAATTTTTCACTTTCATGATATCAGATCAAATTAGTGTGAGTTTAATAATGCATTTACATTAATAGCTTGCAAATGATTGATCTTGTGATTGTTTTATGGAGGATGGAGGGACGGATGATATTATGACGCCCTCTCAGTTGGAAAACAAATCCATAATAATAATCCGTTTTTGTTCCATGTACAGAGTCAATTTTTTCATTTAAAATTTGGATTGATTTCCTCTATCATATTTCAAATTTATTTATTTAATTTTTTTACGCTTTATGACAAGAATACATTTCAAAACTGCGGTTTTTGCTGTCATGCAGTACACTGAAATACAAGACTTTTGATACCAGCCCAAATATTGCAGAAGGTCTGCTAGGTTCAGTGGAGTTTACAGCACTCCCATCACCTAAATGTTCACACAAATCAAGTCCAAAGACACAGAGAGAAGGAGAGAGAGAAAAAGAGAGAGACAGTGAGAGCCAACGAGAGAGAAAGGAAGAGAGGAGAACGTGTGTGAGAAAGAGAGAGTTATTGACCACAAACTGGAAGCGGAACAAGGAATATACCAAAAACAACGTGGATGCCAAAAGTGAAAAAGCTGTGAAGGCACAGAATATTAACGGAAATTGAAGTACAAGTATATTTTTTCATCAAAATATAAATTAAACATAAGTGTTTTTCAGCTCTGCAGCATTTAGCCCTTGTAACGTCTTCAAGATGCTCCCCTTAACCTCAGACTCAAAGATAACCACCTTCAGCATGCCCCTGTAATAAATCCTGCTAGCTGAATATTACTCATTACATTTTACTTCATTTTACAGGACGAAACAACACACACAAGGAACTTAGTCACTACTGTTGTTATTAAACTACAATGTATTCTTTTTTTTTTAACAATTTATTGAAATGTGTTGAATATGAATCCGTTATAAGCCCAGCACAATGTGCAAAAACAGCTTCATCAAGTTTAATGGAAGGACATTCTATTCTTAAATATTCTTGTAAATGCAGTATACTTTTTATTATCCTGACCATATAAATCTAATCATTCTTGAGATTTTGTGAAACACATTTGGAGGCAGCGTGGCACAAAACATTGCCCTTCCATTCTCCCCCAAAGACGGGATACGGCTTCCCCGCAGGATCTGTATACACCAGCCAGGATTAGCAGACCCATGTAAGCACACAGGTCAATGGCCTCCATCTTCGTCCAGTCTTCTCCCTCGTTTATGAAACCTTGCATATTTGTCATTTCAAGGTTGATTTTTTAAAAGGCTGGTGTAATAAAGAAATGGAAGATTGATTGATGTCCTTGACATAGGACATGGCTAATCTCATAGGCCCTGCAGTTATCTTCATCACACTGTGTCCTGCTGTCCTACCCTGAACAACCCAGGGGAATGAGGACCATTGAAGCTTGTTCTTTGACAAAAAAAATATCTCTATTTCAGCTTGATGGTCTTCAGGGGAGTTCTTCCTCATCTGAAGCCGACTCATCGTGATTAGGGCTGTATTCCTCATTATCTTCTTCTTCAGACATCTTTTTTCTCTCTTGTCGCAATCTTGTTCCTCCTGTACATCCTTTGTAGTCAGCAGGTCAAGGACCTGTTGGGTGCTACAGCGTACACAAAAGAAATAATAAACTGGTGAACCTAGCAGACAAACCTGGTGCACACATAACAGACGAAGCTGGTGAACGCAGCAGACGAACCAAGTGCACACCTAACAGTCAAAGCTGGTGAACCTAGCAGACGAACCTGGTGCACACCTAACAGTCGAAGCTGGTGAACCTAGCAGATGAACCTGGTGCACATCTAACAGACGAAGCTGTTGCACACCTAACAGACGAAGCTGGTGAACCTAACAGACGAACCTGGTGTACACCTAACAGACGAACCTGGTGCACATCTAACAGACGAAGCTGGTGAACCTAGCAGACGAACCTGTTGCACACCTAACAGACGAAGCTGGTGAACCTAGCAGACGAACCTGGTGTACACCTAACAGACGAAGCTGGTGCATACAGTTGAGGTCCAGGAACCAGTCTTTTTGGTTCACTGAAACCCAAGTAGTGAGCAAAAGAGGAGAGCCATAAGCAAGAAACAAGGACTCTGAAGGATTGAGAAAGATGTTACATGGGGGAATGGTGTTTTCTCAATCCATCCAGTACTGTAGGAGACAATTCAGTGTTGGTGTTTTAGATGAGGGAGGAGGTACAAAATACTAAATGCAGGCATGCCAATGCTTCTCTTTTTAGAAAAAAATGTAATGTTGGATTTTTTAAAATAATTTTACCTCACCGTAAGGTTAGAGTTCTCTCATATTTTCAGTGTAAGATCAAGCCGATAGCTGCGTTTTTTCAGGGCCTTTTTTGCTCATCTTTACAGAGTTCTGTTAATCTATAGGGAACTATAAGGACCCAAATGTCAGTTTGGACTCCTTTAATCTACCTTTAAGTAGAACAGTTTAAACAACTTTAATCTACATTTAAGTAGAGCAACTTAAACACCTTTAATCTATATTTAAGTAGAACAGTTTAAACACCTTTAATCTGCCTTTAAGTAGTTCAGTTTGCTCCTGATTCTGAGAGATGCTTGAATTTGCATTGTTTTGGTAAAAATAATTTATTTGCAATGACCAAAGAACCATGGTTCTGTTGCAAACCATGTAAAATCCAAGTGAACCAAACTCTTGCTGTCATTGGTTCAGAAAACTGGTGTAGATATGTTGTGAGCAGATACTGATGCTCTTGTGTGTCTTACAGTACTGATTTTTATTTCCTATTCTCCAGTCACAGTGTAAGATTTTCTGAGGTGCCACCGAGTGAAGCTGCTTCTTTTGATATTTATATTCATATTTATTTGACATATCTGTTCAGCCATGGCTGTAGTTATGTTGTGTGCAGCGCTTGGTTTATAATATGGGTTTGCATGCTCATTTGTTTGCTTTTCTTGTGTTTGTATTGGTAAATATGATAGACCTCTGTGTGTGTGTGTGTGTGTGTGTGTGTGTGTGTGTGTGTGTGTGTGTGTGTGTGTGTGTGTGTGTGTGTGTGTGTGTGTCTGTGTGTGTGTGTGTGTGTGTGTGTATGTGTGTGTGTGTGTGTTGGGTCTGTGTATCCATGTGGCCATTGGTTATCTGTGTGCAGTTGCAAGTCAAAAGGACAAACTTTGTCAAATTTGTCAACAAACATGAATGCATGCACAGATATAACTATATGGTGTCACATAGCTCACCTCTACTGATGTGTTACTGCTTTCTTTAGCTGAAGTGTTGCCTAGAATGTCTACAATAGGCTTTTTTCCATATCTTTGTTGTATAGGTGAACTGAAAGATTAATGTCATGCAATGAGATACATTTACCTTTTTGTCCAGCAGCTTTCCACTGGAGCATGTAAAAACTTAAGCATTAGAATGAACGTATGCTGATCTGGAAGTTACACTATATGAATACCACTAGTTGCATATAAGCTGTGTTGATTTTAAAGTTAAACAAACAAGGTATCAACGCTATTAAGTTCACCTTAAAGAAATGCAAAGTATTTCAGTGGGCAGACAGTTTAATGAGAGTCACTGAAGGAGCATCTTCGATGCTTAGCTAATGTCATCCCAGAGTGTGCTAAATCTGCTCTGCATTTCAAACAGACTACTTTCTTCCTTCCTCATATTTATATCCCAGCTCTTCACAGCATACTGTAGTTGAGTTTCACTCTCCAGTGCCCTTTCAATACATGGTCAAAATGTTCTCTCATTTTGAGGCTCCCGGGAGTGGCGCTGAGTAGCTCCAGCCGACTATCCCATATCCTGTTCTCTTTTTCTCCGGTGCTGATAAGTAGGCTATTTACCCTGCTAGCATTAGCGAGCATGCCACTCCGAGCTCGGGGTGAATAATGTGCTGATTAAAGGAACGGCCCCACTCATATTGAGTCATATCGAGTTGTGCTATACGGCACAGGGCAGTTAGCCATTAGCTCAGCGGCGCGTAACCGCAGAGTGAAACGGAAAGGGAGTTATTTTCTCTATTGGAAATCGAGGTTTAGATAGCGGCCCGGCACAAACATGCTCCACCTCATACCAGAGCACCTCTCTGGAGATGGGGTTCACATCCTATGAGAAAGGAATTTAGGAGGGTTTTTTTTGTTTTTTGTTTTTTTGTTTTTTCATTTGTGTCAGCAACCATCTAAGACATTTCAAACAATAAGCAGTTAAATAAATTAATGAATTAACCTTTGGGACTCAGGGTGTGTCATAGTGTGTCTTAATATTTTACTTTAAGTGCCTTTATGTATAATTTTAATTGCCTCACACCTGCACATCCAGTAGTAAGCCAGTTTAAATGTTTAGCCTCAAATATGCAGTGTCAGTTATTAGTTAAAGAAGTTCTAATCAGTGAACTGAGATGTTTTGTTTTGCTGTTTTACATGTTATCCTGTATTTTTGGTGTTCGGAGGTGCAAATGCATATCTAGATAAATATTGCAAATATTTCTATATAACAGAAATATTCGAAAAATATTTCTGTTGAAAATGGTGAAAATGGTTTGGTGTGGCAAATATACAAGTAAAGGACTTATCTTTAGTGTAAAATGTGTGAATGAACTTTCATTGTCAGAAGGCTTAGTTTCTAGGCAAGGTGATGGTAAATGGTCAGTTTCCTTCAGTTGAAGTTTTATTAAGAGAATATGCACATGACAGCACAGAGCACAGAGCAGATTCTCATTTCAAATTTGCATAAACACTGTGATGAGTACTTTTTGGGAGGGACCACCTTGCCATGTCTTACTTTACAAATTATCTTACAATATTATCATAATTACCATATTATCATAATTACCACATTATCACGCTTTTCATATAATTCTTTAATTTTTCAAAAAGATACTATTTTCATTATTTCTTTTGTTAAATACAATTAAAACTGTTGAGGAATTTCGGTGCTTTCTTGAATTTTTGGACTACGCTCCTGATTCAACAACACAGCTGCCAGCTGCTATACCACCAGATTAATTTGTCTGAGTATGCGTGTGTTTGTGAGGGTATGTGTGGTTTACCAGTGTGTTCAGGCATGCATATACATTAATGAGAATGTGTGTACATATGCAAGCCTTCAGAAGGTTTTGTTCCAGACTTCTTTCTAGATTCTTTTCAGTTTGGCAGTATTTCTCTATGAAACTCAATTTGCTTTACTGACTATTTTGTCCACTCATAATTCTGCTGTGTTCCTGTCGACACTGGCAGATCACTGCTTGAGGCTTTAAGGCAAATGTGTAGCCTGTGATCTGCACGTCGAAACAGCTCATGGAGACCTTGTAGGCTGGAAGATTTTTCTCTCAGTCTTCAAATGCCATTGCCTAGTGTTGTAGGGTTCCCTTTTTTTTGTGCCTTTGTTGTCATGTATTTTTTGCTTTTAAAAACTAAAAATACCTGTACATTTTTGTTTCATTTCTTTCAGTTGTTGTTGCTTTTGCTTCGCTTCAGCAATAGATCCTTTCTTATTTCAGTTGATCTCTTTTTTTTCTCTCTTATCATAGTTTAAGTTAACAGAGAAAACCTTGGCGTATGAATGCCACACCTAAGCATGACCAAATCCTTGTCGGTGTGCCTATTAATGCCATTATTAAATTTTGCTCTCCTGCTGAGTAAAGTGTGTAAAAAAAGTGTGTAAAAAAAATGTGCTTCAGGTGTTAGATGCAGAGGGGGGTTAATGACTTTCTCTCCTACCTCTCTGTCTGTCTGTCTGTGTGTGTGTGTGTGTGTGTATGTATGAGTGTGAGTGTGTGTGTGAGAGTGTGTTATCTTCATATCACTCCCGTCAGTCACAGGCAGGGACTGACAGGTTCTTGGCAGATTCCCACATGTGAAGGAGCAGTGCTGCCTAAGAGACACATGTGGAGTGTAGTGCTTGTAAACCACTTTAGCTGTGGTATTAGTGTGTGTGTGTGTGTGTGTGTGTGTGTATGTGTGTGTGTGTGTGTGTGTGTGTGTGTGTGTGTGTGTGTGTGTGTGTGTGTGTGTGTGTGTGTTTATGCACATTATCAGACCTAGCTTCATTTGTATATGTGTGTTCATTTGTATATGTGTGAGAGAGAGAGAGAGGGAGAGAGAGAGTGTGTGCCTGCATCTGTGGCAGCTACCTCCTTTCCCTTAGGCATTTATAAAGCATGCAGTAAAAATAAAAGGACTGCATCTTTATAAGATGTAGCTCTTAAAAGCTGTAAGAAAAAAAAAACTATAAGTTTTTTTATTCCCCATTGTAATCCAGATCTTTAATGAATTCAACCTTTGGCCATTTGTGCTTGTTGATTTCTCCTGTTTATGATAATCTTGTTTCCAGTTTTCACATGCAGTGGTTGAAATGTTCCTACACGACATCTAAGCAACACTGTATTTATTCTCATCACGTCTGCTTCCGTTATTCAAAGATTATTCTGCAGGTGTGACCTTGAGAATATGGATTCAATGTAATGATACACAAGTCTTGTGAAGAAGTTTCATAACTAATGGTTGTGTTTTTCTGTTACAGAGGCTGGCTCAGGATCTGGGGATGAAGGTAGAGCTCATAATGTGCACACACATGCCCATACATGCACACATGCATACATACACATACACACACATGTGCACATGTACAAACACACACACACAAGTATACACTCAGACACACATGCACATACATGTGCACATACACACACAAATATGCGCAGTCTTTCCTCCCTCTTTATCCGTCTTTCGCTTTCTCACACATACAATTTCCACTTTTTCTGTCAATCACATACTACTTAACACACACACGCACACACACACACACATAAACACAATCCACCTCCAGTCATCTGTCCCTCTCTGAAAGTCCCATCCCACTGCAGATGTAATTCAATTACTGCCATGGTCATCCATTGTTGAGAGTAAGGAGTTATTGCACAGTCATCTAACCCCGCCCCCACCCCATCCTCCTGTGGTGAATGACAGCACTGGCTGCAGAGCTTCATGTGGAATAGGAGGCTCATCTGAAATGTCTCTGTCTTTCACACTGTCTTTTTGTCTCTCTCTCTCTCTCTCGCTCTCTCTCTCTACTGCTCCTTCTCTTCCTGTCTCTTCCTCTCGCACTCCTTGTCTGTTTTTTGTGTCTCTTTCACTGTCTACACCAAAACACTTTAGACTTTGAACAATGTGATGATACTTGCAGTACAGTAGGATGATACTGACAAGCCATTCAGAGGTAAATAAAAGTTTATTGGCTCTATCAGAATCAGAATCAAAATCAAGTTTTATTTGATTGGTACGGTACACATACAGGGAATTTGTCTTCGTGAATGCCCATATTATCAGACTAATACACTGGACTACACAGAATAGATATTGAACTAGACTTGGATAAAATAATTCCAAATAAAGTATTTTAAAATAGAGGTACAGGATAATGGAACACAGGTATAGATAGGAATGCTGAATGTGTAAGCAAGATCTGGAGAGACATATGAATTTATGATTGTTTCTGTTTCTGCCGTCTGTCATGGGTGAAGGTCTTGTCATTTCCTTCATTTTGACTTTTCAAACTAGTAACAAAATTGTAATATAGTGAAAATATATATATTTCAATGACACGCTTTTGTAAAACACACTTTAATAACAATGCAAGTAATCTTATGGCAGTAGTGCCATTTGGTGATCAAATAATTGAATATGAAATTTGAAAAGTAATTGAGTAGTAATTGTATTTGGACTTTCCATAATATTTCACTGGTGAAGTGCTGAATTCTTTTAATTGTTCTTTTAAGTCAGATTTATTTTATAATATATCAAACAAATGAAAGCTTCTCTATCAAGACAACTTTACAAATGCCATAAAAACCATTCATAAATATCAGACATTAAATTCTTGGAAAACCTGCAGTATGCCACTTGTCCTGAAGGTACAGTACTCTCCCTATATGTCCTGAAAGTATGGTATTCTCCCTTTATGTCCTGAAGGTATTGTACTCTCCCTTAATATCCTGAAGGTACAGTACTCTCCCTATATGTCCTGAAGGTACAGTACTCTCCTTATATGTCCTGAAGGTATTGTACTCTCCCTTCATGTCCTGAAGGTACAGTACTCTCCCTATATGTCCTGAAGGTACAGTACTCTCCTTATATGCCCTGAAGGTACAGTACTCTCCTTATATGTCCTGAAGGTACAGTACTCTCCCTATATGTCCTGAAGGTATAGTACTCTCCCTGTATGTTTTGAAGTTATGGTACTGTCCCTTTATGTCCTCAAGGTATGGTACTCTCCCTGTATGTGCCACTGTATGTTCCTATTGCATTAATTAATGAACAGTAAGGTTAAAAAATCTGGTAAAAAAAAAAAAAAAATAGACTTGCCTTAGCAGCTGAGATGGATTGGTGAGACAAAGTGTGGATGACAAAGGGTTGGAGAGGAGAAAAATCAACTCAGAGACAAAAGAACAGTGAAAAGTCTGGTGGATGGTAGCATAAGTAATTTTGGTGGAGAGACAGAGTGAGAAAGACAGACAGAGAGAAAAAAAGATAGAAATTGAAAGAGAAGTAGATTAGGTAACCCCAGCAGCATTTTGGTGTGATTAAGAATTAAATGTATTTTAGGGGTTGGAGGTGAGACATAGGGCAAGCCTAGTGGGTGAGGAGGCCAGCTGAGAGCTAAGGAAGTTCACACCGGGGAAACAGGCAGCCTCACACTGTCGCCTGTGGGGCTGTTGGCTTAATGTGACAGAGCCACGACATTGTCCGCAGTACCGTGATATCTGACATAGCTGTCCAAAGGTACTGTGAGAATGTGTAATCGCTCTATTGTCAGCTGGCAGAAGATGATTGGTGATGTACTATAAAGCACTATAAATGTTACTCTAACCAGTGCATTTCAGCACACAGCACTTCATCAGGGTTAAAAGAAAATGAATCCAGGATATTTTAAATACACAATAAAGCAGGAGCCATATTTAAATATAACCAGTCAAATTACTGCAACACCCACAGACTGCAAATGTGTATCAGTACTGTTATATGTTCGGATGGCACATTATCAGTCATTGTGACCAACATGTCAGAAAAGTGTTAATGATCAATGACACTTGATTCTTTACCTGCATTTTGATTCTGAGGTCAAGATATGATTCACCTTTTCATATTTTATGTATGAAAAAATGTATTCGTTACACAGAGGTCTAATTATATTCTACATTATATTCTATATTATATTCTACATTATATATAATATATTATATATTTATATTCTAGATAGGTTTGGCTCAAAATCAAATTTTATTTACAATAAAATATTAAAAAATAGCATATCCCTGTGTAAAAAGTGATCTTATGAAACAGTGTAGTTGAGCTGTAAACTACAAATCTGAATAGCCTCTTAAATCTGATATAGTGCTGTGCAAACATTTCAGTAGACTCCAGAAAAAAGAAACTATTTATCTGTGCAATAAGCATTTATATGCATGTAAAAACTTTAATACATATAAATAACCTTTCATATAATACAAAATTCATGCAATTAATCTATAACACCCATAATTAACCTTTAAAATAATAATGTTTAAAATGAAACATTAATACAATTAAACATTTATACAATAAAAAGTAAGTAGAAGAAATCTTGTGAGATGTTTAGAAGAATTCAGCTTTGGTTCAGAAACCTACAAGAAGTTTAGCTTGAAAAATATCTATCAGAACAGTAATGATTTCAAACAAAAACAACATGCAGCCAAAAAATAAGAGGTAGCAGAAACAGAACTCACAGAAGAGATTTTTTGGATCAAATAAACCCTTACTGCCCTGATAAATGCCTGTTGGGTGCCCTATGGTTTCTGTCATCTACTGCAGTATATGAGAAAACCTTAGGATTATATATGAGAAGGCATTAAGGGTGGTGTAGATGATATAGTTATAAAATTTCAGTGTACTGTTCTGCACTTAATTTTTTGATGCTGTTTTTACAATACACACCTAGACACTGTGGTGTGTGTGGATGTTTCCAGCTCGCCTTGGCCATTTCAGAAACTTGATTCTTCTCACAGCAGAAGTTGTCTTCATGAACAGATTCTCCCAATAGTCTGCGTTGGAATCTCTCTCCTGAGTTTTGTGTTGATCCGAGAGGTGGAAGCTCATTACTTTAGTTTACAAAGCAGTTGTTTTACATGTTGTTGCTCTTATTTACATGTCCTCACTGTTTTGGCTCCTCGTTTCTTTTCTTCTCCTTGTCTTTTTGCACATTCGCCCTCATATTTGTTTATGTCTTATGTGTAGACAGGTATGATTGTTATATTACTGTAAACAATGACAGTCCTAATTGCAGTGATCAATTGTGGTACCAGCGCAACCCTCAGTGATGCACCACTATGGATTCCCGAGCACTTCATTAATCCTAATTACTGTACAATGGAATCCATTTACTCTATGGCCGGGGATCCATGTCAAGAGCAAATTATGTATTTAATGTAGTTAGATTTTCTATAATCAATACAGAGTTGCACAGTGGAACCTATTACACAGAGAGAACCTCATGAAAAGTGGGTGCTATTGTTTTTATTTGTTTATTTTAGCAGGTTGCTGTGGGTGACTTTTTACTTTAAACAGTCGTTTTGTCTGGCCTCAGACTGTTATAAAAACACTTTGGCATTGTTACCAGGGAGAATTAATGACTTTACCCTCAGGAGGTGACAACAGTCAGCCTCTCCAGCCGCTCTGAGCTGAGACCTTCCTCGGTCACCGTGGTATCACCATGGTAACAAGGTTAGGGGTTCGGGAAGGCGAGTAATCTAATCTCTCCATTTCAGCTGCTCTGATAAAGGGGATTTGTGGCATGGTATGGAATAGCCAAACAGGGTCACCAACTCAGGGAAAGATCCTGGTTGGACACTCAGTATGTGCAGTAACATTTAACATGGGCTATTTCTATCCTGTAATTTCCTACACAGTTGCTATGGGCGACCATATGATTGTATTTGAAAACTCAGATCAGATGAGAACAAAGGTCAACTTGATCTCAGAAAGAGTTCCAAAGAACTATAACAGAATCAGCGCAATTTATGGTATTCTGGTCGCCAGTGCCAGGCTGACAGTGGCCATCTGTGAAAATGTATACTATAAGAACATATGTTACAATATATCTATAATACTTATCTATAGTGTTTATCTATACCACTCCTGTACACACAACATCTACTGTACTTATACTTATACTATATACTTATATGTAATATACTGTATCTACAGTATAAGGCAGAATAGTCGGCTGTAAAACGTGAGTCAGAGGATATTTATATATTTATTTCTTATATGAATGCATATTATTGAGAAGCCAAGGAATTATACAAATGCAAATGGAAATCTGCTTTGATTTAAATCAGTGCACCCTGTGCTTAACAAAAAGAGCTCCTTCACAAAACCACTCAGCCCCATCCACACAATTCAGCACCCTGATAAAGGAAGAAAACAAAGGGATTTTTGCTTTCTCTCAATGTAAACAAAAATGAAAAAAAAATGGAAATGACTCAGAGAAAATGTAAATGACTTCTAATTTTTTTTTATAGTTATCACAGATGAGACACCTTAGATTTTCTCTCGCTATGTTTCAGGGGCAAGGCCATCTGTGGTCCCAAAGAGAGGTAGAAACACAGTCATCTTATGGTCCTTTCCAGCTTTGTCAGATACCTCTAGAGGTATTAATATAGTCTGGGCAAGCTTTGATGAAATGTAAATCTCTGTCAAACTCAATGAAATGAAACAAAGGGAAGCGAGGAATGGAAGGACCGCTGTCACTTAACAGAAAAAAAGCCCTTAAAAAGGCCCATGCTGTATTAATGCAGGTCACCGCTTGGCAGGAGCAGATTTCTATTATAATGCATGTTGGAAAATCTAAAATAATGACTCAGGCAGGTTGAAAGGAAGAAGAACGTGCACAAACTGCACTGGATACATAAAGGTGCAGTAGTGGCAGGATTAAGGAGAGATTACCAGGGTAGAGAGTCAGGGGCCATTGTGCCTGGCAAGGCTTAGAGGAGCAGAAATGAGTGAAGGTGAAGAGAAAGAGAGGGGTTAAAGCTGTAAATAGTAACTTTAGTCAGTTAGCCTTTAATTGGTTATCTTTTGGTCAGATAGTATTTGGTCAGACAGACGTTAGTCAGTTAGCCTAAATCAGTTTGCCTTTAGTCAGTTAGCCTAAATCAGTTAGCCTCTGCTCAGTGAGCCTTTAATCAGTTAGCCTTTAGTCAGTGAGCATTTGGTCAGTTATCCTTTAGCCAGTTAGCCTTTGGTCAGATAGGCAGGATGTCTGCTGCTATGACCCTGTGACTATCATTAAAATCCAGAATAGATGAAGGCAAATTTAATCATCATTTCCAAAGGAGTTCAAATGGATCATAACAGGGTAAGAGTGATGTGGACTTAACAAAAGTTCTCATTGCTAAGACTTTGAAGGCTGCCAAAATAACAATAAACATTGAAGGTTATAAGAATGTTATATGGACATTAGTTCACCATTTTACTTGGTAGGGCACTAGCTGAAGATCACTACCAAATACTTTGGTGTATCTGTGGATTATCACACACTCCTCCATAGAGAAAATGCAGACCTATATGTTGTAGTGTGAAGATGACTATACAATTCATTTTAGGAGTTTGGGCAATATTCTCTTATACCATCAGTCAGGTAAAAAGCTATTTTGTGTCTCTTCTTTCTCAAGCAAGTAAAATTAAACCCTAAGCATTGTGTATGTGTGTGTGTGTGTGTGTGTGTGTGTGTGTGTGTGTGTGTGTGTGTGTGTGTGTGTGTGTGTAATGTGTAAAAAATCTGTGCATTGGAAAATCCAGAAATACTCCAGTCACCAAAGCTTCCATCTTCTGAATAACTAGAGCCTACAGCAGAATTATTCCAGCCTACAACAGGATTTCGTCAGTCTACAGTTGCATTACTGTAAGCTATAGCAGAATTACTGTAACCTAACAAGGACTGGGTTTCTGGGATACAAAGCAGAGTGCTATGAAATGTAAACATCTGGGCTACTTGTGTGTTGTTATTTGTTTGTGTTTGATTATATGTGGAGTCTTTAATCCTGGAAGGCTGACTTTTCCTACAATGTATGTATATGAATCCTGGCACAATCAGCTTTTGTGTGTTATAGTACGCACAGGAGCAGTGAGAAGCTATGGGGTCTTTTATTTACATTTGAGCTGGAGATGCTCTCAATCAAAAAGAATTTATTTCCCATAGTGGTAGAGGGGATGGTAGTGCTGAACGTATCCACATACTTTTATTCAGATGGTTTATTCAGCTAGAGTGTGGTGGAGAACAGGACTCAGATCAGTCCTCAGGCTGTTTTTGCTGAACTGCACACGTGGCCACTGATCTCCTATTAAAACTCAAGCCTTATTACTTTAATCAGAACCTACATGGCCTCCTTCCTACCTCATGATCCTTTTGAACCCCTTCATTAAATCATGATGTCATACTCTTATGTACATTCACATGTTTTGCAGTTCTTTCTTTATGGGGTGGATTTTTTCATATTATGATGTAATCATGATATACTGTTTCAAGTAAACCTGTTTTGTAAAAGGAGCTTCATAACGTTTTAGTTTGTCCATTCTCTATTGAGTAATGTGTAAATTCTCCTACTTGCCTGAGTGAGTTAGTTGTTTGTGTTCAATTAAAAGACTGTTTAGAGAGAAATTATCATGTAGACTGGGAGTTATTTTGTTTGTACAGGTGCCAAAAGGCCCCTCTGAGTCCACAGTTTTAAATCCATTAACTAATTTTGACTTAGCTCTCTAGGCAATGAAGATGAGGACTGTTTTAAAGGAATTGTTAACTGAAAATGAAAGTCCACTAGAATTTTAACATTACTCCTGAAAGTCTTTGGGTTTTTTTTTATTATTTTTTATTCGGGGGGCTCTACTCTGTACTAAACAAATATCCATATACTGCTGTCAACTGTATTTTCATTCAGCTTTTATATTTTTCATAAAGTACAGTTATGTGCATGGCAAAAAGCACTTAAGTTTGCTGCAGAAACATTTTCTAGTACGTTGATGATCTGGTTCTATTTGGTTCTTTTTAGTCTAATTTAACACTTAACTCTCGTTTTGGAGTCATCAAAAATATCATTTGTGAGGTAACGGTTTAGAACAACTTAAAAATTCAACTGTATTTGAAAAAATAAACCTCATACTAGCATAGCGAGCTGTGACCATCCTTCCCGCTAGCCTTAGCTAAGGATCAGCTTTTAGCATCCAGCTCTGGTGTTCCCAACTTTTAGCCCTGCACCACTGACTGGGACCAATTGGGAAGCTGAGAGAGGGAACCTGAGGTGCCAGAGGGATTAGCGGAGTTTGAGAGTGCAGACCAGCACACACACTGCTGGAACAGATCGCTTCCTCCAGCACCTGGGATATGCACCTAGGCCATCAGCTAAGAAACACAGTCTTTCAGACGATAGTAGAATCATCTTTTCATTAAAGGAAAGGCACAAGCTATATAGGGTGCAGAGAGTGGGCATTTGTCTGATAAATTACCTTCAGAGATTACAGCGCTAAAGTATGGCTTTTGTCAATTTTTTTTTTTTTTTTTTTTTTTTGAAGCACTTGACCAGCCAACAGATCACACAGTTTTTGCATGTGATCACTTATCTGAGCAGGTGTGGGTGCCTGTGGTTGGAGTTGCATCAGGCTCAACAAACATGGCTTTACTCATGAGCTAAGTCTTCATGAAATCCTACAAAATCCCTGCCTCTGGCTTTAATGAGTTTTTCTTCCTATGAGTTTTTCAGACTGCCTGAAATTATGAAGTTATCCCTCAATGGTTCGAAACCAGTTATGATATATAGAATAAAAGTAGAACAGCCTCTGATCATTACTTGGCCATAAACTCTGCAGGGTTTGAAAAGGCAATTACAGTTGGCTAAATTCTCAAACAGTGAAACCTAATAAAGAAATAGACGCTTGGGTGTTTCACCTTCCCACTGGCTTGAACATGCTGGTTAATGCATTATGGTACATTCAAAAATCAGTTCATTTCAAATGATATTCTGTACCTGGTTCCGTATCTTTGCACTGCAGAAGCACCTACAGTGAGCTCTCTGTGGCAAAAACATTGAACCTTTCCTACATCTACACCAAGTCACGTACACAGACTACCATGTTTTATTAACATTACAATGAATTTTTAATCAAAAAGGTCTAACCATTAACTTTTGAAATCAAACATTGAAACCTCTAAGAAGACATATATTTGTACAATGCCATATGATTTTTTCATGGAAACATTCAGTTAACATTTTGCATAATGATACCAGCTTGCTGGTTATAAATTAGATGGTTGAAACTCTTCTATCACTACATAAAACAACAGGCTACTGTACAGCAGTGATGCTCATGGTGGGATCATGGAGCTACTCCAGCTCTTGCTCCTTTTCACCAACCCTCAGCAGTGGCTGACCTTTTTCAGGTCCTGTATTCACGAGGTTATAAACCCAGGCGGGAGGCAGGAATGGGTGATGTTGCAGCTCTGTCTCCAGGGCCAGCTTGGCTAACCTGAAGGAAAAAGAGAGATAGAATAGACGTCAGAAAGGCAAGAGGCCAAGCACCACAGTCACTAATGCCCCAGAGCTCCACCCAGCCACAACCCTCCACCCCATCTGATCCATCAGTCACTAATGCCCCAGAGCTCCACCCAGCCACAAGCCTCTGCCCCCTCTGATCCATCAGCCCTTGCTCACCATTATTAGCCTGTAGAAAGTGACACTTTATTGACTGACCATCGATTGCTTAGGTGCTGCGGATGATGTTTCTTGCCCTCACTCTCTTGCTCTCTCTCTCTGTCTCACTTTCTCGCTCTCTCTCTGTCTCACTCTCTGTCTCACTCTTTGTCTGTCTCTATCTGTCTCCCTCTTCCTCTGACCCCCCCCCCCCCCCCCAGAGTCTCACCCTGTCCCCAGGGCACTCTTTTGGGGGTAGTTTGTTTCTGTGTGAATATCTATGTGTTATCCTGTTCCCTCTACCTCCTAGTTCACACTTCTTTATATTAATCTTTTTAAATATTCACTTGTTCTTTGTTGTTGTTGTTGTTGTTAGTTGAAGCTCCAGATCAGCGCCATGAAAAGGTGTAGACACGTTAAATGTTGAATATAATTCTGAAACTGGCTATTACAGTTGCAAAATGATTGGATTCTATGCATTAACTCCCCCTTAACTGGAAGTGTATGTCTAAGAGGAGTGTATGTAGGTTATTCATGTGTGTCTGCGAGCAGACGACAGCCCTCTCATCCTCTCATCTTCCTACACAGCACAGCACACTCCACAGATCCCCCTCCCCATCTGAGCGTGCTCAGTGAAATCCACACAGGGGAAGCGGAGCCTCATCTGGCCAACGCTGGCAACAAATGGAAGCTGTAAAGCCTAATTTCCCTCCTAATTCTCCTCTTCTAATCCGTTTGGAGAGGATGCCCTGGTTTGGACCCTCTTTCTGGCTCTGCTTCTCCTCGCTCCCGCATGTCCCCCCCCCCCCCCCCCCCGCTCCTCGAAAAGCGCCAGCCAGCCGGAACGGGCAGCAGGAGCACTCCATAAAATGAGACACCCTCAGTCAGTCATTACGTGTGCCACTGGGTCATTGGCGAGGACCTCCTGCTCTGTCAGGTGTGGATATGAGGCAACGTGCTGAAAAAGAAAATAAATTCTAGCCCATTTCCAGTGGGATTGGGGCACCTGTGAAGAGCTGTTTGCACTAAGGAGGGTTTAGTGGTGGAGCCGGGATGGAGGATTAATAGTGAGTGCATGATTAGAGCTTACAACACCTGGCACCTCCGTGTTAGGAGGTGATCAACAGTTGAGCACTGCAGGAGAAGATGAGAAACCTTTATAATAGAATTTTAAAGTGTCTTTAAGATGTCTTAAAGTGTCATTTTTATGTGTCTGAAATCAATTTACTTTTTTAAATTAAAAGTTTACTTGAGGTTTTTTGTAAAACATTTTTAATTTTCTTCCCCTTTTTATTATTATATTGTTTCTGTTAAGATAAAGCACTCTTTGGACCAGACTGGTTTTACTTGGGAGTTGGGGAACCTTTTAGCAGAAGGACTTTATCTCTGTCCAGTGCAAATCTGTTATGTCAGTAACTTTTCTGAAAATATTACAGTGTCTTTTAGTTTGTAAAACAAACGGAAATAAGGTTATATCAACAGCATGCAAACTGACGTGAAAAACATCCCACTGTAACCTACATGAAAGCAGTTTTTTAGTGTTGTTTTAGTATGAAGCAGTTTCATATTCTCGGATGTCAGATTGAACAATCAAAACAAGAAGAATGTTGAAAAGTCTTCAAAAGAGCAGTATCATAGCAATAGACTACATACATGTTACAGACATGTGCTAATGGATGTGTCTAAGTACTAAGCAGTTATATTAATTAATAAATCTTAAAGCAATCGGTTTGTTTTAAAGCAGCAGTAGTTAACCTCTGTCAAAATAGCTTTTTGTCATATTTGGTTTAAACTGCCATTATGTCCTGACAGTAATACATGAGACAGATAATATGTTAAAAGCGAACATCTAAGCACTGAGAAAAGTGGATGCTAGTTCTTTTACAGAAAAGATGTTGCTGTAGATTACTTTTCTATGCATGTTTGTTGGCCAGCAATGTTGACATTTTGTAGTGTGCACAGCAATGTGCTCTGTAGGGAGGAGCTTTGGAGGCGGGGCTAGAGTGCAGCAGAGAGGGAGGGGGAGGGGCCTGGAAGTACTTGTTCAAATTTTCAAGCTAAATCCACTCTCGCCTCAATCCTACTGCAGCTTTAAAGATATAAAATGTAGGATTTAGCCAGAAATTTTGACACGAGGTGTTTCCATATATAATGCTGTGTAGACATAAATTTCCCATCAACATACATTTACCAAAAAGTTTTTTTAGTCTCATCTGTCCACAGAACCTTGTTGAGTCGTGCTGGCAAGATCTAGGTGGTTTTTCGCAAACCTGACATGGTCAGCAATGTTGGGGTTTTTTTCATGAGAAGTGTTTCCTCTCTAGTGACCACCAATTAAATGCCACTCTTATTCTTACGGTTGACCCAGCTTTTGACCATAGAACCACTACTGACTCAGTATTATTTGGGTGACTGATCATTCTACACACAGCATTACCACTGTGTGTGTGTGTGTGTGTGTGTGTGTGTGTGTGTGTGTGTATACTATGTATCTGTGTGTACTATATATATATATATATATATATATATATATATATATATATAGAGAGAGAGAGAGAGAGAGAGAGAGAGAGAGAGAGAGAGAGAGAGAGAGAGAGAGAGAGAGAGAGATTAAAAATTGTAGTAAAGTACAAAGTGTTTCCAGAGAAACAGAATGTTTCGGTCAGCAAAGTGATGAAGCTGATGATGGACCTCTGTCTGAAATATTCTTTTTCTCTGGAAACTCTGTGTACTTTACTACAATTTCAAATATTTCTACATCTCTTACTACAGTACACTGCAGTTACCTAGAATCTTACCTAGAATCTATATATGGATGGATCTTATACATGCATCAATATATATATATATATATATATATATATATATATATATTGATGGATGGATGGATGGATTTTAAATAGACTTCAAGCCATCTAAGTAGCATGTCCTACTACCTTACTGTCTTCCCTTTGTCAGCATGATGTCTTCTCATCTATTGATTGTGCAGACCAACCTGTGCCCTTGGCCCTTGATCTGCCAAAGAGCAGTTGATCTGGGGCTTCTTCTAGACTCTTCACTGATTTGGGGCTCCCTCTATACTCCTCACTGATTTGGGGCTCCCTCTATACTCCTCACTGATCTAGGGCTCCTTAAGATCCATCAGGGACCCGGGGCTTCCTCCAGACACCTCAGTGACCTGTGGGTTCTTCTAGACTCATCAGTGACCTGTGGGATCTTCTAGACACATTAGTGGCCTGGGGCTTCCTCTACACACCTTGTGTGTAAAAAGTATTCATCCTGGGGTTTCAATCTGCTAGGAGCTGATGTGTAATGAGAAATAATTGTTGGTTCTTCAAAATGCATTGAAAATAGGTAAACATAAACCAGAAATAAATGGCTTAAAAACACATAAAACATAATAAAAAAATAATATATGAACCTCATTCATACTGCTTTTGCCACACTTGACCCCACAAGATGTGTTGTTTTTGAGCCCTACACTTAGTGTTCCTGCTTGTTAGGAAGGTCATTCTCCTCCCATATGCTGTGTGTGGGAAAGAGACAACTCCCATTCATCATCTATGTGATAGGTTATGTGCTGCCCTATATCCTCTCTCTCTCTCTCTCTCTCTCTCTCTCTCTCTCTCTCTCTCTCTCTCTCTCTCTCTCTCTCTCTCTCTCTCTCTCACACACACACACACACACACACACACAGTAATACAGCATTTACTAAATCTTACTAGGTGGGCCCTTGGAGCATCAGGCTTGGTCTCTTTTGTCTAGCCCTGCCTGTTAAAGCCTCACATACCCACTCCTACCTCATTTCTGCTAAAATGTTCATCTAATAATGACACCGAATCATTGTGGGTGTTAGGAGATTTAAAAGCACTGTAAATCATTAAAGCCAAAGATATTTCATTAAAAAGGAAAAACCCTCATTCACATTTAATGGGTATGGTTATTACTAAATATAATCTTCGGAAGCAATTATCTGTGAAAAAGTTTTAATCTCTAGTGAGCATCAAAGCACTGGCCTAAATGCAAAATGCATCTTAGCATCACCCAGTTCATCACTTGCCAGGCAAGTATAACATTGCAGTTGTAGCCCTTCCCCCGTGTATAAGTGCAGTACTCTGGGATGAAAACGTCGGAGGTGGGCGATCGACCAGGCTTCTGGTCAGAAGAGATCGATACGAGGGGAGCGGCCGTCTAGCAGGGAGGAAATGAGGATAATTGTTACTGCCTCTCCTCTCCCCTACGGCTCTCGCTCCCTGATCCATGGGATTAGCCCCGCCCTCTGGGGGAAAGCAGCATGGTGGTTTAATAAACTCCATTTGGAGGCCGGGATGAGACTGTGAGCACTACATAAACCTGCTGTCAGTCAGGGTCCTGCATATGGTGGCCTTTAACTTTGAACTGACCATTCAACTTCCAGCCTGGGAACACATTTACGGATCCCTGAACAGATGAGGAGAAAATCAGCATAGTGCAGCAGTACAAATACATAATAAAAAGTCATTTAAAAATCATATTTATACATTATATTTTATATATATATATATATATATATATATATATATATATATATATATATATATATATATATATATATATATATATATTAATATTAAATTGACATTGAATTCCGTTATGTGACAGTATAACAAAATATTACTGAATATAGAATTTAATCTCTGTCTCCAGTGGGTTTTTTGTTTTCTCATTCACTATTCCCCACATAGACAGTTCTATATAGAATTCTACATAGGGTACCTGTAATGGAGACAATTTACAATTCAGGCAACACCAACTCATGCCAGAAATATATTGGTGTGACCTTTCGTCACTTACCTGGAACATTAAGAATAAGTAGACTAGCAGTACAATCACAACACATAGAAGTAAGGCAGTTTAGCAATGTTTTACAACTTCAGATGTGTTTTGTTTTGCGTTTAATAACACCTAGATCTAAACCTACATCCATGTTCACATGTTATTAACAAAAAACACTGAGTGAAATACCACAATGCTTTTATTTCTTGAGCACAAGCTTCATTTATTTGGGTTAGTTTGGTTATATTAACGTTCTGTAACCATTACTTTGCGTCTCACCTTCGGTGCCAAACCTGTCAATCTGTCCATTACACTTACAGTCCTACTAAATATATCCCTAATATCTGCCTTAGGAAACCAATATGCACTATGGCACCTTTTCCCTTAAGCAGTGTACTTTGGTTGTTCACTATATCTACTGTGCACTGTGGGTAACAAGAAGATAGCGTACTATATAGGGAACCTGAATTGTGCACTGAGAATTCAGAGATCACTACAAAATAGCTGACACTCTAGAACACTAAACAGTGAGTAGGGTGCAAATTCAGACAGTGTGGGTCTCAAGTCACACTGTCTGAAGCCACGGAACTCTGTGGTACAGTGCCGCTGTGGCACTGAATAGAATGACACTTCTGCGGTAAATTGATTCAGCAGTAAAATTGCTGGTTTGCTATTTGAACCTAGCTTTCCCTTCTGAGGATAAAATCAAGATGGGAGCCTGATTTCAGTTCTATGAGTCCAATAGGTAATACAGTTTGTTTCTGTGAAAGAAAATTTAGAAAACCTGTTTGGTGCACTCCTGCAAGTTTTTATCTTAGAATTTTTGTTTCTGAAAAAAAAAAAGGGGGGGGATCATATAGTTTATGCACAAATCTTATTACTAATTATTCAAAAGTTATTAGTGTATCTTTGTTAAATGAGAGATGACAAAAAGTAGTAGAAGAGAGCACACCACTCTCATAGGCTTCTGTTCTTCTTCACCCCTGTGATATTCCTGGAGGTGTGGTAGTGAGTGAGTGCAGTCCTCCTCAGACATGAAGAGAGAGGGTAGCAGACCCATACGTGGAGCAGGAGTTTGTGATCTTCCCAAAAAAAAACAGATCACAATCTTTTTAACTCTCAATCACTATCCACAATATGAATTGGGGTCTTTCTTGCCAATTTTGAATTGTACTGTTAAGAATATCCAGATTTGATATGGTCGCACCATTTAAAACACAATACTGCATTAAAGACACTATTTTCAAAATGATAATTAAAACATAAGTTAAATTTAATTTTAAATATTAAACAAATCTGTAATCAGCAGTCAATAAATAACAGATTTTTCAAGTATTGTAGTAGTAAAACATACACACAAAAAAGGCAAAGTGAAATGTAAACTTTCACCATGCTTTATTTGTGCAGTCCTCTGTTGTCATGTGGTGACATCAGTGTCTTAAATCCCACATTGTGCACATCTTTAAATGGCATCATTTTCCTTAGCTAGATAAAATGTGACTGCCTAAGTCACCTTCTTTCATTGGCAGCTTTTATCCTGTTTATATATATATATATATATATATATATATATATATATATATATATATATATATATATATATATATATATATATTCTAATGCGTACATCAATGATAACGTTTTTATGTTTATGTTTTATAGCCATGACTTTCACACTACTCAAATATCTGACTGTACATAGCCATGACTTTCACACTACTCTATCAGCCTGTACATAGCCATGACTTTCACACTACTCAAATATCTGACTGTACATAGCCATGACTTTCACACTACTCTATCAGCCTGTACATAGCCATGACTTTCACACTACTCAAATATCTGACTGTACATAGCCATGACTTTCACACTACTCTATCAGCCTGTACATAGCCATGACTTTCACACTACTCTATCAGCCTGTACATAGCCATGACTTTCACACTACTCAAATATCTGACTGTACATAGCCATCACTTTCACACTACTCAAATATCTGACTGTACATAGCCATGACTTTCACACTACTCTAATCAAGTCCCTTTTTGGCAGCATCTCCTTACCTATGCTATGCTGTGCTGCTGGTCATGCTAAATTGTTTTTTAGCATCAGCACAGCCATTGTGTACCCAGTCATTCTGATGGTTGTGAATGGAGCCCCTTTTTTACTGGCCATCTAAGGTTTTTGTGAAGTTTCAAAACTCATCTAGAAGCTTATCTAGTATTAGAACATAAAATGTCACGATATCTATGATTTGCATGAAAATTAGGTCTTGCGTCTTCAACATCATTCACGATATAAAATCATCAGATTGCCCACCCCTAACGTGTAGCAGCTTGTTGTCACAGCTGCACTCAGACCTTATAAAAGACCCCAGCACTTCACGCTTCAACGACATGCGCAGTTTTGAAACAAAACAGAGTTGTCAAAGCAACGAGACAGCATTCTCCTGATTAAAGCAACACCTCACAATTAGCATAATTTTTTGGTGTTTAGCATTTGAGCAGAGGTGAGGCAGAATATACAAACATGGATCAGGGGAGTGATCAGATGCAGCTGTGAATACCCGAGAAGAGAACATTCACTCACTCTCTGTTTCTTCATTCTTCTGTCATTCTCATTCTCTCTCGCTCTGTCACTGTCTCCTCACTCTCATGGGGCTCAGAAATAAAAATAGCACCTTGTAATGGAGGGCCAAGCTCAGCAGGGGTGGGGCTGAAGTAAACGTAATTTAAATTCCATGGCGTGCAGGATTGCTTTTTTGCCCGGTCACTGATGAGGGCCGATATGTGATAGGGAGGAACCTTAAGCTCCAGCCGCTCCCGGGAAGCCTCTGTCGCCAGGGAGCCCCGAGCGGCGAGTCAGAACTCATCAGGAGGAAATGAGCAGAGAGGCTGGCAAAAGATCAGTGGGGGATTTGAACTGTGCGTGAGAGTGGCAGTGAGAGACAGAGAGAGAATGAGAATCGTGTCCAACACCCCCTCACCCCTCGATCCTAACCCACTCCAGCTGTCCTGAACCTAGGTTGCTGCATTCTAGGTCGTTATCACCCAATACCTGCTTGCCTGATTCCATACTTAAAAAGAGTGTGTGTGTGTGTGTGTGTGTGTGTGTGTGTGTGTGTGTCTCAGCAGGGAACGAGGGCTCGGCTGAGAATGGACAGAAGGAGACGTCCACCTGTGACATCTGCCAGTTTGGGGCCGAGTGTGATGTGGATGCAGAGGATGTGTGGTGAGTCTGCACTTCAAAGCCACAGACTGCAGCACAGACACTGGGCACTATGCAGTTTTTGGGTTCTTCTAATAGGGTCCTTCATAGGGTGCTCTCTTTGAAAAGTGGGACCTCATACAGCTGACCAGGACAAGCCACCCACCAAGCAACTGATAAATAAGGTCACATCAGTTAAGAAGACGAGAAAACAGAGAAAACAGAACAAATAGATTCGCAATTCTGTTCAAAGGTATTGCAGAAACAGAAAGGTTTATTTGATGGCTTTTCTTTAAGTGACACTCATAATGTTTCTGTTGTGAGCATACTGGAGTTAATGAAGGAGTGTTACAGCATCAGCCAAGACAAAAGCATAACATACTATTCCAATGTGTAATCCAAAATAATCCAATCTGCATAATATTAACTAAATAGACAAACTGATAGCACAGAGAACAAATGTAAAAATACAATTTTATGGAAAATGACGCTTTCCCCATAGGTTTATACTTCTTTTTTTTGGGTCCCCCAAGTCCCCATGTTGTGGTTTGAACCTTGAAGAGTCTGACCTGTGCTGGATGAATGATTAGTGAATGAATTCCTTGGGACGTTGGAATGAGGGCAATAATGACATTTTCATCTCTGCTAACGAAGCCTGCTCTCTACTACATCATCAAGAGCTCATTGATATTCAAAAGGTTTCGCTGGAAGTCCTCGTCTTGCAACAGCAGGCAATCAGTCCAATCAAGCATCGCAGAGGTCATGGGACATTTGGCACTGCTACCAAAAGCCTGTCAGTAAAGCTTTAATAATATACATTTTGATATCTAAGTCCGTTGATTTGTAAGTCTATAGCATTATAAACAGATCTTCAAGATGGTTACTTTTTTTTGTTTTGTGGAGCACTGATATATGATTGGCTGTTTTGTTTCTCGGTCTAGAAACTTTTTTTCTAGATCTTTTAGAATTCTAAAAGGTTCTCTGTAAAATGTGTTGCAGCACTAGGCTTCATCTGCGGCGGTCCTGAATCTGTTAAATATAGGTTTGGGGAACAGTCCTGTGTCTGTTTACAGCAGCGATGTGGTTTTAGGATCCTCCTGCCTCTTTCCCAGGAGTAGGCCATTAGGGAACCCTCTGAGTTTTCTTTGTTATGCCTGCTGGCTTGCAGAGCCAGTTCTCAGACAGGCAGTAAGGGAGGACAGCATTTAGTCTTAATGGAAATGAGCTCATCTCAATCTTACTCCACCACCACCACCCCGAAGCCCCCCAGCCCTCCGATGGGGAATTACATGCTGAGACAGCCCTGTACACTTGACTCAAATGTGCACCTCAGCCCCAGAATGGCGGTCTGCCACCCCGCAACTCGCCCCCACCTTCACCCTCTCCACCCCACCCCCTCAACCAACTCCACCCGCCTCACCGACTCACCAGTTCAGTGATAGCCGCCTGACTGGAGGCGTTTATGTCTCAGCCAGTGGGAGTGTACCACACCGAGCTCCATCTGACGTGCTACACGGGCAGACGGCTCCCTCAACACTCAGTCCCTCTCTTTTTCCCCCTCTCTCTCTCTCTCTCTCTCACATTCTCTCACTCCTCCTCTTTGTCTCTCCCTCTCCCCATCATCTTTCTTTTGCTCTGCTCTCCTTCTGTTTCTCCCTCTTTTCCCGTCTCACCCTCTATCTATCTGTAAATTAGATTAATCTAGTGTTCTATCTATGACAAGATTACTGGCAAGAAAATGAGATAAGCATATTAACCTGTAATAGTAAAGTTTTATTTGTCAGTTCACACATTACTGTAACCACTGGTCAGTTGTTGTTGATATGTGAGTGTGTATGTGTGTGTATCTCGGTGTGTCTGCTCATGTGTGAAGCTAAAGTGGCTGTATAAGTACAGGTGGTCAGACCAGTGCCTGCAGGCACTGCTAGAAAAGTTTAGATAACAGGGAAACCACATGGCTTTCACAAATCAATAAGACACTCAAATAGATAACACACACACACACGCACACCCAAACAAACACAAACATTCACAGATAAAGCGGCAATACACATAATTTAAATGATAACTTTTCACCCTCCAGAAAAATATGTTTGACAGTTTTACTAACATACACATGTACACAGACACATGCAGACTCACACACAAATATTATATATATATATATATATACACACACACACACACACACACACACACACACACACACACACACACACACACACACACATATATATATATATATATATACAGTTATCAGAACCATCACTGTTTAATATCGATTGCTTTGAATGGTACAGAACTATAGCATGTGTGTGTGCATATGTGTATGTGTGCATGCATTTTTGCATGTGTGAGAGAGAGAGAGAGAGACAGAGAGCAAGAGAGAGATATGTTGCCGCTATGCACCAGTGTTTTCAGAAAGTGAGATGCAGCATTAAATATTAATACTCTGGACACATTATCCTTTATGATCACCACAGACGGTCACTCTGGAGAGCAAAAGTCTCCAAGCCGCATGTGTGTGTGTTTTATATAGAGAGAGAGTGTAACACCATCTACCAAATGCCTAAACAGAACCCTAATTCAAATCATAACTCAAGCAGAATTATGTATTATTACATTGGTCTCATTACAAAATGACCTTAATCATAAAAGTTAATTAATTAAGAAGATATAAGAAGATGATGGCATGATCATTTACTGAAATCAGAAATATATCAGAATATCATTTCCATTCTACAACTAAGGCAGGTAATATTAATTATTTAAGCCAGTTTTCTGAAAGAAGCCCATTATAGATATCAGTGTCAGTAACTGAGATTTAAGCATAAAGACTGACACAGTGAATCTAAAACACAGGAAAAAGGAAATATGAGTAAATATACACATTCACCAGACTCCTTTTTCAGAAATCACAAAGTAAAAGAACTTTGCTGAATACAGATGTTTGGTAGTTTTCAGCCAGCATCATGTAAGTTTAACCTGTGGACAGAAACTGACTGTAGATAATGAGTTGGAGGAACACATGTGGTGTTCTTGAGGAGAACTCAAACAGGATATCTACAGGCTGTTTCAAAAGATGTGCCTGTTGCTTCTACACATGAGGGTGTGTGGTAAGAAATTAAATAATAAAAGGGAATTAAAGTACAAGTTAAATGACTGTTTACATAGTGTGAGTAAGAGTACATATGTGTGCATGTGCATGTAAATGTGTGTGTGTGTGTGTGTGTGTGTGTGTGTGTGTGTGTGTGTGTGTGTGTGTGTGTGTGTGTGTGTGTGTGTGTGTGTGTGCCAGGCTTGCGGTTCACTCTGTATACTAATCAGGACTCAACTGTGGGGTTTGTTCAAGCTGACTGATCACTTATTGTGACTGAGGGCTAAACAGTGCTGAGCTATAAACAGAAACAGAACTCAGCAACAAAGGTATTGCCAGCTTCACTGGCATCAGTGTCAAATCATGTAGGCATGGGTCAGTAGTCCTCAGGTGGGCCAGTAAGGTTCAGTATACTTCGGATGGGTCTGTAAACCCATGCTGCATAAATGTTCACATTCCACTGTGCTTGGATGGAGGAATTTCTGTGCTTGGATGGAGGAATCTCATTTGTGGAACCCAAATATCAAGATTTGATTTTATGAGATGCTCTAAATTGATTCTGGTAATGTCGAATCCTACTGGCTGTGTGTGGTTTCACTCATCACACTCAACCCATCATCTAATGACCACACCTGTGATGGGATGAGTCATGTGTCTGTTAGAGCAGATCCACTGTGTGTTCTGCTGGGTCACGTGTGTTAGAGCAGAACCACTGTGTGTTCTGAAGGTGTGAAAAGTATCGGACATGCAGTCCATTTGAGTTCTGGCCCTGGTAAGGTCAGATTTGTTCTATGGACTTTGAAACCATTTCAGAGTCCATAAGAGAATTTGATTGTAAATAGATTTAGGTTTATGGTAGCCTCTTGTTTTAAGATGTAGGCTACTCACCTTGTTGCTTATGGGCATTTATTCAGAGTGCAAACACACACAGACACGACTTCTTTCGACTTTTGATTTAGACACACATACTAAGATGCCCTTAGACACACACACAACAGAAGCTCTGTTCTTGCTCTGATTATGCTCTCTCCCAGTACCCTTATAGACTTATTTACATTTTGGAGAAAACAATATGTGGAATCACAGGGCTCCTCCTGAGTAACTAACACACACACACACACACACACACACACACACACACACACACACACACACAAACACACATACACACACACAAACACATACACACACACACACACACACACACACACACATTCAGATCTGCCCCAGCAATGAGTGAGCCGAGAGAAAAGATCAGGGTCATCATTTGCAATTGACTACACAAGGTGGTACAAATTCCCTTCATTTGCTTCATGTCCTTGAAACGCTGCTCCCTGGCTAGCAAGGTACAACCCAGTGGACATTACTTCCTCCAGACGTTGTCTCCCCCTCTTCCTGCATTTTAGCCCATGCACAATATTTGGGTGTGAACTGGACTTTGCTCCAGTGCTTTGATTGTAAGTGCGTGATACTGCGTTTTGTTGTCACGGTGGTGACTAATGCTGCCTGTGGCTTTCTTCCAATTACTCAAACCCTTTATGCAGATTTGAGAGACGTCTGTTTTTCTCACAGTCTTTTTATGGTCAGTGATTTGATGCACTCCAAAAAAAGAACCCTTTTTCAGTGTTGGCCTATAGTGAAATCATCGACACTGAGTGTACCGGTTCTCCTGAAACCACAACATCTTGTCGGGAAGTTGTTGTATTTCTCTGAATTTCAGATCGGGTTGCTATGGCTTTCTCTCCATGGCTGTGACACTCGCTCACGCTGACTGCCTCCTGATGAGAAAACAGTCCACAAGCTGATCTGTATCAACATTAGCAAATTATTCTTTTTGCATCCTGTGTCATAATAACATACAGCTAAGATAACATCAAAGTAGGTAGACTATTACATATGAGCTTTTCATTTACATTTAATCCATGATAGCATACGTTTAATTGCAGTATATTGCAAGACCTCACTTGAAGCCCTGAAGGTCTAGTTGCTTCTCCCTCAGCCTGACCTACGGCATCTTTACTTAATTTCTGAGTTTCCTGTCTTTTTCCTAATAAGACGATGCACTGATGAACAAGACACATGCAATCACATGGTTAGCCTTGTCGACCTTTATTTTCGAGGGGGATTTGAAATGTTAAGTTGAATGGGATTTTATGAAACTCAGTTTAGTCCTGCTAGCCACCTTACTGCTATCCTATAAACACCATAATCTAGGCTTAGCTTGCTGGGTAACACTAGCTAACATGGTTAACTAGCATCATTTGACATGATTTTCTACAATCTGGTAGCTAGCCAGTTTTGATTTTAAATTGATGTGTTTACTGGCTAGTTTACTACCTATAACTTGTACTCTGATGTCCCTTTTTTGTGGCATGATAGCTACAAAGTACAAAACCTGATGGCATGAACACAATTACGTTGTGTGTGCTGCACAGTGAAGGCAATAGAGGAAAGAGATTAAGTCATGTGAAAGATTTTTACCCATGCTTGAGGTATGGACTGACAGCCGTGATAACTTGCCATTATCACTGCACAGATCAGCCCTCACCCCGTCCATGTTTGGCAGCAAGTATGATATTTGCACATGACATGAGCCTTCAGATAGGCCCCTCCCTTTCAGCCAATCAAATGCTAGCATGCCTGACTTGGTTGTCCTGGAGATATAACCTCTGGGAGGACACATGAGAATTATCTGACTTCAGTCCAAAGATAATGTGAACGAGTTCGCTCAAATACTGCTAGGGACAGTTCTGTCCTAAAAATATTGGTAGGGACATGTTCGTCCCATCCACATGCAAATCTATGCCCTCGTCTTAAACACGCACACACACAGTTGGGTCTGCCCTTGAGTTGACTTTCCAACAGAGTAGCGGGGAAAAAATAATCACGTCTCTTTCTTCTCCTGTGTGGTTTTCCTACTCCATGTGCATTATGCTAATTTTGCCATCCAAAAGCACAGAAAACAGTCCACCTCTTTTTGCTCAGATAAGAGCTTTGAGACACGAGAAGGGGACAAGAAAAAAGGAGAGAAAAGGGCGTAAAAATGACAGATTTATAATTACAGCATCGACATTTCAGCGCTATTCGGCGGGAAGTGTCCGGGGACGCCAGTTTTGTAGTCATTTTTGCTGAACATGCTCGCTGCCTTAAACAGGGTCACGCACACACAGCACGCCCCACACAAACACAGACGTGCAGAGTGCACAAAGCTGCACTCGGAGCTCGGGCAGACGCAGGTCGCTCCCGGAGGGAGGCGGACCAGCGCGTTGTCACACACCGAGGTGCGCTATTGTCTCTCACGCTTGCGTGCATTCCGTGGCCCTTTTCAGCCATTTAATTATACGCACTGGAAGAAGAGACAACCCGGATGCACGCCCAGGTTTACTGAGCTGCAAACACACCCGTTCCCTCAGATCGCTTCCGATCCCGCAGAAAACCCCGCCAGAAAGCAGCTGTTGTCATCTAACGTAGGTTGCTTCCCCTCTTCTCTCTCTGTTTCTTTGATCATGTTTTTACAATATACAAATTCGAAAGCTCATTAGGACTGCATTCCAACTAACGAAGGTGTGAGTCAGAATAGCCGCTAGAACACGCGGAGAGACATCAAAGCCCGTGGAACTCATAAGTCATGCCAGTGAAGACACCGTCGGGTTGCTAAACCACTGCTCCCTACTAATCACAAATGATGGCCTCATAAGACCTGTGCTACTGCTGTGTGCTGTGTTAATTCATGTGCATTCTTGTCCACCCCAGTGCACTATAGGAACATGTATGGCAAAAAGCTAAATGACTTCCTACAATGCTTTGCCGTCTCCCTAAGGCAAGTGTCCTGTGAAAGTTACTGTTTTGCGCTGTCGTGGAGCTGGGGAAAACGTTTGCTCAAACAGATGCACGTCTCATTTGTGGAAGCAAACGCCTTTCAGGACCACCGCTGTTTATTTGTAAAGGCATTTATACGAACATCTGAGATATTAGTTCAGACATGAAAAAGCCTGCTAGAGAAGCTGCCTCTCTCAGTCACACTGTTGAGCTGGATGTCTGAAACCATTAACTGCATAAGCAGTGTACAAGTTGTGTGACCAAACTTTCATTTTAAACTAAACTTCTAATGCTACTCTGATACCTCAGCATTGGTTATTTAAAGCTGTCCTACAAGGAATTGACGATCCTGACTTTTCACGGTGAACTAACATGTTTCAGCACTGAAGTTCAGTTTCATCCTCAAACTGCCAGCCAGAAGACAGTAAAGTAGGACTAACTTCAGTATGTGACCACAGGTGTGTGTGCAACATCGACTGCTCCCACATAAGCTTCAACCCAGTGTGCGCCTCGGACGGCCGTTCCTATGACAACCCATGTCAGGTGAAGGAGGCGTCCTGTCAGAGGCAGGAGCGAATCGAAGTCAAGTTCTTGGGCCACTGTCAGGGTGAGCACACTTTCCTCCTCACTCCCACACACCCCTCCTCAACTCCCACACCCTTCAGTCACTCCCATACTCCCCTCCTCAACTCCCACACCCTCCTCCTCACTCCCACACCCTTCCCTCACTCCCTCACCCCCACACACCCTTCCTTCACTCACATACACCCTTCCTAAGATCACATAAAGTTGCAATTTGGTTGTAGAAACAGACACATTATTTAAAAGCAATTTCAAATTCTATTACTCAGTAGCCACCAGCTGTGGAAGGACAGTTGGTTAAATGTACTGTATTAGCAAAAACCAAGTTAATGAGTACAGTAACTTCACCCATGTCAGTTGAATACCAGGTGCAGCACAGATGCTGAGTGCAGGACAATTTCATTGAGTTTAATGACTAAATTACTATTTAAATGACTAAATTACTGTTTAAATTCATTTTTAACCTTTGACTTTGTTTTAACCATAAGGTGACATGATAACAGGAACTAGTCCTGGGGATGGACACTACGTCAGGGCAGACTACCCAGGTGAGTGTGTGTGTGTGTATGTGCATGCACGTGTGTGTGTGTGTGTGTGTGTGCATTAGTCTGAAGAACCATTCTGAGATCACTTTTTCAGGTTTCATTTCCTCTCAGTCTGTTTATAATGATCTTGTGCTTGTGTGTGTGTGTGTGTGTGTCTGTGTGTCTTGCAGAGGAGAAGCCCGAGGTGTCAGAGGTGGCACGAGGACTTTACATCCCTTGTCCAGAGCATTACAAGAACTATTGCGTACATGGAGACTGTGAATATCCCAACATGCTCTCAATACCATCGTGCAGGTACCCGCACACACATACACACACACACACACACACACACACACACACACACACACACACAAATTTCAGGAGCAACTCAACTTCTTAGTCTAAAGTCTGACTACAGATCTTGGGCTCCCCCTGCTGTTTACTTTTAACAGTGACATTACAGAGAACAAAAGAACTAATGGAGTTAGATGAACCTAGTCACAGCATTGCCACGACTGCACCCTAAACAAATTCATTCTGTTTACGCATCACAAAGGTGCCAAACAGAAGATAGTCCGACAGACACGGCATCCGCTACACCACCCCTTTACACACCTCTTTATTTCTGCATGAAGTGAGTTTCTTTACCAACCCCACATTTTAAAATGCCTGTGTATAGCTGTTTCTCAGCAGCTGGGTTTCTCACATATGGTAGCTCAGAGCCAAGGCCCAAAAGTAAAGCAAAAATATTTTATTACCTTTCATTTTCCAAGCATGTGACATTTTGGTGATATTTTTACAGCCAGCACATTTAAGGCCTGCCTGGGTTTATTTTCCACAATGCTTGTGGTGGTGTGCGGCCAACCGGGAGTAGGAATCGCGAGTGCACGTTTCTGCGGGTCAGTGCTGACCCAGCTGCTGATCAGTGGCACTCTGTGGATTCATGGCCACCTGTCAAACAATAAGAGTCTGTTCTCTAGTTCATTTTACTTCCATCTTATAGTCTTCCACTCTGTTGCGTCAGAGTCGGGGGGGGGGTAAACAAAATAAAATAGAAAAATGGAATGAGTAAGTAAGGAAATGAGATAGCAGGAGAGTGATTTAAAAGAGAGTTTGGCAGCTCAGAGAGAGGGGGGGTTGCATGCAGAGGCAGAGCAAAAGCCAGGGGGAGAGACAGAGCGAGAGGGAGAGAGACTGGGAGATAAAGAGATGGCGTAGTTGTATTCCTTCAGGTACATGTGTTTGTCATAGTGCGCTGCAGGGTTCGAAAATGTGCAGGAACGTGACGTTTGTTCAGCAACCTCCTGAGTATCACCCAGCTCACAGCTCAGTATAGAAGGGTAAGCCTTCTGATCAGGACTGAACTGTCTACCAACATCTAAAGGACAGGGCCCTCCTCTGAGGACAACAGTGCGCATCCATCGGAGAGAGAAGGCGTTTGGCTTGAAAGAGGAGTAAAGGAGACTGTCTGTGTCAAGCTGAGATAACAATCCCTGAGCCCCAGGACAGGGCATGCCACAGCACTTATTATCTACTTACAATGCCATCGTAACATCTTTTCCCCCAAGCGGTTTCACACCAATTCACACTTCTGCACATCACGTGACCTTAACAAGGTTGATGACGTTGTAAGCGTGAATCACACGGAAAGATTTTAAGTACGGCGGAATTTCTCTGCTTCAAGATTACACTGCCAGCAGTACGTTGAGCACAATCGCTTTGATTCACTAATGTTACACAAATTCAGTGACCCAGATTACTGAAAACCTTAATATACGAGAGAAGGAGCATATGGAGCAAGAGAGTGAGATGGAAAAGAGAGAGAGAGAAAGAGACAGAGATGGAAGAGAGAGACATATGGAGAAAGAGAGTGAAAGAGATAGAAAGAGCCAGATGGAGTAGAGAGAAGTGGATAGAGAGAGGGTGGGAAACAGAGAGATGGCAAAAGTGAGAAAGACAGATGGAAGAGAGAGAGGGAGAGATAAAGGTAGAGTGAGGAAGAGAGAGAGAGATGGAAGATGCAATAAAAACACTCAGCAGATGTTTCTCAAAAAGGACCCAACAGAGGTGTGTGCGTGCGTGCGTGCGTGCGTGCGTGTGTGTGTGTGCTTGTGCGCATGTGTGTTTAGATCTGAGGGAGCCAAGAAAGGATGCTAGGTTTGCAGAGGAACATGCTCATTCATACATACATATATGCCCCTCTTCAACACACACACACACACACACAATCACACAATCTGCATTTGTTCATTAGACTCTTTGTTAAGATTAGTGGAATAACACCCTGTTGTTGTTTCCTTCTTGGTCCATGCAGCTGTCACTCAGGCTTCATTGGCCCCCAGTGTGACACTAAAGAGTACAATGTGCTGTACGTGGTGCCAGGCTCCGGGAAACTCCGCTACGTCCTCATTGCCTCCATCATTGGGGCCCTGCAAGTGGCCATAATCTGTGTGGTGGTGCTCTGTATCACCCGGTGAGACACACGAATAAACACACGCTCACGCCTACATACACAGCGCACTCTCACATACCTATATATGCACACACGCACACAGACACACACAACATATCCACACACTCACACAGAGAATCCCATTTTAAGGGAACATGGGCACTACAGTGCTATTCTAAAAAAAAATTGGGTTTACATTTTTTCAAAACAGCAGTGAGCAAGGATGTGTGCTTAAACACACATACACACACACACAGCGGAGCCACAGTGTGATCTTTAGTGGGAGTGGATTTACAAGCGGCAGGTGGCTGCTGGAACAGCTAAAGGTCAGCCGACAGAGGTGCCCGTACACTGATTAAAGTCAACTTAAATCCCCCCCCCCACTTCTCAATCACCTTCCAAATGAATGCCGTGGACTCCAAGACACATGGCCTATGCAGAAGAGGACCAGCAGGGGGAGTACTAACTCAGCTCAATTCACTGGCTGGATGAAGGCCATATTGCACTGGCCATCTGGTGCACCTGGTCAGTCCCCGGTGAACCTGTCCATCTGTTGACAGATTGGCCAAGGCAAGGTCAGCTTGGGTTTAAACAAAACCTGCAAATTAAAGAATGAAAAGTCAGGTAGAACATCCACATTTTAACATGAGTTTGGAGTATATTATCACTGCTCTGGCATTGCACAAAACAGCCACACCACAGCCACGGCATAGACCATGTATAGACTGCGCTGTGTCACACTGTCGAGCACTGTGCTCTGTAACACTGGCACTGGACTATGTAGCCCTGTCTAGCACTGCGCTGATTACTACTGTATAGAACTGCGCTGTATAGCGCTGCACTGCATAACTGCAGATCACCTGCTAGATCAACAATGCCCAGCATGACTGGTACATATTTCCCAAATGGAGATACCCATATGTGTGGTCGTATTTACCGTCAGTCAGGCTAACTAGCCACCTGTAGGAAAAAGTTAAATTCCTCTGTGCTGAATCCCATGACTCCACTAATGTGTGGCCAGGACATACGATGTCTCCACTAACCCTGAGAGAGCTCCTGACAAACACAGCAAAGGTGGCACACAAACATTAGGGGACAAAATGTACTTGTAAGTGACTCTTAATATAAAAAGCCATCAAACTTGTTCTCAAGTCTTCAGCACCAGCCCCTGCTAGCTGCTGTATTAATATGCCAGATGCTGAGGTGCTAAGAGCTGGGGAACAGGTGAGATAGGAGTCGTGTTGAAGTTTGCATGCTTACTTCATGTAATGCGAAAATGCATTGGATTGAACTGAACTGAATCAACTTTGTTTTGAGGGGCAATTAATAATTGGGCTTTCAAGTATTTGAAGACAAAAGCTACACATACATACACATGCATATAAAAAACGAACCAATAAATGATCAATTCTAACAAATAAGTTTTGTTATGGGCAGCAGCAACGGTGCTAAAAGGGCAACAGAACTGAGGACATGGGAGGGGTCATTAATGTCCTTTCGTTACTGTTTGTTGTTTGTGGAACACACACAACTTCCTAAGTGGGAGACCAATAATTTTAGAGCAAGTAGCGATGATAGCCTGCAAACAATTCTTTAAATTCTTTCTTTTTTGCTTAAACTAACTAAATACACACAGTGGTATTGCATGAATGAATGAGTGAATGAATAGCCAAAGGTGTCTGGAGCCTTGGCTTCATGTGCTGTAGAGCTTTAATAATTGAAACTAATAAATGAATAATTATAATATTAGTCTAACATTGTCTGTAGTATATGGGTGAGAAGGTTTTTAATAAATGCAAAAACAAGGTAATCCCTCAACAGAGCTAGAGTATATGCAATACCTCTAAATATCTGTATATAGCATTTGCTATATACCTGTATTACCAATATTACCAGTATTATTAATGAAGCACACAGGATTAATATGTAGTAAGCAGTCATCATTTTTGCACCTTTTACTTATTGTCTTTTCATAATTATACCACTAGGTGACAGTGCAGGATTAGCATCTGTAATAATCAGCTCTAGTACACAAGCAAATATTCTGAAATCATACATAATTTAGAATATAAACACTCACTGAAGAACCTCAAATTGTTAACATGTCAACACTTGTTTTCTTCATTTCCTTTCTGCACAGGAAGTGCCCACGGACTAACCGAATCAACCGTCAAAAGCAAAACGTCACGCACTACAACTCTGAGAACACCCTTCGCGCCTCCACCCGCCTCATCTAAGTGTTGGGGCTACAGAACCATGGGAACCGGGTGATCCGGGGGAACCGCAGAATGTAGAGAACAGAGATGCAAAATGGCTGCTCCCACCTTGCTCTCGGGGGGTGGGGGGTGCACCGGACTGGACCACTAGACAGAGGGGAGGGGGAAGGAGGGGGAGGACGAGGGGAACAACACGCGATGCCTTGCACCTGTGGCACAGGACACAAACAGAGAGGATCGTAGGAGACCACATTAGGACAAGTCCTGTTATTTGATTATGTATGGGTAATATTTCCAATAGTTTCTTTGTTTGTCTTGATGGGGTCTTTTTCTGTAAATGTAAATAAATAATTTATATCACAAAAACAGACATAAAATGTTGATGTGTTTTTATGCTGTATGGATGGATCCCATTACTCAATAACACATTACATCTGGAGAATAACATGTTTTAGAATATTTTTATGTTCTTTTTCCTAATGATAATATCACAACAATTACATATCCCAGTCTGATATGATGATGGAACATATTTTATGAACGCTACACCTATTCTGACTACCAGGTGGTGTATTCATACAAAAACAAAACAAAATTTTTAAAAAACTTCATATCCTGTCTTCATAGCAACTTGGAGGGTCTTTTCCAACAAGGAGAGTAGCTTTGAGACTGAAACAGCTTTTGAGACTTTACAGCTACAACACCGTGTACAAGAAGCCCTTGTACACGGTGTTGTAGCTGTAAAGTCTCAAAAGCTGTCTGAAATCTCGAACATGCCTTCAACATGATCAACACATCAACCTGTGTTATCACTTCCTGGACAGTTTTGGTTAGATCATCAGTGAAGCAGTACATTAGTGTTCTAATCACTTGATTAGTATTCTTGTATCACTGAGAGATTCCTATTGGCACCAATCAGCAGAGAGCCTGTAGCGTGTGTGTGAGAGAGAGAGAGAGAGAGAGAGAGAGAGAGAGAGAGAGAGAGATGCAGCCCGGGATCTTTGTTCCAGAAGTGTCTGCCAATCTCAAATAATTTTTTTCATTGTTGTTGTTTACTTAACTGAATAAACAAATAGCTGAGTATTACATAAGGTAATACATACATATTATAGTGTATGGAAAATATATGGAAGTTTTTAATAACAACAGCTTTCCCTGAGCCACCATTTTGTGTGTAATGATTTTAAACAGTTCAGCAAGGTTTATTTATGTTTAAGCCAGCTGAAATTCTCTGAAAATATAACTCTAACATCCTGAGAAGGAGAGAATGCCATAACGAGACTGTGAGGGGTAACTTTGGAGAATTGCTCCCTCTACAGTGAAGCTCGAATTTAGCAAATTTTTAGGATCCACAACGAAACATATTAATGTACATTTGAACACATCTTCAGAGAACTTACTTTAGACAATATCAACACAGTACTTGAGAAAGTTATAATATGAATATTCTCTGGTAATGACAGATGAACAGTCTTTTGTAATGACAGATATTTTCTCATAACCAGGTGTTTTCCTCTCTAAGGCAATGTTCTTTTTTAATAGCACTGTAGCATTAACAGCATTTGTATATATATTGTTGATGCTACTGGTAAAACATCATTACGGCATTCTAAATGTAATTATTTTATTTTATTTCAGAAGCCATTGTTGTTATTGGCTTTATTATATAGAAAACACAACAACACCTTAACCAAAGATGTTTTCCAATAGAGGTGATGTAACAGTAAGGTTAAAAAGCAGCCTGGCCCTCCGAGCTGAACGACAGTTTCACATGCTCACTGGTGGCTCTGTGGTGACATGTTTCTGTACATGCTGGAATTTTCCTCGGGCGGAGAAGCACTAAAATAACAGTTCAGTGATATGTGTAAACAGGACAAAGAAGACAATAGTCTACAGTCAGTGGCAGGAGGTGGTGCCACCCTCACTAGATGTAGCGCAACTTTAAGAAAAGGTGGAACTGAGACTGGTGTCGAAATAAAATCAGGACATTTTAAAGCGCATTCCCTGAATAAACATGACACAATCTCTACCAAAACTTATGAATCACCTATTGCCATTGACACTTTCAATGTACTTCTATGTATTAGAACAATTAGTTTGGAGTGTAAAATAAACTCCCAAAAAAGTATGAGACTGTACAACCCTGTATTGAAATAGCAATAACATTATACTTACTAGTTTAAGAGCGGTATGAGAGAATTTGTAAGGCTTTACATTTGTGCATGCCAACTCTCAGCTCTCAAAAGTAAAACATGGTGTCCCACAAGGATCAGAACTTGGTCCCATATTATACTCATTATATATGCTACCATTAGATACAATTAATCATAAGCATGGCATCTTATCTTCCATTGGTAAACTGACGATGCTTAATCCAAAATATATATGCTAATTCTAATGATGCCCATACAATTAACAAAACTGAGGACTCCTTAAAGGATATAAACTGGATAGCAACTAACTTGCTAAGCAAATTACCTAATAGTCTTTTCATTAACACCCAAAGCTGTTGTAAAAAAAAAAAAAAACAAAACTGGTGTTAATATTGACTCAATTCTCATTTGATACTCACATATGTAATATTACTAAAACTGCCTTTTTTCATTTACATAGTATTGCTTAACTGAGACATATACTTTCCTCATCAGATGTGGAGAAATTGCAAATGTTACACAAAACAATTTTGTTTTTCATTTTAAAAAATGCATTTATGAGTCCAACTTCTTGACCTATATTTATAATATGTTGTTTTCCATTCTGTACACAGATATGCATCAGAATGCCTCTGTTTGTCTTCTGTAATAGATCATTTGCATTACAGTTGTGGTAGATAGACATTAGCTTACCACTGCACCAGAGTGTCTTCCACATTGTCTTAGACACTGTGCCAAATCAACCTAGACATGCCCTTCAAAAGGGCAAAGACCAGAAGCAATACATTATAAATCAGGATGTGTCAACTTTAATCAGAAAGCCAAACCAGTTCCTCACCTCACCCCTTGAGCTGACAGAGTCACTTACATTCTTTAGGATATTACTACACTGAGCACTATACACTTGTAAAGCCTCATCATTACTGTGAGATAGTATTGTGGGATATTATTCTGGGATACTGTCACCACCGTGCAGAGAGAATACGTGACATGATGACTGAGGAGAGAGGCGTCAGGGATCAGAAGTATGCTGCTTCTCAATAAAGCACAATAGCAACTTAACAAAGGAAACGTGTCCTCCTGGGAAACAGAGATGACAGCCAAGCATTAGTGTCAGTGTAAGCTAATGTGAAGCACTGGACAGAGGGGTCCCGTGGGGCAAAACAGGGAACAGTGAAATGAGTTACAGGTGAGTGCAATAATTAGCAAGTGGGTTATTAGGATCGGGGAAGTGATTGGGAGCTGTGATTGGTGAAAGAGTGCGTGTGCTTGGCTGGGTGCCAATATGACACTATATTAAAAACTACATTGCATTTCATGTGAAAAGTGTATGTTAGTGGCAGTAAATCAAAAGGACAGACCTTAGCTGCAGTGGCTACTTTTGGCCAGCAGGGAGCGTCCTGCAACGATGTCCAAAGTGCCATGAAAACTATAGCAGACTGCTTTCTGTAGGACAAAAAGAAAAGCAATCCATACTGGCATACACTGAAAAAAACAATAATGACAAGAATTACATAACTAGGTGTGTCTCTAGGTGTGACTTGGTGGGTGTTGGGGGGGGGGGGGGGAGTGAATGTGCATGCGTATATGTACATGTAAGATATGTTCCCTGGGACCTTTTTATAGCAAGACATCTCCAATCTTAAATAACTTTTTTTTTTTTTTTTTGGTTTAGTTACAGAATAAACAATGTGTGTATGTGTGTTTGTGTGTGAGTTCTTGTGTCATGTAATTGTATAAACACTCATTACAAAATGAGTCATTACAACCTTGGCATGCACTCCCCACCCATGTTATAAAAAGCACACACTGCACCTCATCACCAGTAGTATATTATATATACCAGAGTTGTAATCTATAGGTGTATAATTACAGTATTCTTTTGTGTTGTTAGGCACAATATGTCAGTCACTTTCTATCCCATTTAACACTGATCAGTTTCACAGTATGGATGAATGTGTGTGATCAGACAGTTACAGTGTGTTTGAGTGTGTGTGAGATGGAGGCTAAATCTGGCATGGTGCCAGGGGCAAAGATGAGCTCACTGTTTAAACATTTTATCCACTGTCCAAATGTCAGTGTTCTCTCTAGGCTAAAGGACAGAAGATGCCAAAAAACCCAATATGAGACAAAATGGGTGAGAGTAAAAAATGGAACACACACACACAATGATTGATTTGTTCTCATACATATTATACATCAATTGTTTTAATCTTCTAGCAATCACAGCTTCATTATGTTATACTGTAAAATCACAATTGCATGATTTTAAGGCCTGTCTCTTTTACACACACACACACACACACACACACACACACACACACACACACACACACACACACACACACACACACAGATACACCACAAAGATATCACTGACCCTCCATCTTACATTACACTAATAGGCTGAGCTAGCTACCAAGGCAACCGGGCTCCTCCCCTGGGCGTGTGGGGAGTTTAAGAGGACTGTTGGGAATGTTGTTGTGCTCCAGAGAACCAGGAGGTAGAGAAGTGTGTACACGTGTGCGGGTGACCGTCTGAAATCAAGCAAAGAGGTTTATAGACCCTGCAGCGAGATCCATCATACCACTATCTGAAACCTTACCTTACAAAATCTTTCCAAAGAAGACCCTGCACCAGACCTTCAACAGGATGGGCGAAGACTCAGCTCACGCCGACCGCAGTACAGCCACACTGTCTGGGCCCGCCAGCTCTGAGCCTGACAGCACTTCTACCCTGCCTGGGCCCACCAGCTCCGAGCCCTGCTCCACTACCTTACCTGAGCACGCCAGCTCCGAGTCCCCCAGCACCACTACTCTGCATGGGGCAGTCAGCTCCGAGCCCTGCTCCACTATCCTAAATGAGCACGCCATCTCCGAGTCCCCCAGCGTCACTACCCTACCTGGTCCTGTCAGCTCCAACCGGAGCTCCACCATCCTTCCTGGGCAAGCCAGCACCAACCGCAAGTCCGCCACTCTGCCAGCCAACTCCAACCGCATCTCCACCATCATTCCTGGTCTAGCCAGCACTGATGCTTCCTCTGAGCTGGAGGTGGAAGCCCAAGACATTCTCATTCCCAGCTTCGGCCGTGGCTCGGCCCCATCATCGCCCATTCACACCCTGACACGCCGAGGATCCAAAAACACCGGTAGCCCTACTGGCGGCCAGGTGAGTGCCATCACAGTCGTGGCACTGCTTGACCAGCTAGTGGCGATGATCGAGGCCGTGCAGGACAACCAACGACGGATGGAGAAACGGCAGGTGGAGCTGGAGGGTGTGGTGCGTGGCGTTCAGGGAGACGTGATCCGCCTGGCCAAGAGTCACACATCCACGGCCAACAGTGTGGCCAAACTCCTGGAGCGATCTCGCAAGACTAGTGGCTACGTCAAGGAGGTGCGGGAGCGGCTGGAGAGGCAGAGCACGCAGGTTAAGCGGTTGGAGGCCAACCATGCCAACTTGCTCAAGAGGAACCACTTTAAAGTGATCATCTTCCAGGTAAGTGAATGCCTGAAGGGGCATAATTATAGAAAGGTATAAAGACACATTAAATATATGACTGACAAAACATAATTGCACCCATAACCTGCAATTGAAAGAAAGCAGGTAGTGTTTTTGGTATCTTTTTATGTTAATCTATCCTATTCAGAATAGCTCTGATCAAGGATAGTGGCGATGTCTCAGGAAGAAAAGGCACATGTGCACGTTCAAGCATGCACATTAATCAACCAAGTACAAGCATGCATGTGAACAAAAGCAGATGGTGAAGATTGAGCTTGTGTTGAAGATAGTGAAAATGTGTTTGTGAGAGAGAGAGAGAGAGAGAGAGAGAGAAAGAGAGAGAGAGAGAGAGAGAGAGAGAGAGAGAGAGAGAGAGAGAATGAGTGAGAATGTATGTGATTATAGTGTCAGAGAGTAATCTTGGAGACTCCACGTAGTTCTCACATTCATTATCTTCACTTCCCCCCACAGTGAGGAACAGCTCTGGTGTGTTTATATTACACCGATTGACTTTCTTCCACCCAACTTAGATTAAAACTCCTTCCATTCACAGTACTGCTGTGTTCGAGCATGCTGGCGGAACCAGCTCAGTAGCTCTCTGTGTGTTTGCCTTGGCTAATCTTTGTAGTCCTGAGAAGCGGAACACTGTGTTTCGCCCGGACTATTATTCCTGCTCGGCAAACTCAGTGCTGGGAGCAGGAGATTGCCTGCCGGTTGGCTGATCTACAGGGCGGGGTGTGTTGACTTAAGCAGCTCTTTCGGAGCTGCTGTTTTTTTTTTCAGTCCTTAGTCCCTTCTTATCTGATTGGCCCAGAGCTACCCAGTAGCCAATAGCACACTAGCATGCTGTATCTTTCACCTGCAGGCACACATGGAGACATTTTGAGCAGGTAATTTTCACAGGCACAGGTAGGGAGAGGCTTTTGGGACGCCACACTGTTGCCTTACATGGCGCTTGCATCATTCTGGAGTTGCCTGACTGCTTACTCCTGTACACCGAATGTGATATCATAGTTCAGTTGCTAAAAAGATGCTTAAAGATCAGTGGAGACCCTAATAAATCTCTGTCAGCCTTCAGAGATAAGAGACTTGAAAGAGAATGGAGCATTCTTCCTTAGATTTCTAATTCTAACCCCCTTGTTAATTCTAATTCTAATTCTAACCCCTTTGTTTCAGTTCACATTTAGAATGTTTTGCATGCTGAATCATGGATTTCAATGTTTTAAAATGGCAATCATGCTGAATGCTGTAAATGTACAGCGTTTATACACTTCAGACATTGACCTGGAGGAGGAGAGATACATGGGTGTGGTACATGACACCCATGCAGATCTATGAGAGCAGGTGAAGCCCTGGAGTGTGTAGAGTTAACTGCATCCATTCAGCCACCTTAGAGCTTGTAGGGACACGTAGCAAGAACAACACGGGCTCGATTATTTGCATTGCGGAACACTTCCTGGTCATAAAGGATCCACATGGAGGTGACTGAGCCCATGTACCATTTCAAGAGTTTTGTGATGTGCGTTTTAAAAAACAATATAGTACAGAGAATAGCAGAGGTCATTTGTATAATTTGGATTTAAATCCTTTGCCAACCACCTGGTTTATTGGCATTGCCCATTCAATATGTTCAAGCTTTTATTTTGTTGGCGCAGATGACAGGTTGATAATAGCGCTTCAAACCAACATCACAGTGTTTATCAGTGATGGGCTGGTTTAATTCAGTAGGCCTCTGGAGGGGTTTTGGTCAATACAGGTGTCTCCACAGCCACCTGTCTGTTAGTGTCTATAAGTGCCCCCAGAGATGTGCGCTCCATCACTGGCTGGCATATTAACACACATGCAACATAAAAATAGTGTAACATGCACGACCTGTCATATCTATCATTTATTCAATGTGGTCAGGTCTGCTGCACCTTTCTGAAGCTCACCATTCTTCACTCTGACGTACAGTGGATGGAAGGTGGAGCTAAAATGTATGAGGAAAAGGTGAATAGGTGTGATGAACATGCTGCCTTGCTCAGTGGCTGTGTTGTTGTGATGAGGAGCAGAATGGGTGAAAGGGATTTCATCTTATTGTAATCGTATGTGGTGGAACCAAATTATTTCATCTGCTACCATGGAGCAACTCACTGTTAAAGCTCGTTCCTAAAGCTGCTCATTCCTAAAGCTGCAATTAATATTCATCTGATTATTAATCAGTTAAAGTTACAGTTAGCTATAGTTACAAATCCCATGTATTGATACAGCTAACAAGTTAAAAGTTCATTTGTCCATTTAACATCTTGCTAGTTCATCCACACCTTTAAGAAGCAGGCTGTAGCACATCCCTAGATGTTGATTTGCATGTGTGTGTGTATGTGTGTGGGCGTGTAAGAAGTAGAAACTGTTATCGGTGGGGTGTGTCTCCTGTTACCACAAGCAGCTGTTCCAAGTGTGGTTTAATGGTAGCTTGTATGCGTTCTCCTATTTGTGCCATGTCACACCAGGTGCAGCAAAAAGGTTTAAGTGACTATTTTCTCTTCTTCTCTCCTAAGGCTCTAATTAAAAATTCTCACAAGTTCTAGTTGCCTGACTGCTGTTTTCTTTGGGATTAGGGGAATTTTAGAGAACTGCACATGTTTTTGCACTCCTTGCTCTTCCTATGGTATCGTTTTTGTGATTAGTTCTCATAGCCGGGAGTAGACTATTTCCATGTTGTGCTTCTGTGCATCTTGGCCAGGGCGCTTCTACCATGTCCTTGCCAGCTCCAGAAGAATCCCTGCATGCCGGTCTGTTCCACGGCCAGTACTTTATACATTATGCATTACCAGTAAACATGATAGGATGCCATTACGGATTACTGATTACCTATTAAAAATGTGTATATAACATAATCCAAAGGGTTACAATATTAAACTAAAACAATCTGATTACTTTTCATAGCATTCAGATTACTTTAAACCATTAAGTGCCAAATAGTTTCGCAACACAGGTCCCTTACAGTGCCAGCCAGTATGGCCACCAACAACCTCCCACAATTCAGACTCAAGAACAACTCAGCAGATTTATAAATGTTATCCATGCAAACAACATGTCCTTTCCTCAGCAGTCCAGCATATGTGAGAAGGCCCTTTACTGCAGAATGCTAAACCCTACACTCCTGTAAAACTGGTTTGTAAACATCTTAGTATTTTGGTATCAGGTTCATACCAAACCTGTGTTGTTGGAATACATGGATTAAAAACATTCTTCTGCAATAGAGGATTCTGGAGCTGTCTATTTTAAATATTTTGTGTAAAGTAGTAGTACTCCTGTTAGATGCTGCATAGAATTTGGTTGGAAAAGGGGTCATATCTTGAAAAGTAGACGGTAATCTGCGTTCTTCATTCCCACCACATTATAACTAGAACATAGTTTTTCATCTGATAATGGACCATGTGGATTAAATAAATGTGGCACATTTTACCATTTGAGTGACATATAGTCCTACCACACTTTTCCTCATTGTTAGGGAGCCATAGGTTGATAGAACCGCTTCTCGAAAAATATCACCTGAACTTGTCTGACGGTAAATTTCCCGGAAAGAAGCCGATATAGGAGTACAAAGAGAAAACTGACTCACCTGAACAGGATCTCAGAATGCCACGAAATTTTTGCCATAAGAAATATCATATAGGTGTATCTATGAACAGATATAGACTGAGGAGAGAGATGTTTTCTGCTCTGTCATGATTTAGAAAACTAACTTTCCAGTCCTAGTGAAAGTTACAATTTTTAATGAAATTAGCAGTTTTCAGCATACCACTAGTTCATTGATTGGTATTAATCAGCTTTCTGTTGCTTGTATTGGGCCTTTAATATGTATAGCCTTATTTACATGTCTATGTTGGCTAGCTTTCACCTAGGACACAAGTGAATTTTACCACTGTGGTAAGTTGACCACCTAATTATCACCACGCCATTGGTAACTTTATGAATAGAAACTTCCTCCATGAGAAGGAAATGTACTATGGAAACACTGAAGACTCCATATATGATGAAAGGAAGTCCTCCAATAGCCAGTGTTTATGGTATGTCCTGTGCATCCATGCAGGCTCTACCAAAATATGTTCAAGCTAATCACTGCATACAAAAACACATGAGCTGACAAAACAAAGCACCGAGCAACAGTACGCACTCTTTCACAGGTAGGATTAGCAAAATTCCTTCTGCTTTACTATAAAAAGACATTTATTTTGAGGTATTTTGTTTCCTCTGCTAGAAGAATTAGAGTTCCATTACTTTTTTGTAACATCAAGCACAATACACATCCAATATAACTAACTTAATCAGACCGTTAAAACAACAATATGTTACACTTGGGATTTTACTGTAACTGGAAGGATAGTGTTTACCAACTCACAGTCTTTATCAAGACACATAACTGTGATCGCACTGGAAATTAGACGAAGGAAGAGGAATGTCGGAACCGTTTGCTTGTTTTGATCTGCTCTGAGGTTAGCAGTTAGGCAGTGCTTGCTCGAATACACAGATGGGACCAATGAGAGGTGGTTTCACAGGGGGCTTGCAAGCACTAGGATACGCGATCTCTCAGAGTCGCCCAACGGTTTTGCTGCGTCTTCTCACTGTTATCATCCATATCTTTGTCCTGGAACTCTAAGGCCAAACAAGGGTCCAGTCCCCTGAGGGAGGAAGTTAGAGTAAGAGAGGGTTGAATGAAATTGTGGAGATTAGAGTACTACACGTCAAACAGGCGAAGGCAAAGAGAGCAGAGGACCTGAGGAACCTGCCGAGGATCAAAGGGAAACAGGCAGAACAATAGCAAAGAAAACCGAATCAGACAAATCGACACTGCTGCCTCTGCTAGGGCCTATTCAGTCTCACTCTGCCAGTTCAGGTTTGTCAACTCTCCACCTCTCCACCCTTCATCTCTCTCTCTCTCTCTCTCTCTCTCTCTCTCTCTCTCTCTCCAGTTCTTATCTCAGGCCTTTCAACAGCTTCACACAAAGTTATCAGCACAGAAAGTTCCAGGCTAAACATGAAGATTGACTGTGTCCAGCTGTGCATAATTTATTCATGGTGCATTTATAAAAGTAGAGGTGTAGGAGATGAATACTGGACGTGCTATTGCAGAGGGCTGGAAACATGGTGGTCTGGAGTTCACTCAATCCATGAATTTGCATAGTCTGGGGAACATTTGTCTATGAATTAGTGGTAAGTGTTGTGGACTATAAGAGCAGCCTCAGTTTTGTTATCTCACACCAAAGCTGTATATTTACAGCTTTAGTAAACTTATATAGTAAGTTTTAAGTATGACATGGTCTTCCTGTTGTCATCAGCATTTGAGGTATAGCTGGTGTGATTTAGACTCTTGACTACCATGCGTCTGGATTGGCCAGAAGAGAATGGGTCTAAGGAGAACTTTACTTTTAATCCTTCAGTGGAGAAAGAGGAAGCACACACAGCCATAGTCACACAGGTGGTATGAGGCATTGTAATTACCATGGGGAGTAGAATCATGCATTTCATACAGGCATGTAGAGAGAGATTTGTGAATGAACAAATAAAAACAGTATAGGACATCTACAATATATCTAATGCACAATGTCTATTTTACACTATAATAAATCTAAATGATCAAGTCAAGTCTGTATTAACAGCTAGAACTAGCTAAATAACATTCCATGGATGCCTAATATAGAAATAAACTAACACCATAATGAGAACTGCTACCTTTCCTGTCTACATCTTTGTTGAGGCACTATGAAGATGCCATAAAAGCTGCAACAATGCTCCAACAGTGTTTAGATGATTACAGTGGTTAAATACTCTGGTCAGGCCGCTCAGTCCCGTGTAGTGACCGTAGAAACCCGCAGGAGAAAGAGCCTCTGCTTTGGTGGCAGATTCACACAGCATCTCCCTGAACTGTGTGTTCTGGCCAGCTGGTCATGGTTGTTCGGGGTTTCTCGTCTGGGAAAGGGGCCAGTGAGCCTCTTTACTCCCTCCATCCATAGCTAATGGATGAATGATGAGAACACGTATGTGCACCTTTTAATCTGCTGTGTGCTCATGTGTTTATGGGTTCGTTTTATGTATTAAAACTTAAAATTGTGTGTGCATTGATTGTTTATCATTTGAGCAGTTGACTCAGAAATGCTCCTTTCTTGTAGACAATGGGAGGGCTTGTGTCTTCTTCCGTATGTGTGGAACATGGTGGCTGTCAGACAGCCTGACATATCGCATGTTAAGTTTCCATTGTACTTTCTCTCTAATCTCAAAAATAACTGGGTACTTCCAAAGTGCATGGTTGTCTTTGCTCTTTTGAGACGTCCACTAACAGAACAGTTCCTTTAAGTGGTTACAGGTTTAACAAAGTGTTATTCCACACACACACGCACACACACACAGACCAAGGGTTTACCCTCACTGATTAGTCAAAACACATGCAGAAGAAAACATTTCGTTTTCCAAGTAAAATGTACACAGGTAGAGGCATGCTAGCCTGCTTTCCATGGATGAGTTCACCTAATGATACACAGTTCTGAGAGGGGGGAGGGTGGTAAAAAAAAAAGACTGTGAGGATGTGCTTCCTACGTATCTAACATAGATGTACGTACCTTCAAATAAAAGCAGAGGTTCTATATCTCATATGTTTCATTTCCGATCTATTGTGAGGGAGTACAGAAGCAGAATGTGCCACCATCTGACTGTCTCCTGACTGTAATCTATATTATTATAAACTATACAAATACAGACTTAATGGATAATATTTTTAAAAATCCAATTTTAATGTGAAAGAGGTCAAGGTTTTCTATAAGAAGAGCTTCTCTGTCTGGGTTATCTTTTATTGCAACAGCATATTCAGATCTGTGATACAGAGAGATGCATAACAGGCTCTAACTTGAATTTGCTAATAATCTTTTGAATAAGATTCTCTCAACAGTTGCATAAAGGTATGTTGAGTTCTGTGGTGTTTGTTTGGAAGTCTCACTCTGTACATACTCCCAGGATGTGATATGCCTGTGAACCTTCCTTTGATTTCAAAGGTTTTTGCATTTGTCTTCCTTGTGCTTCTCTCTGGATACACATAAAAACAGACACCCAGGGCCAAACACACACACACACACACACACACACACACACACACACACCACTCTCTATCTTCCTCTTCTGTGATGTTTCCACTCTAATAGGTCTGAGGTGCCTACAATAGGGTGCATAAATTATCTAGGTTCTGATTACACACTGAACCACAGGTACGAGCATGTGAGTGTTTTCAAAGAGACTCTCTCTGTCCATCTGCTTCTCTCTCTCTCTCTCTCTCTCTCTCTCTTTCTCTCATTCCTCTATTTTTCTGCAAAGCCTCCCATTCTGCTGTGTACTTGGTTAAACTGTAAAAGTTTAATTGCAAAATGCTTAGATATTTTTGCTGTATATTTCATGCAGCAAAAAATTCAGCAGGGCATCCATTAATATAACAGTCAGTCAAATATATCATCCATATTGAGGCTGTTAGACTGAAAGGGGTAGCTGGCAGTTGTATTCAATTAGTGATATAAAAACTGGATTTACTGTATCTCCACCCTCACACTCTAAAGCTGATTCTTGACCCTGAGTTTAGTTTGGAGTCAGCCTGCTATTGTGTAGTATGTAACACTTAATACCTACCCCCCCCCCTTTGCTCTCTCTCTCTCTCTCTCTCACTCTCACTCTCTCTCTCTCTCTCTCTCTCTCTCTCATTCTCTCTGCCTTTCTTTCTCCAACACATTTGTGCCAGACTCACAAGTCCAACTAAGTACAATCCTTCCTAAGTTATTTAAACAGTTTGACAACAGCAAGCCTCGGCTCTGTGCTCAGGTTCTGTGCGGTGTAATAAGTGTAAGGAGTGTCTTTTTGTCTCTTTATGGGGATGCCAGCAGTGGCAGGGAAAAACTGGTTAACCAAGAATGCACACTGGTTTGGACAGGACTGGAGCCCAGGGGAATGTTTCGTTTCATTCACGAACAGCTTTCACGGAGCTCCAGAGAACTGAAAAGCCCTTTAAACTTCTTCCCCACATATCATTTTCAAGTCCGCAAAATAAGCAACTGCATGAAATGAATAAACTAAAACCGTACGTAAAAGAAGTTTGTGTCTTTGATTCTGCACTGCAGGTTTAAAAAAGAAATATTGTTATATATGTCTAGGAGAGTATCAGAATATCAAATGTTTTAATTTAAATAAGGAACAGGAAAGAAATCCTGTAAGGTTTGAGGTGATGTAACAGGATGTAACAGCCTATAGAGGAATATGTACAGGGGTTTGTCCACAGTGACACAGTTCTTGTCTTTGGTTCCGAACATCAGTAAGGTGACAGAAGAAGTGGAAAGGCAAGGGCAAGATTCTTCTCTTTTCATTTTGAAAGGATTTTCAGAGCTGAGGGACTGTGTAAAATGCTAATAACAGATTACATCCTTTACTCTGGACTCTGCACAATAATATCACCTCATACATGCTATAGCACATGATGCCCTTGACCTCACTTTATTTAAAGTTGTTTAAAACCAGGAAGACCTTGGCTTAGCAATAGCCTGCAAACTTGGAACACTGTCAGAGAAGGTTAGATGTCATATAAATACAGCCAAAAGTGCAATAAACACAGAGCTACATAATTATTAGATGTGGTATATACGTGTGTGTGTGTGTGTGTGTGTGTGTGTGTGTGTGTGTGTGTGTGTGTGTGTGTGTGTGTGTGTGTGTGTGTCCATTTACGGTGATTTCTTTTTTGCCCCATTCAGTTCCTCCCTATCCTCAGGACAGATCCTACAGAATACCTCCCATGTCCTTGCATGCAATTCATGGTATTTTTCAACTTCAGGGTGACAAATGATACTTCTGTATTTATGTGTGCATGATAGAATTGGTCAAGCTGTGTGAAACTGAAGACTCATCAGAAACTCTTTAAGATATTCCTGTTACAGGCACAACCTACATCACACTCTCTCTCTCTAATATTTAATGACAGGAGGCATGTCTGGTGTCCCCAGCTCTTAGTAATGCAGCAATGGATCTCTGTGGTTAAGGCATGATTTAGTTTGCATCATAACCAAAAGTCAGTCGGACTTGCCTGCAATGAAACTGTGCCACAAATGCAAAAACATGCACACACTTCAGCAAACGTTTGGCAAGCCTATGTGGCCTGCTGGCCTGCAGTAGTGTGCTGTATATGATGAGAGAGTAAATCTGTAAGAACACTTCAGTATATCGCAGCGCTCTCCCAGCTGGGCTTAGGAAGTGGATTTTAACGTTTTGCACCTTTCACACACATAAATGCCTCTTATGTACAATAATACCATGCAAGTCAAAGCCAATCCCAAAGCTGTGTTTAATCAACTTCAGCCCAGCAAAAGAAACGGCAGTGCCTTCTAGCCCTGAAGTGACTAATTTACATGACTTCTTCAGCAGGGACTTGTGGAAACACCCACCCAGATCTATTGTAACAGTTAGACATGTCATAACAGAACATATTTACGCACCTTGTGAGAAGTTCCAAAAGTAACTTGTGGTTCAGTGTGTTTAGTTACAGTATTGAGATATGCTATAGGGAATATTCTGGATCAGCTGCTACGCTCTCTGTACTGGTTGTGCTTACTAAGACCAAGAAATCATTTTTGAGG
>NC_137505.1:22702500-22730000 GCF_041902795.1 Electrophorus electricus | reverse complement strand
TCATCACATACATATTTCATAAAGAATAAGGATATCATACTTTTAAAAAATGCATGTTTATCTTATCCAAAACAAGTTGAAAAGAATATTGTTATAGTTAGCCAACTCTTTGGCAGTAATGGAATTTTGTTTACCTAAGCAGATTTTATAGGAAAATATTCCCTTCCAGATTCCCTAAAATATTAGTTTTTGATGCATTTCCTGATAGTGAAAATTTATAATTGTTCCACAGTAAACTATACACTTTCTAAATGTAATCCTTCTGTCACATTACTCTTTTTGTCAACGTTATGATGAAACCATTCATAATCTCTCCTTTTTATCTACTGGTTTTCTGGAATGATTTCTCTAATCTTCCTATGAAGAAAATAACTTTAGCCTAACTTTAAAAGGAGGGGAGTTCTAGGTGCATCCACATTTGGCCATTTGCTGATAAATTGTCAATCCTATGTAGGCCATATAAACCCGTAATCTCGTAATCTTTTACCGATCAGACGGCCGTATAAACCATACAGCCTGTATGCGAGACACTGTTGTGCAAAACATTAGCATTAATTCAGCTCATCTTACAACAGAATACGCTCGAAGCAAAAATAAATAAATAAATAAATAAATAAATACATCTGGATATCGCTACAAACATTTAAGAACTGTAGTTATAATCAAACCGCATTACACGTCAACAGGACACGGAAATGGTATGTAGCTGTTTTCTTTCCATGCGGCCACATTCCTTGTTGTGACCAATCAGATATCGAGATCATTGTAACACGAACACGGAAAGCACCAATGATTTACGTGTATTGTACATTGTGTGTTTCATTCTAATATGCAAACAAACGCATTCAAACAGATGTATATAATGTTTTTTTAAACAAATGTAATTTACAAATTCTCCCGGTAAATACCATCTATTTTATTCAATGCCATCCATACATTGCAGTTCCCCCTATTTTGCAGAATAATGGTTTCGTCGCTATATATATAAGAACCGTCGCACACACGTTGGCGTTGTTCTAGCGCTTTGTTAGGGAAGTAGATAGTGAGAATATGAAAGGGACGAAGGGCTTTTCTCCCCCCTCTCTTTTCTTTCCTTATTTTTCTTTGCCGAGGTCAGGTTTTGATATGCTCGTATGTTTGTAGTACCTCACATATAGGAACCCTTAGGTAAATTGTTTAATCAGCTATTTAATCCTAACACCCATCAGCGAGTTTATGAATGGCTGAATGCCAGACTTTTAACTAAAGGAAAAAGTTTGCTAGCTGAGCTTTTTGAACGCGTAAAATAGATCAGTAGTTTCATCGCTTTTAAGACGTTGTTTGGCTGATGGTGCAACAATCATCTTTGTTAACAACCTAAAGTATCTGAAAGTATAGAAATACATTTTCGTCTAGCTAACCTAGCTGTAGTTGGCTACCAAATCTATTGTGACCATCACCGCTTTCATTGTGTAAGACACCCAGGGAGTGAGATGCAGTCGGAGGACATTATCTAGAACTGTGGCGGAAATCCAGCGCTGGCTACATTTAAACTCGTTACATTGTCGCGGTAAAGCGGTGCGTAGGCATCACCCTGGCATGGCTCGCTACTTTTAATGTCATTTTATCCGCGTTCAAACGGCCTGCTTGTTTTTCCCAGAAAATGCCGGAGGGTTACAGTTCTGATTAATAGCATTTTTTTAAAAAAGGAATAGCTTTTTGTCTAGTTTAAAATCAGTTTTAAAAAGATTTCCCCTTTCATAACATGGCTCGATGACTTTGATGTAAAGCACACTGCCTCATACAGTGACTTGGCTAACGTTTACCAGTTTCTAAAGTTTCGTAGCTATCTCACAATAAGGACGTATCGGTCGGACCGATTTGATTAAAGAGCCAAATTAACAAGTTTGGAGACAATCTTGGCTCGCCACAGATTTACCTTCGCGACTGGTTTGTCGTTTAGCTAGCCGGGGCGCTAGCTATACCGAATGCTGCTTTGTGTCGCGTTAGCCTTAAGCTAGCCTCGCTAGCGCTCCAGAAATGTCGAATATTTCCAACGAAGCGGTGGTTTTGATAAAAGACGTGAAACCAGGATCGAAAAATCTAAACATCGTCTTTATAGTTTTGGAAATAGGTAAGTTGTGCTACCGAATGATGTGCTTCTCATGACAAATTGGCTAGCTGTTTCTTCTTTTTTTTTTTTCCCCCATCCGCCTTAAAGTGACAGTGGGATCGATGTTCAGCTTTGGTGACTTGGCCGATTCCTGTGAACTTGACTAATGTGTTTTCCCGGCTGCTTTTCTCGCTTGTATTAACATCCGGTGGCTTTGTCTCTTCTGTATTTCATTGTGGCTTGGAATTTGAATGTTAAAATGCGACAGGACTGCTGTCACCTGGTGTGCTTTCACTTCTAGGTCGCGTAACCAAGACAAAAGACGGTCATGAAGTGCGCTCTTGTAAAGTGGCTGATAAGAGCGGAAGTATCGCCATCTCTGTTTGGGATGAACTGGGTAGCCTCATTCAGCCAGGGGACATCATTCGCCTTACACGAGGGTAATGCCTTTTTAATGCACACTTTGCGGATCATAACGATAACTTGTGTTGACTTTACTGTTTAGTTTAGTATTTGGCCAAATGATGCATTTTGTATGTGCTGCTGCATGTGAAGTTTTCCCCTCTTTGTAGTTATGCTTCTATATGGAAGGGCTGTCTTACCCTGTACACTGGCCGAGGTGGAGACCTACAGAAAATTGGAGAGTAAGCAGTGGCTCACATCCCATCCGAGGACACTTTAGTTTGAATGTTGATCTTGAATTAATGTTTCTAAACTGGCTGGAATTATGGATAATTTGACATTTGTCTGTTTATTCATGAGAGATCTGTGGAATGGTGTTGCAACCTAGTTTACTGCTCCTCCAGATTCTGCATGGTGTATTCAGAGGTTCCAAATTTCAGTGAACCAAATCCTGAGCTGCTAGCCCAAGCCAACCAACAGAACAAAGGGGTAAGGTTTTATTCATAAGGCAGTGCCAACTGCTAGCACATTTTAATGTGTGCTTTATCATTTATGGTTTCATTACATGGGGGGGAAATGTATTTCTTTTCCATTTCATCTTAAACAAAAAATCAGATTTTCAGAGCAATCAAATATTTGCACTGATTAAAAAAAATAGACTTGTGGCAGTCTTTAGTGAATTGCACTAATTAAATATTTGATTTTGGGTGGCTGTTGCAGTTTGAGTTGAAGTGGGTACTGAACTGACAGTATGGCAGTTTGGATATTTCCTGTTGTGAAGCTGCTCAGTTGCTAATCTCTCCCTTTTCCCCTCAGGGTAAAGAACAGCGTGGAAATTCTCCACCAAATCAAAACGTGGGCACTCCTGGACAGGCAGGTAATGGAACTTTTTTTTTTTTTTTTTTTTTTTTTTGTTAGAATCTTTTAATGCTTTCCTTGTATTGGCATGCAATTGCTACATTGCAATGTTGCCAAAACACTCTTATGAACAGTTAAACAGTGATATTTGATTCCAGACTTATTTGAAATGGTTTTGACTAGCAGGAAACGGGGCCATGCAGACGTTTCCCAATAGTGCTGCCCCTGTTCCTCCAAATTTCGGCGCTCCTGGAAGAACCAATGGGCGTGTACTAGGCAATGGCCCACCACCAGTGACCGCAGGGGCAGTCCCTGCCCCACCCAAACCGTCAGTCACCATCAGCAACGGCAGGGATCCCAGACGAGCTTCAAAGAGATGAGACCCTGATTGTGTAACCACTGTCCTGGTCCCACCCCCTCTTCCAGATCCTCACCAAGCTTGAATATTTCTGCAATGTAACTGCCAATTGAGTCTTGTATTAGTCCCATCAGCAGACTGTCATCACCCAAGACTGTAATGGTGTAGAACAGCTACAGCTGCTGGAGTTATGCCAGTTTGTTTTAAATCACCACACAGTGCTGGTCTTTTCGACATGGTTTCCACATCCCTTCCCTAAATGTGTTGTGGGAAAACTATACACCCTACTTGAACACTTGATGCACTTTCTTCATTTAATCTCTAGTGAACACGTACTGTCTTGTAATTCAGGAGTGGTTGTCTGCTATGGCAGGCATGTACCCTGATTCTACTGGCTGCTTTTTTTTTTTTTTTCTTTTTTTTTTTTAACTGGGGTTTTATCCCCTTGGCCAAAAAACATACCAAAAGTGACTGTGTGAAAGAGGTGATAGTTTGATTCCGACACTTAGGTTTATTTAATTAGGAATAAACTAGAAAATAAGAAATCCTGTTAAGTTTGTATGCGTTTTATGTTACACACAAACTAGCATGTGCAGTTTAAAAATGATCACTAGTCTATAGGCAGTTAGTGTGCCTGGGAAAGCTAGGGGGGTCATGGTAGACAGGGCTGTGCCCAGCATCTACTACTAGAACCCAAATAGCTTAACTTTATTACCTGTAACTGCGATGTACAGATATAGGAAAATGGCTAATTCTAGAAATGGTTCTAATTAAAACCTTTGTTAAAAGCTGTTCCAACATACCCTACCCACTTATGATGTTTCATAATCTTCCAATCTCTATTTTGCAAGTTTTAAACCATATTTGTAAAATATGCATAAGTGAAAGATCAATACATATCACTGAAGCATGATAAATTTGATGCTTTATTTATTTTTTTTATGTCAAATATACTTCTGTAACTTTTTAATCCTTTTAGCTGAGGAACCAACTGTAACTTGTGTATGTGTAAACATTCATAAATAGTGCCCAACTTTTGTTTTGCTGCCCCCTCTACTTGCAGCAAAAAAAGGGAAATATACACTTCCCATGTCCCATAATCACATTTGCACACTTTGCAACTCTTTCCAGAACTCTCTGATGCCCTGAGTGAGAGCTTGCTCAGCTAGGGCCTTACATTTTTGTGGTGTGAACCCTACCAGTGCTGTGCCTTTAGTGACCACCCCATGGTGGCCAGCCAAGCGCTTGACATAGGCAGCGATAAGAGAGGCTGGCGCATGGCAGAATGTTTGATCACCGATGCTAAACTCTGGCCAGGGTTCCATGCCAGCAGCCAGACCAGGTGAGGGTCTTTCTCCCACACTTTCTACGTTGCAGGCAATTTCTACAGTGCCTTCATGAGGCAAGGCTATGACCTGGACTCCTGGGATCCCGCCAGGACTTGACTCTCGGATGGCTGCTGCCACATCCCGGCCAATGGTGAGGTCCTGGGTATCCATGGTTACATTGCAGGTCATCACATAAGGGCTGGCACCAACACCTACAGGAAGAGGGTTTTTCTTGATTTTGTGTGCAGCTTTAGGCATGGGGGAGTAGTCTTCCACCATCCTAATAGAGATATACTTTCTTTAGTCCTTATAGGGGAAGATATTTCTGCTAGGAGGCTTGGTGAGTGTTGCTGTATAAAACAATTACACTAGATACTACCATATCTAGCCAGTAAGTATCTCTGTGACTATAGTGTAGAGTAATGGTATAGAGCATTGGGGAATACTGTCAGTGATGATCACTTACAGGGACATTTTAACATCTCAACCCTGACAGTTTCACACCAATTCAGACTTTTAAGACTTGAGTGAATGTCATGTGATGTGTTTCATGACCTCATAGAGATGGGAGATTAAACGCATAGGAATTTTTCCACCACCCTTGAACTGTTAGACCACCTCGGGTGATGAAACGCCTTGACGATTCCGCAACAGGGCTGACGGACTTTGCCCACTACTTCCAGCCAAACTCAGGGTGTCAAACAGACATTTTAGGACTGATATTATAATACTACCTTTCCCACAGAACCAAAGTTCTCACCTGTTATTCCATATCTTCTTGTGGGCTGTGGTCCAACATCCGGCAAGACGGCAGCTATGCTAGGAACCTTCCGGAACCAGCCAAGTTCTTTTCTCCTCTGGGCGAGACCACGGTGCAGTGGAACGTCTGCCCAGCCAAATAAAAATACGCTGGTGCCCAGTACGCGCTCAGTCAGAGCAGTGGCTAGAGCTGGACAGAAACAAACATGTATGTGAGATGCTGAATATGATGTTATTTGTGTTCTTTAATCAATTACCAGGTAATGTGATTTTTGTGTCTCACCCCGAGCCTCTTTCCCACACTCCTCCAAACCCACGTCTTCTCCCAGAGGATACAGGGGCACTAGGTCCACAGCCCCCATCGCTGGGTGAACCCCTCCATGTGCATTCATGTCAATCAGTTCACATGCCCTCTCACACGCCGCGAGAACTGCCTCCCCTATAACGTTCAGAACCACAAATACCAAATAAAAATACCACCTAACAGACCGAAACCTGGAAGGTTGAGGAAAGATGCATTCAGATGACTTACTGATTAGCTCAATGTTTGCCACAATTGTGATGACAGAACGGTTGTAGTCATAGTCACTGAATATGTTTAGAATGGTGGTGTCCTTTCGTCTTCCTCCTGAGGAACAGATGGTAGAAATCAAAAGTAAGTCTTTGCGTGACTAAGATGGAGTCTGTATATGTGCATAGTGCTGCTCTGCCATGAAGCATTAGTGCAGCATCCTCACCATGTTGGTCAGTGATGGCGGCCTGAGCCACCTTCTCCACTAAATCTTTTTGGCGAGCCTCAGACACATTAAGAAGGCAGGTCACCAACCGGCGACCAAGTGCAAAGGCCATCTTCTGAAACAATAAAAAGCTGAATTTACATTTGTTTCACAGTTACAAAAATTGTGGAAGTGGTTCAAAACACTTCCAGTCACTATTTTTTTGTGTGTGTTTAGGTAGTCAGCCACACCCCTGAACATGTGACTGGGAGGAAACAATAAACCTGGACCTGTGTTGTGAGTATACATGCATCTCAGGATGCATCTCACTCCTGTGTGTCCCTGGAAGAATACCTAGAGCAGGAGGAATGAACCAAACAAGCTGTGATGCTTGAAACAGATACGCTCATAAATCCCTTAAAAGCATGCCCTTCATACACATGGCAGCAGATCACAGTTTAAGGCCACAAATTATGAATGCAACTCTCAGTCTCGTAGTGGCTACTCATACCCAGGACTGAACAGTGATAACTGACTTATACTTGTTGCACAATATAGTTTTGCCTAAAAGTAGAGATCAGTGAAAGGCCTTTTTAAATGTTGCATGCAACATCATAATATATGCACCCATACAATTATACCATCCAGAATGAAGAGTGGGAAGCTTTTATAGCTGTTTAATGAAGCGTGGTTTTGTGTTTAATTTCATTCATTTGACTTGGCCTATATTTGCACACAGCTTCCCCTCATGTTTTCTGTCCTCTCTGGCGCTGCCTGTAGTGCTGTCAGTTTAACATCTGCAGACACGTCCTGGGTAGAGTCCACTCATGCATCCAATGGTTTGAAACAGCTTCTCCCGCCTCCTCTGTTACTGGAACAGCCAGCAAGGTGGCTTCATGGACATCATCTTCCATCATAGAGTAAAAGAGTTAGATAGGGAGGGCAAAGAAATAACTTCTGAGGTATTTAGACAAAGTCCAACTTGCTTACAAGTGCAGATGTTTCTAGCGAAAAATCCCTGTTCTTTCCTCCACACTTATCCCATACATAGAGGTGATGTGTGGGAATAGATAGAAAGCTGTTGGATAATTTCATTGCTTTCTTACTAGTTTCTATTCTATTTGCTGTTAACAAATGTGTAGATAATTTAGGTAAACTAAAAAATTGGCTTTATAAAATTATAAAACACCATGACTTTTTACTTACACTTTCCATCAAGAATGTTAGAGGAAAATGTTCTCATAAATGTAAGAATATTTAAAACTAGTTTAAAACAAATATTTAAAACAAATCAGCATGTACCAGCTCTAACGTCATTTGTAAAACATGTACAATAACCTATACTACAGTATTTGCACTCTCAACGAACACCGTCGCCCCATTTTCAGTAGGATACAAAAATAGCTTATTGCAAACGAAAATCGATTTTGCAAAAGAAATTAAAATGTTTTCATTTCAATGATTGTACAATTCCGTTTCTTCCTCGTGTAACAGTATCTAAGTATGTTGGTGTCTTACTCTTGTGTAAGTAGCGTCGAGTTGGGTACACGCAGCCCTACTAACGCGGTTACATAGCGATGAACGTTTATTTCCGCCATGCAGATTTACAAATCAACACGGTCAATCTTTATAGCAAAACTATGCGTCTGTTTCTTGGCACATGCCTTACATGTCACTCTAACTGAGTTTCGAAGGATACGTCAGTTAAAACAAACATCTGCCAGGCTGAAGTTCATCTTGCGCAAGACCTTAAACCCCTCGTGATTTGGCTCGTTGGGGTGCGGGCACCACAAATATCTTTTTGTGTGAGTGAACAAAACTTGAGCCATAATTTAATGTTGTGTAGCAAATACTGCTTAAAGTAGACTACAGACTGTGGCGGATTAGGCAGCCTAATAAACAAACCTTGAAGTATTTTTACTGACCTTGCAGATACGGCAGTAGATACGGCAGTGATGCGGAGGGTTTGGGGCTGTGTTTGGCTGCAGATCGTGAGCACGTTACTGCGCACAGACCCATTCCGCCCATGGTGAATATCCGCTCGGCTGTAAGTAGATTATCGCTCGTTGCGCTGGCCCACACGATGAGCACTACATTTGGGACTTCGTCGGAACCACCAGGGCTGTGTAGGACTACAGGGAGACTTCTGCGACTCTCCGGCGTCCCCGGCTACGAACAGCACCGCAGAAATGACATTTTGCTGCTGAGCCCTGCTGCGGAAACACCGGGACGGTGCGACAACCACACCGAAGGCCTGCAGAGTGCAAATGCACACGTTGTATTCTTTCCCGGCGACATCCAGGTTAGTTTAACACGTAATCTAGCGAGACACGGACCTGGAATGAACAGCATCCTTGCCTTTTGCCCCCGAGCTGGTCCTGGTACACAGTATAGCTGGAAAGCTATAGTTGAGCTCGCTGGCGTTAGTTCGGTGTGATGATTAGTTAAAACCTGTTAAATAAATAATACTCTCATCTCGCTACATAGCTGTCTAGCTAGCTAACTGAGCAGCGTTAACTGCTAAAACTGCGTACAAAGTAACCAGTGTAGGCCACGCATATGAAGCCCTGTCAGCGTTAAATATGCAGACTCACTGGACACAGGCGCTTTTCGGTCTCATCTGAATTCATCTCATCTATTTTTGGTCGCTCGCTTCAGACTAGCGGCTTAATTACATGCTAAGCTTGTGTTGGGCCAGGGCTGTTTATACTCGGATGAATATGTTTCTAGTTTATCGTGAGAAACACACACACATATATATGTAACTTAATCCAATAGGCTACCTTACATTTTGTATTCAGTTGCAAGTTGAGTCCTATACGCTGTGAGAATTATCAATCTTTATTCGCCTTTTTCATTAGGGATCTGGTTCCCGGTGTTAGCTGGATGCTTTTAATATGTACACTGATATGCATTTCTACATACATGCACATATCATCTGCTTCCCTTTTTTGAGGTTACCCATAAAAGAGCCAACTAGAAATATGGCACTGGATACATGACACCATTGTGCAGAGAACAAGTTACCATCAGTCAGTTCACTTCTGAGTACTTGGAACTTGGTGACAAAAACATCACAGACGTGCTCATCAAGAACGAGATCAATGACCAGTCAAATAATAACTGTGGTATTGTACCCTGAAAGCGCTCTTGATGTGCTGTGTGTAAATTTGTTAACTCTGCCACTAAATAACTAGCAGGAAAGGATAATTTATTACCCATTCCAACTCATACATTAGTCTGTTATATCTCTTGCAAGAAATGTAATCAGCTTTAAATATGCATGTGCGCGAACCATATAATTTTTCTCTCACTGTCCTTCAGAACTTCCAGCAGGAAATGGCAGTGCAGGCCGAGGCAGTCCCGTGGCTGTCCTGGAGCCTGGAGCATGTGGCCTTCATCATGGGAAACCGCTTCCCTGGGCGTCATATCTGGGTGATCCGTGCATCTCACATGTATTTGCACAAGTTCAGCTGCTACCAGAACTTTGTGGAGAGCAACTTGTTTGGAGCTCCAGAACACTCTTCAGACTATGGGGCCATCCGCCAACTGAGGGGCCTCGTGGGTCATGGCATGGAGCAAGCAGGCCTCCCTAATCCCCTGCCTCCCCTAGGGGGCGCTGCTGTCCCTCTGCCCCTCCCTCAAGACTTCTCCCTGAGCTTGGTGGGCTTCAGCAAGGGATGTGTAGTGCTCAACCAGATGGTGTACGAGCTAGCTGGGGCCCGTGCAGACTCGGAGCTCCGGCCGTTCCTGGACAGAATCTCGGACGTGTACTGGCTGGACGGAGGGCACCCCGGAGGCAGCGAGACATGGGTGACAGATAAGCGTGCTCTGAGTGAGCTGGCGACCAGCGGTGTGGCCCTGCACGCCCATGTCACGCCCTATGAGGTGCAGGACCCAATGAGGGCCTGGGTGGGGCGGGAGCACAGGAGCTTCATAAAGACACTGGAGGAGCTTGGGGCCTGTGTGACCCACAGGCTGCACTTTGAGGATGAACCTGCCTCCATTGAGAATCACTTCCGGGTCATTAAAGAGTTCTGACTATTGTGCAGGGTTGCTTTTTCAAACCTTTATGTGGAATACTTTTCATTGCTAAGCACAAATATAGTTACAGCTTCTGCTCTACACTGGCTGCTTCTCAAGTAAAGACTGTTAAAATGTAAGGTTAAATATGTTTAGACCAAACCTCTGGATAGAGAGTATACTTGGTTTGCATATTTAAAATCCAAAAGACTGTGTTAAGTAAGAAATCATTTTTGCACTGCTTAAATTACCTCTTCCTGTGTGTTCTAAGGGCTATCATTTTTCCGCAAATGTGTGAGACACGCACAAGCATACAGCACTAAATCTGCTAAAAATCTCAGCTGAAACTCGAATGCATGTGTTTAATTTTAGCTTCATTTCTGCTATCTTTATACACAGGTCCTTTATCTTTGAGCAATGACATAACTGAATGTAAAATTAATTATTCTTTCCCTGAGGTCTGATCCCTCGCTAAACGTTTTTAGAAAATGTTCTTTGTTTGGTTCTGGGTAATGTTTTGTTTAAGCTGCATAGACTGCCATTTAGTTTCATTGCTGTTTTGCATGCAGTTTTGTTCTGCTGTCAAGTTGATAGTGTAACTTGAAAATGAAAGGTTTACATTCTAAAATCATTAAGTAAATTTAATACGTAACCAGTGCATCATTAAACATGAGAAAATGGCTGAAGGAAAGATTTATGGTCTTATGTTTTAGTAGTCCCCACTGAGTGAGAGACTTTGTTTAAGCAGTGACATGAAATGCATAGTAAACTCTCTGACAGTACATGTATGAACTCTAAATTATATGTAACTATAAAGTCTGTAATTATATAGCTACAATTATTCTATTTTTTTCAAGGAGGACAAATAACTTTGCTAGGCAGTTTATGCACTAATTTAAAGGAATATGAGTTTGTCCACGTTTTTTCATAATTCATAGTGGGAGTGGGGGGGGTGGATGGTTCCTGCATGAGAACATGGACTGAAAGGTTTTTTTTTTTGTTTTTCATATCATTCCTTTTATTTATAAAATGGTATTTCCCGTATTTAAAAGTGTACTGGTTATCTTATGCTCTGTTTACGTAATAATAAAGTAACATCTATTTAAATGATTAAGCACTGGGTTCTTTGTTTCTTATTGAACAAATTGTGTCTGAACTGGTGCTTTAAGGAAAAATGGCCTCAAATGAGATGAGCAGAACACTGGTGTCCTTCCAGTGCTGGAGTAGAACACTGGGTACCGAAAGCAGGATAAAGAAGACTGTGTGGTGGAAATTTGACACATTTCAGTTTATTAAAGCACAAGAAATGCAGTTAATTATAGACCGTTTAGCATAGCAGTGTCAGGTGATGAAATATGGATCATCCGATGTCTTTTTGAGTTATTTTTATTGGTTTGCCAGCAGAAGACTGGTTGTTATATATCAATGGTCACCAAAAAGTCAATCTCCCATGTTGATGTATTTCCAATACAAAATGGACACTGTGGTCACATCAGTGGCAGTTAAGCGTACCTAGTGGTCTGTTCTGATCACCCAAGGATAGCAGCCAGCCAAGATGGAATCTTTGATGGTTCACAGCTCCTTGAGGTGAAATGCCCATTCAAATCCTCAGTGTCCTTAGTAGAGCTGCACAACCATCCACACTGAGAATGGGAAATTTAAAAAATAATCAAATGGTCCACATGCTATGTTTGAGATATGCAAACTAGTTGTATGGACACCAAAGAGACACCTAATTTAGGACATTCCTATTGATGAAAAGTACACAAAAGTGCAGGGAGAGCATCTTAGGGAATATTACTTAATAAAGCACAAGTTGCCACGAGTAGTAGATGAGGCCCTCACGAACGATGGTTTTCGGATACACACCATCAAAACCAGACTAGGACTTCTAGAAAACCAGAACATTGCTTCTTTCTTTCTTTTTTTCCCTTATTCTTTTCTCTCTTTATTGGTTATATTGGTGCTATTTTAGTGTTGGTTATTGGTCAGAGGAGGATGGGCCCCCCCTTTGAGTCATGGTTCCTCTCAAGGTTTTTTCCTCGTGATCTTAGGGAGTTTTTTCACTGCTGCTCTTGGCTTGCCCGCTGGCAGCTTGGACTCCTACGTGTGTAAAGCTGCTTTGTGACAATGGCTATTGTAAAACTGTTGACTTTGAGGCTGGCAAAGTGAGTGCAAAAAGTACCTTCAATTAGTACAGATAGAATAAGTTGAAATTTTGTACAACTGAATGCACTGAATGAGTTTTTGTACAACTGAATGAACACATTAAAATAACTTTTTAGAACTTTTTTTTTTACATTTTAAGTCTTGTATATAGTTAATCAGAACACATAAGGATTTTTAAATGTATTTCAGTATTAATAGATTTCCAAGAACAGATGTTTTTTATTACTGCAGTTCTATCAAAATAACATTTTTCTAAATGTAAACATGTGTCTAAATGACTTTAGTATGTTCCAATACCTGTTGGATATTAAAAATCACACCTTACCATTATGTTTAAAACAGTTGCAAGGAGAGCTTTTTCCTGCATATAATCTAGATAAGGTTTTAAAAAATCCTACATTGTACAGTGCAACTTCAGTGCATTTGTAATACAAAAGTCTAATGTTATGCTTATCTTGTACATAATGTGCCCATTACATGAAAGTCAGTTTGATGCAGTCTCTTGTGATCTCAAAGCTAGACTACTGCAACTCGCTACTTGCTGGTCTTCCTCTAAGAGCCATCAAACCTCTACAGCACGGCTGGTCTTCAATTTTCCGAAGTTCACACGTTACTCCACAGCTGCGCTCCCTGTAGCTGCACGCATCAGATTTAAAACCTTGATGCTTGCCTACAAAGCCAAAAATGGACCAGCACCTTCATACATGAGGTCAATGGTCAAAGCCCGATTCGCACCTCATGCACTTCGAACCTCAAGTACGGCTCGGCTTGAAATACCTTGCTTCAGGTCTCATGGACGACAAGCATCGAGACTATTTTCTGTCCTGCTCCAAGATGGTGGAATGAACTCCCACTTGCTGTCCGGACAGCAGAGTCCCTTGCAGTCTTCAAACGCAGACTGAAGACCCATCTATTCATGGAATATTTAAAGGACAACTGACCCTGCTCCCATATTGACTGACTCATTTAGTACTTATTGTAGGGCATTGTTTATGTTGTTTAACAAACTCTATCACTTATTGTTCATAGCACTTATCATTGTTTAAGATAGACCTTATATATTTTGCACTTCTTGGTATCAGCATTCATCCCTGTATTCTGCAGTATTCTAGTTCATTGGTATGTTTAATTCTAACCTACTGTACTGCAATTGGATACATTCTATGAGTAAATGACAAAGCACTTTTGTAAGTCGCTCTGGATAAGAGCATCTGCTAAACGCCGTAAATGTAAATGTAAAATGTATGTTGTAAAACTTTGAATATTGTAATAAGTGTTATATTACTGACCTTAATGTCACAGTCACACATCGGACACTGTAAACCATCTATTTTGTGTAATAAGGTTACATCTCATATTCACCATTTCAGTACAGATGTGCAGTATTTTCTCTGCTTAGGAAAGGACTCAGTACACTTTAAGTCTCCTGTTTGCATCTCTTCATGAATTCAAACATTTACAATTCAATGCAGCATAGGAATATTGTGGATAAAATATACATATAGATCTTAAATCTAATTTCTGCCAGAGCTGTCCAGAGGTTTGGTCTAAATTCCTTGGAATTCATTGCTAGCCACACCTGCATGACAAGGCTGGAGTGACCAAACTCATTCGGAGTTCCTCCCATAAAATCACCAACAGAAAACCCCAAAACAGAGATAACTTCATCCCCTGGTTGTAGAGAATCTAGAAACACTAAATCATGCATTATACATTTATCACCGCTCTTGCTCCCGTAGGCTTCTAAAATGAACATGATCAATCCACAAGATATTTCATTTAAGGAGATATTGTCCCGAGATCTTTAATAGTGTTGCTAGCATATATTGACTGTAGGAAGCACATAGATTCTTTGGAACATTTGGAACAGTCAATGATCCTTCCGTCAACTGCCAATGACTTAACAGGACAGAGGAATGTGGCTTCAGAGTCTCTGCTTTAAAAAGTCTCTGAAAAATCTTTTTGTTTGTTTGTATGTATCTCTTTGTAGACAGGAAACCAACAGAGGACAACCCCTATCCAACTTTATGTCTTGGCTACAACAGACCACCAGAAAAGAACTGGCAACAGTTGTCAAGGACTAAAGTTAGTGTTAACATTGTGCCCACAGTAATCTTAACTGTGGCTAATATTCAGTGTTAACAATACTACAGATAATAAGACCTAAGTTAACAGAGTATTCTTTGAATGTGTTGTTTAAGTAGCTTAGACCAGATGGGTCATTAGGCATTAATGATTTGTTTATTTTCATCTTTAGCATAATTCGCATGTTTTGGAACTGTCTTTGCTGTAGTAGCTGTAGGGCATTGTCCATGCATCAAGCCATACTTGGGATTTGCTCTGTATGTTTCCTGTGTTAACGTATTAAGTAACTCTAGGCTAGGATTCAACAAAGCACTTCTGACCCACTACCTCAGTTTTATGTTCCTTGTGAAGCAAGAAGGGGTCAAAGGGTAACTGTCTCAAAGTGGTTTAAAGATGTGCTTTCTCCACTTGCTCTGCAACAGCTGCAAGAGGCCATTTGTCGGGAGCTGAAAAAGGGAGCCATCACACTGGCGTTGGCAGTGTTCTTAAACTCCTGGTCTGATGTGAAGAGCACAGGGGAAGCATTCATTTACTGGGCTCAAGTACTAGCATAAGGGTCAGATGCATTGTGGTGTTTAAAATGTATTTCTCTGAACTTTCTTTGCCCTATATCGCTTCGTGTGCTTGAATTCTACTTTCCCTGGACATCTGTGGAAGATATCCCTCCACAGACAAAAACATTGACTTGTTAATGAAAATAATTGCAGACTGGTTATATGAAGGACAAACAAAACCCAATTTGGTTTACACCCATAAAACATCTAAGCCAGGTAAAACCATGTATGTAACCATGTATTTGCTACTTTCTCTAACCTTTATAGTGTACTCAGTGGATCTCAAGATTTCTCTAATCACAGGAGTTTGATTTCGCAATGTATAAAAGGTGTTTCATTAACACTCCATTCATTCAATTAACTTATTCCAGTCCAATTACTATAATGGTTATTGAATAAATGAAGTTTTTATATAATTTTGACTCTTCTGCCAGTAAACATGACAAGGAATTTATCATGAGGCAAAGCGAGGTGTTCTTGTTTTACGTCATCTTGTCATAGATGGGTGGACTTGTTTTAGTATGCTCCCACATTTTTGCTGTTAGCACCTGTTTACAGCTTACCGGATGTTTTGCAGATATTTCATGCAAGGCACAATGGGGAATAGGAATATTGTGGATAAAAAAAATAAAAATAAAATTATATATATATATATATATACATACATATATACACACACACACACACACACAGGGCTTAAATATAATTTCCACCTGAACTTTAGTGGAACTGTTTAGAAATTCACTGGAACTGAATTATGTTTAAAGTTTGATTTTCAGGAAACTACTTTTAATTCAAATATCAATTTCCAGGATCAGTCTGCAATTTAACATTGCTCTACTACTGCAAAAATATTACCAAGACTCTAATTTCAAAGCATCCATCTCAGTGTACTCATAACAGAATGGAAAGGTTTATTGGTGCATAGTACTATCATATTTGTCAACATTTATGAAAAATAATTTAAATTGCTATTAAAGAATTTTTTTTGTTGTTTAAAGTACTTATAAAGGAAGAAAGAACTGGAATTAAGGCAAGACAGCCAAAGCACTCTGAAAAGGATTTAAAATCATGTTTATTTGAAAACCAGTGAAGTAGTGAATCAGAATTTGGCACATACTGTTGATCCCCTACATTGTGTTTAGGAACATCTGAAACCCGTATGTTGATTTTATCAGTCTTTTCTCTAGGGTGCAATATAATGCTTCTTTGCAACTACAGTGAAACACATTTCAAATAACTTAAATCCTGACATAGAAATGAATTTTTACATCAACTAATGTTAATTTCAAACATAGAAAAGTATATGTATGTACAAAAGTATATGCATATACATGACTCAAGTATATGTCCTTTTAAACATGACACACGAGCATGTTTACCAAGAATTCCAGTTTTGCCTGCCTAATGCCCCTAAACAATGCAGAAGTACTTCTCCTGTTTGTCCTTTAAGATGACAGCACACAGTGAACATAGACCTGTCACAGGTTGACGCCCATCTTGGGGACAATGGCCCTTTTTACACTGCAAGCTGGTGACATCTCTAGAAAGCCACATGAGCCCACAGCAAACAAACACACACACATTCCTCAAACCTCCTCAGACCAACAGAGCATTATACCCCAAGGACTCACACTGGGCCTTAAACCCACTTCCAGTTCCAACACTCCCAACTCCCATGTTTACAAACATGAGATACCAAATCTCTGTGGTTCCTTTGGGTCTGAACTGTCGGACACAAAGCGTCACATCATGTCATTCTTTTTTGGGAACTCATTGCACATACCTTAACTCTTTACTTCATTTCACCTTCTTATACATCAGCACATCATCTCAAAGCAATAACAGCAGCCCGCATGAATCAGATATCAGTCAGTTCCCCACTTATCCCAGACCAATACAATTAATTACATAAACACTCTTTTCAGTTTTTTTTTTTTTAAATAATGGAACCATAAATGCTGCAACCTGCCATATCCCACCTGACTTTTAAAAATATAGGTCAAAATTCATCAACTGGACAAACTTGTGCTTGCTGATGTTTTGAGATTAAAATCACTGCACATCGATCAATAAGGAGGCAGCAGAGGCTGATGCATATACATGCCTCCATGACATACACTAGATTAGTACACAAGTATGTGAATCCATCAGATGTGGGAGACCTGTGCAGTGAGGTGTGCGGTGGACCCTGAGAGAAGGCGGCTCAGAATGGAGAAGGACAGACAAACACGATTGCATTTTAGGAGCCAAGACCAGACACTCTGATCTATTACGTTTATATTAAAAAAACAACATGACTATACCCTGACTGAGTGCATAGATTACATGAGACGGAAATTCGACTCCAAGTCTCCTGATCTGTCTAATCAAATCAGAATGTACATCCTCGCAGGTAAAGACGTAACACAACGGCCACACGTATTAAATGCAGAGACCATTACTTGTTGGCAGTAAAAAGAACCAGCAAAATGAAAATAGCTTGTGGTAAGAGCTACAAAAAAAATATCTCCCTTAAAATGAAAACAGATTAAAAAATGTACAATTTATTTGACTTTTACTTCCCTTAACATATGCGTTATGGCATACTGCCAGTGACTAAGAGGATGTGTTCCTTGCTAAAGAACATCCGAGCAATTTAGGGAGTGACAGGTCACTTTGGCTGAGTCACTGGCCTATAAAGCCCTCTGATGTTTCATTACCAAAAGCAGAAGCGTGCATACACACACTTCGAAATGACTTACATTTCAAGCAACCCAATGCATCTCCCTGGTCATATTACACACCCTCTTGGTTAACAAAAATAAAAAGGTTGAGAAAATTAAGCTTCTCTGGTCCATTTCATTATCTGTGGTCTAGAGGGACCCTTGGCCTTGTTTCCAGTGCTGGCCTTATAGCTTTACTTTAAATTATACTATGGACACCTTACTGGAATTCATCCTCAAATAAATATTTGCCAATGATGTTCACAGAAAATGTAGACACTGGACCACATTAAAATACATATATAAAACCACATACAATAGAATACCTGCTGAAATATGGAGAAGAAAGACACTGATTTAGAGAGCCCTGCTTACATGTAGTATTGCAGAAGTATGACTTCATGCTATGAACATTGGATCATCTTTGGTGTGACCAGAAGATTTCGGAGAGTAACATGATGTTATTTGTGCCGGTCCTGCTGTGGTTAATACATGGGCCGATCAAAAAAAAATGACCAGAAACCAATGAAGGAATGTGTGTATTTTCCACATCACCCAATCAGAGGCTGCCCTCCCTCCCTGCCACCAAGTCCTCCTCAAAGCGAAACCTCTTGGCGTGAGGAGATTCCAGAATGTTCTCTTTGTCTTCGAGGTCCTCAGGTGGGGCGGAGCACTTACTACCCCCACTCCGGGGTGTGCGCGGGACAGCAGGACTGGGCTCTGAGCCCTGCTGCCACAGCCAAGGATGACTTAGGCAGTCTGCAGCACTGGGTCGGTCTCTGAAAAGAGGCATGGAAAAACTGAGAAACCCAGCTGTGAAACCTAAATACAAGTGCAAAAGCTAACACTTTGGTGAGAATAAACAACACAGCCAATGCTGTTTAGACCTAGCTAGCTGCTAGAAAAGCTTGTTCCGTTTTCTGTAGTGCAGTACTCTCATGTGTGAAGATAACACACATTATCTTTTGGCAACAATTCCTTGAATTTATTTACTTTTGTAATACTTCAGGTTTACTTCGCTCACTTGCTACCCCAAGAAGTTATCAGACTGTTCCATTCACAGCTCCTAGCAATATTTCACAGACTACATGAATCTCAGCATTCATGCAGAAAAAAACTGGGTTCATCTGGATTCATACAACCTCTATTACTGGTCCCAGCACACACAATGTTTAGAGGTAGAAAAATCCAATACACAGAACATTAGACAATGCTCTACAAGACAGCTTTTGAATGACTGCATATAGGCTGCATGGCCTTGAACTATGGGGACAAAGGGAAGTTCACTTTACTATAATAAGGAAATAACTGATAAGTCCTATACTTGTAATATACTTCTGTAAAACTCTTCTTGCAAAGTTTGTTCTGTCCTCACTAATAAAAAAATTAACTGCTTTATATACAAAATCCTAAGTCATCTAATATCATGTCCTATGTTCTAAAATTAAGGATTTTTTTGAAGGAGGGACTCACTCTGGAGCTTTGACAAGTAGTTTTTGGATGAAATGGACAGCGAGCTCAGACACCCTTGAGAAGGCCTCTCTGCTATAGTCCACATTCACCTGGGAGACATTCAGAAAGGTCTGCTGCTTATCCTCGTCAGCGAAGGGAGATTCTCCTGTTACCAGCATGTAGGTGATTACTCCCACGCTCCTAAGGTACACACACACACACACACACACACACACACACACACACACACACACACACAGAAGGAACGTGAAACTATGTGAAGGTAAGAATACACAAGGCAACACTGTCTGTTGGGTCCAAGACAGTAGTGTAAATCATATTTTAATCAATACTGCAATATTTTCCTGTATAGGATGACATTCCAAAACACCACAGTACACACACAAATGAAAACTGATAAAACCTATACATCTCATCAGTCTCAAATGATGATGATTCATTTCTGATTATTATTCTGTCACACTAAACCCAAGACGCATCTAATTTTAACCTGCCGAACCTGTTTAACAAAAAGCTTACAAACCTAAACCTACCAGAGATCTGTAGCTGTGGTGATCGGTTCATAATTCAGGATTTCTGGAGCTGGATTTAAAACAATTAATAAATTAGATCAGAGTTTATATATAAAAATAAAAAAATAATAAAATATTCACTCAGGTACAACCCACCTACATACTCAGGCGTGCCCAAGATTTCTCGTAGCTCTCCAGCAGAGCCCAGCCGGCGTGCCAGACCAAAGTCCACAATTTTAATATCTCCCAAAGGGTTTAAACTTGTCAGCAGGATGTTCTGAGGCTGCAAGGAAGAAGTAGTCATGTTCAATCCTGAGTTCCTAACTTCACTTGTTGTGTCGCTGGGCTTTGTGGAATAAACAAGCTGCCTGACAATGCACAAGTTCTGAAATGGTGCGCCCAGCAGTAGTTTCCTTTAGGCTGGAAGTAAAGACATTTAAGATTTGCTCAGGTCACAAGAGCAGATCAGCAGGAGCCAGTGCAGCTTGAGCTGACCTTCAGGTCAAGGTGCACCACATTGCTCTGGTGCAGCAGGTGGATGCCCTCTAGAGTCTGGCGGATCAGGCGGATGATCTGGCCCTCGGACATCAGCTCGTCAGACACACAGTGGTCAAATATTTCCCCGCCTGCTGCACTGGGAGGAGAAACCCCATGCAGGCACGCACGCACGCACACACACAGGCAGGCACACACGCAGGGAGACATGCAAGTTTAAATATGTGCACTCCTCAATAAAAACAATGGACAAATCTTGAGGAATGCTACAAATCCACTACACTAACAATGGCGCTTGCTTTGACATTACTCTGAAGTCAACATCCTCCACACGGTAAAAGCAACGGCCTTGGCTACCACCACTCTGGTCTCAGAACCAGAACTGCACCACACACTTACTACTCCAACAGGAGCACAACGTCGTGCTCGGTCTCATAGGCCATGTGCAGGTTGATCACACGTGGATTGTTCCTGGCCACCTCCAGCACTGCCATCTCATGGATGACCTCTGCCCTGCAGTCACGACCCCTCCGCCGCTTCCGCATGAACTTTGCTGCAAACACCTTCCCTGTCGCCTTCTCCACACACTTCTTCACCACTGCAAATTTCCCCCTGAGAACGACAGAGAAGAAAATTGGGTCACAGACTGTAGCTGGGATTTTCACACCTCAGCAACTCAGATCATCCCACGAGAATTCTGTGGGAGCTTTGGCGATTCAGAGTTTTATTTTGGTTATAAATATGTGGGTCAGTATTTAATGTTTATCTATCTGTTTTTAAATGTGAGGTGCATCACATATGGGACAATAAAATCCTTATATGAGATATTCATCAAATCATCCATTACTGAGAGGAATGAAGTTCACATATTACATATTAAAGCAACCTTGAGTCTGTGAAAGGCACTATATACATTAAATGTATTAATAATAATAATAATAATAATATTATTATTATTATTATTATTATTATTATTATTATTATTATTAACAGTTGTAACATCTCCCTTTCACTATTAAATAAGCCCAAACTCTTGAAGAATTAAAAAGGGCTCAATTCCTAAACCCAACTTTTATTACAGTTATAGTTTTATTTCGTTTGCATTTCTAAATAATTCTTTTTTTTATTGAAGTAAGTAAATACAGATTATGACACAATGGTAGCACTTCCGGTCTCTTTGCTACATTCAGCTCAGATAAAAGTGATTATGACACAATGGTAGTGCTTCCTGTTTCGTTGGTACATTCCACTCAACTGAGAGCCTCCAGGCCTTTCAGCTTTTCCTGGTAGGATCAAGAACAGTTCAACACCATTAACATTTATGTACCACACATGCATTACAGGCTAATAAATTATTGTGCTGCCCAACCACTTTTTATCAGGTACTCAGTATAAAGGCAAACATTCACACCCCAAACACAAATTTAGTTAGATTTTATTTTACATTATTCTAAAGCCTAATTCGTTACAAGAGAGCTTGGAGCTCAAATATCCTCGGCACTGTGTCAAGAGGGTTAAAATACACAGCCTAAAGAAGTGAATCTACTAGTTACACAATTTACTAGTATGACAGCTGAGTTAAGCAAGCGAAGGACCAAACCTCCAAGCCCAGTCTTGTGCTTTAGGTTTCTTGTCTCTTAGATACTGGCTACCACCACATTTGCAAAAATGCAAACATTTTCATTTATGCTAATCTCATGGATGAAGACAAGCTTGTGCATACAAAGACCTTTAGACAGCATGCTCACAATAAAAAGTACGCGCGCGCCCACACACACAAAACAAACTCTATAACAATTTTCACTGAAAATGAACTGTAAAAATAACTTCCAGTTTAAGGAAAGCATGTAAAAAAGCACTGTAACATATGTATGTATCCTATAGTCCACATATGGTTTAAGGCTGGGGGAAAAGGGGTTCCCACTGTCATTTCTCCTTGTTCAGTATTCTCACACTTCTGTAGTCTACTTCCTATTTTAATTTCCTTCCTTCATACAGTGCACACACACACACACACACACACAAACACAAATAACACAATTAAATAACAGAATAGTTAAGGAGAACAGAAAGGGACAGACCAAGAAGCATTTTGTTTTTCAAGGGATGTAGCAAACTCAGTATTCCTCAGTACCTGACTGAGGACATGGAGGCCCACACCTCGTTTGTAGCTACATAGTTCCCCGTCCACTGTAAAACGTTTAGACATCCTTCCCAACTGTCTATGTCAGTAGTCTAGTAACCGGACTACATGTTCCTCGCCAAAGCCTGTAATTCTAGGTTTTCCAGCCCATTATATTAAGCTCTGAGTGTGTCCTATTCAGTCCCTGTCCTGGACAGACATCCAACATGACGCACCTGCCGAGCTCGCCGGTGATTTCAAACAGAGTGTCCAGAGGTTCCGTGAGGACTGGTGTCTGAGCGTCGGCGAGCAGTCCCGCGGGGCCGCTACGACTGTCCAGTCGTCTCCTCGCCATCGGCCCGCGATGTAGGAGTCCCGACCAACTTTCCAACAACGCCGGGGAATTTTAAAGCGCAGTCTGTCTCACTTGCTTATCCCTCGGTTCAAACTTACTGGGGCTTAAAGTTTGGTTAACTACAAATATTAGCTGAAGGATAGTTTTAAGACGTGATCCTGGAGAAATAACAGCCAGCAACCACTTCAGAAGGGGGCGAGTCGTCGACGTTACCGGACTAACCTAGTTCAGAAACCGGTTGTTGATAGGGGAAGTTACCGAGTCCAGCAAACTTCTTCGAATTTCGACAAAATAATAATCCGTGTCAATACCCACATGGCGTTAACTTGGCTCTAACTAGCAAGCTGACCCTATTTCTCTTTATTTTACACGCCACATGAATCAGTTTACGATTATAAAATAGCTAGGCAGCAGGCTGTCTCTTCGCTAATGCTAGCTATCTTAGCTGGCTAAGAAGTGCAAGAAAGTACCACACTCCTCATTCAATCGCAACGATATATCACTGTACATCATCTCCTTAGTCAAGCGGAAAATAGGCTGCCGTTATTTCCACGATAGACTAAACATATTTCTGGACACGAATACTTGAAAAAGTGTCTAAATTTGCCTAGCTAACTATCTCTAGATAGACAGCTAAGCTATCTTAGTTTACTTCCCCTCATCGCGAAGTTAAAAACACATTCGCTTTGGCTTGACTGGTATAACAGTCCTACCGTTGAGATGATAACAGCCTGTATGGTAAACACAGTTTAATCATTTAATTTATATCAGTGTGATCCGCTGAAGTCCGGCCGACTGTTCCCAGACAACGCTGAGACCTCCCTCTTCATGGTTTTCAAAAGTACAGAGTTGGTTTGGAGATGACATACGTCATTGTCTCTAGCGCGATCAGCCTTGGGTAAAAATGATACAGTCGGATAAAATTACATTTTAAAATGACGTTTAATTTTATTAAGATAAAAAAAAAGTTAATTGCATTTTGATCAGAAGTGATTGGTAACGTTCTACTTATATAGGCCAAAATATTATTCCATTTTGGCCTTTACACATATTCTGATCCATGGACTCAATCCTACATCATTTCAGCAAAGTTGACTGTATATTCGGTTCCCACAAATAGGCCTTTCAAAGCCCCTGGAATGTAGCTGGTTTGTAAATTAAGATCCTGGCAACCCCAGTAATCTGAGAAGAGATAAAACGATTTTGTTGTTGTTGATGAGGATAATTGATTATGGGAACATGGACACATGGAACAGTGAAAAAGTTCCTCCAATCTCCATTAGTTGTGTTATGAAGATCTGTCCTGCAGTGGAGTAGGTTTAATTACAACTTTGTGGGAGACACTTCTCACACCACCCAACCTAACACATCATATGAGTAGTGTGAGCAGGACATGTCATCCCCCCACCCCACACCGCTCAGAACTATGGTGTTGTGGTATGCAAACTGAGATGAATTGAACTAGTATGAACTTATTTATATATTAACATTTCTGTCATATTTAAATCTCATGTTTGTTACACCCACCACAGAGAAACTTGCTACTGGGAAAAGCCCTTACTGCCAGTATGTAGCAGTAATAAGTGAAACTCCAGGTTTTTTTCTACTGAAAAGTCCCTTATGTATGACTGTTTGGAGGATAATATAAATATCAGGTTGTGACATTTGAAAGGAACCTTTCTATGTATTTTTAAAGTATTTGTTTAAAGGGATTTTTGCTGATTTATTAAACTGCAGTCATAAAAATGTCATTTTTCTAATTCCTAATAAGGGCTAGAGGAATGAGAAGACTTTTATCTTAGTAGATGAGAGACCAAAGTCCACTTTTGGGCCACATGGAGTAGTGAAACACTGTCGAATGTTACAAACAGAGATGACATCAATCGACTAGATGTGGTACTGTTTAAACCTTTGTCATGGTGTAAGTCTTTGTGGTTGCTGCGTTCAGCCTTCATCACAAATGGTCACAAAAGGTCACAAAAGGAGAGGGACACAAGGAAAGTGTGATGTGCATGGTATGTTACCCATGGGTTCAGCCAGTGTGATGGAGACTGTCATTCCCTGAAGGGAGACCGTGGTGTGACAGAGACTGTCACTAAGAAAAGTGAAATGGGTTGTCTGGCTGCTATGCCAAAGAGCTGGCTCTTTTGTCTGGTGGTTGGGGCATGTGAATACCACCTGTAGGATCTGAGTTTGAGACCTGGCCTGCCCTTTAGCCTTTGTCATATTATTATTTAAAATGTAGGTATAGCTGGCAATTTTGACATATAAAGTCATGAATGTGCCCAAAAGGCAAAGGCTCAAAAGAGATATTATTGGAAATAATAATAATAAACCTTCATTATTGCTTAGGGTCTTCCTTAGCTCCTCTAACCAATGAATCCAAAAAAGAAAAAAAGATTTTAGAGTTTGCACATAAAAGACAAAAAATATGAAAATAGACACACAAAAAAGAGACTACTCTAGCACCCAAACTTGTGGTACATTCAGTGCAAAATATAATTTAAACATGAAACAAGACAAGCAACCATATAGTACAACTATATACAAAAATGTACGTGACTGTGAACCACATGCACACTCTTGGTTATCCAAGCTGTTAGTGAGTGCAGCTCTATCAGATGCTTACATGGAATTTCACTATAATTTCAGGACAGATGAAACAGGTGAAAGTGCCTTTTTTTTCTTTAATCCCCAAGTCCATCCCATCCGTTGTTAACAGCAACTCCTCATGCAAATAAAGCTAATCTGCACTGGTGTTGTTTCACTAATTCCAGCATGCAATATCAAGCTATGACACCACGCCACCTAAGGGTCAAACTTAGGTACTGCATTTAAGACCCTGCATGCATTAGTTTAGCCATAGATCAGTTTATACAGAGAAAATGAGCATTGGGTTTTGGAACAAATTAAAACTTATATTTTATACTATAACCAAATAACCATTTGATGTTATGTGTGTGTGTGTGTGTGTGTGTGTGTGTGTGTGTGTGTGTGTATATATATATATATATATATATATATATATATATATATATATATATATATATATATATAAAAAATGTGTGTGTGTATGTGTGTGTGTGTGTGTGTGTAGGATTGTTTATGAATATGAATGAGTTATGCGGTTTTCACAAATGATAAACTGTAGTATTTCTGCAATCCAGTAGCTCGGGAAAATCAAGAAGCAAGAAAAAATTCTGCCATTCAAAATAATACAAATAACCATGTGGTCCCAGAAAGAAATTATTTTGGAGGATTTCTGGATCGTTCCACCTGATGTCCTTTTTAAAACTTTATACATATTTTTGTCCAGAGGAAAGAAGATCCAGTAGCTTCTTAAAATGACTGAATCAGTCCTGAAGAGGTCCAGAATGGTACATGACAGAATGTGAATCCTTATAATCAACAGTAATATTTGCTCCCCTTTGTATCTCCTTCTAGTTATGTCAATATTTATTATCCAAATGCATTTGTTTTTATGGTATCCTTTCAGATACTAGTAGTGATGAACAATGAATCCCGGACAACCTGGAGAAAAACTGAGGTAGTGTTATTTAACCCAACTATTCCCACCCCTTTCTAGTCACCTCACTTCAAAGCTAACAGGTTCCTAAATACCTTCCATAATACATTTTATTAGATAAATATCCAAATTAAAGTGCATAATAACATTGCACAGGGTTCTCCATGTACTAAACCCCTCCGACTCCATGTACTAACCCCCCCCCATTATGTATAGCAAACCATAACTAATAGTTATCAAACCCCTCTTATTACACACACCATCTCTGTGTTATAACGGTGATCAGAGTGATTTAGTGAATGGCCAGAGGGTTCCAAACATCTCCTCATGTTTACTTTCAGAATTTTCAGTTTTATTTATTTATTTATTTTTTTTTTTCTGTTTTCTTTTTTTTTTAAGAGGAATGTAGTTTCTATACTTGCTCCAAAACCTAACTGCTTTGGACAGACTCTGTTTACGGGAGGTCAGAGCTATTGGCTCGTAGGTCTTCCAGCTTGGGGCAGGGTGGTGGACCCAGAATGTCTTGGAAAATTATTTTCAATGCCATCTCCACAAGGCTCTTCACAAAGAGCCCTTTTCATTATGAACCAGGGATTTACAAATTACAGTATTCTTAGTATGTTAACGCTGGTGGACATAAAATACCTGATGTTAAAAAAATGGAAATAAGTTATCTTTATAACATTAAAAAAGTTTTTTTTTTCATTTCTGCATCTACCATAACATTCATAGTCAGTATTAGTATATATCCTGTAATGGCTCCTAGACCTGATAGTTTCCATCAATGCACCCACTAGTCCTCAGGGAAAATAAGGACAGGTTGTGTTTTGAAGGACAACTCAACACTGACACCACTGCTTTGAGAACATGCCTATATCAACTACAGTGGACTAGATGGCTCCTCATTTATAACACTAAATAAGTTGTAAATGAAGTCTCCTGTAAGATGCGTTTTGTAAATGACATGT